>NC_091287.1:508242968-508605468 GCF_032444005.1 Ranitomeya imitator
CAATGCAAGTCAATGGGACCAAAATATCGGAATTAAAATAAACCCTTTCTTTCCTTGTAGGTTCATTCTACCTGAAGGAAAACAACTAAGAATAATGTAGGATGTATGGGGGAGGTGGCGGAGACATTAAAGGCAATGAGGATTAGTCCAATCAAATAGAATAGCATGTTTTTTTTTTTTTTTTTAAAGAAGTTCGGATTGAAAAAGATATTGAGTATGTAAATTTTTTTTATTTTGTCAGATATTGATGTTTCACTATTCCACGCCCTTCCCCTTCTTTTTTTTCTTTTTTTTTTTTTTTTCTTTTCCCACACTTTCATCTTCATCATCATCAGCATCCTTGACATCAACTTCTTCACCTTATTCATCTTCTTCTTCATCTTCTACCTATTTTTTTTTTTATTACATTCTTCATATTCATTTTCTTCAACTATTATTATTCTTCCTATTCTACATATTCTTTTTATTCCACTGTTATTATTCTTCCTATTCTACTTCTTCATCATATTCTCATTTGTGACAGGCATTCCCGTAGTTGTTGTCTATAAAAGTTGGAAGATTACACCTTCCGTTCTGCCAGTCACAAAAGTTACATTTGTCCGCGTTCAGTTTGGCCTGCAGCATCAGGCTTTATCCAGGGGCACCACGAGGAGGAACGGACTCACCCCCATACACTGCTTAGTCTTCTTCTGCATATAATTTAGATAATATCTTTTGCTCTGATATTAAGTCTTATGCTTAATGTTCTTCTGCTCTTTGTTCTGCAGCCTCTTGTTCTTCTGCTTCTCGGTCTTCCATGTTGTCGTCTCCAGGGTCTTCGTCTCCAGTGTCGTCATCTCCGCCGTCGTCGTCTCAGCCGTCGTCGTCTCCGCCGTCGTCGTCGTCGTCGTCATCGGGGTGGTCTTCCGGGTCGTCGTCATCGGGGTGGTCTTCCGGGTTGTCGACGTTAGGGTCTTCAACTTGGAAATGTAGCAGAAGGTACAAGAAGGCTGAGAAAATGCCAAGAACCAGCTGATGGAACTGGAACTCGGATGGCTACCCGAAGGTTCAAGAGCCTATGGAACTACCGAGGACCAGCTGACGTTACTGGAACCCGGTTACTAAGCAGGAGGTACCCGTGCTAAAAAGCACTACCAAGGACCGCCTGACGTTGGCGGAACTCGGATACCCAGAAGGAGGCACCTAAGCCAAAGGCTCTGCCCGGAACCAGATGACGTTACTGGAACCAGGATGGGGAGCAGAAGGTACAAGAGCAAAAGACACTGCCGAGAACCAGCTGACGGTACTGGAACCCGGATGGGTAGCCGAATGTCCAAGAGCCAATGGAACTACCAAGGACCAGCTGACGTTACTGGAACCCGGTTACTAAGCAGGAGGTACCCGTGCCTGAAAGCACTACCAAGGACCACCTGACATTGGTGGAACTTGGATACCCAGAAGGAGGCACCTAAGCCAAAGGCTCTGCCCGGAACCAGCTGACGGTACTGGAACCAGGATGGGGAGCAGAAGGTACAAGAGCAAAAGACACTGCCGAGAACCAGCTGACGGTGCTGGAACCAGGTGGTGGACCCCAAGGCCCACAGGAGAGGAGAGAACAGCTAGGCCGCGAGGCAGCCGCAGTTACCGAACCCCAACAGTCCTACAGGGGGAGCTGGGCCTACTGGCACTACAGAACCAGCCTTGACTACCAGTTCACGCAGCCCACATAGGAAGCTCCTAAACTGGAGGCACCCTGGAGTTGGCTAACTCGACCGCCCCACGACGGGGCAAGCATAGGCGTCTCAGTGAAGTTGACACAACCCGGAAACAGCTGACGGTGCTGAAACCAGGCTTGGCACGAGGGAGTACCTGTGACAAGAACACTGCCGAGAACCAGCTGGCGGTGCTGGAACCCAGATGCGTTGCCCCAGTGTGCAAGAGCCAATGGCACGACCGAGGACCAGCTGACGGTGCTGGAACCCGGTTACTAAGCTGTAGGTGCCCGCGCTTAAAAGCACTACCAAGGACCGCCTGGCGTTGGCGGAACTCGGCTACCCAGGAGGAGGCACCTAAGCCAAAGGCTCGGCCCGGAACCAGCTGACGGTGCTGGAACCAGGTGGTGGACCCCAAGGCCCACAGGAGAGGAGAGAACAGCTAGGCCGCGAGGCAGCCGCAGTTACCGAACCCCAACAGTCCTACAGGGGGAGCTGGGCCTACTGGCACTACAGAACCAGCCTTGACTACCAGTTCACGCAGCCCACATAGGAAGCTCCTAAACTGGAGGCACCCTGGAGTTGGCTAACTCGACCGCCCCACGACGGGGCAAGCATAGGCGTCTCAGTGAAGTTGACACAACCCGGAAACAGCTGACGGTGCTGAAACCAGGCTTGGCACGAGGGAGTACCTGTGACAAAAACACTGCCGAGAACCAGCTGGCGGTGCTGGAACCCAGATGCGTTGCCCCAGTGTGCAAGAGCCAATGGCACGACCGAGGACCAGCTGACGGTGCTGGAACCCGGTTACTAAGCTGTAGGTGCCCGCGCTTAAAAGCACTACCAAGGACCGCCTAACGTTGGCGGAACTCGGCTACCCAGGAGGAGGCACCTAAGCCAAAGGCTCGGCCCGGAACCAGCTGACGGTGCTGGAACCAGGTGGTGGACCCCAAGGCCCACAGGAGAGGAGAGAACAGCTAGGCCGCGAGGCAGCCGCAGTTACCGAACCCCAACAGTCCTACAGGGGGAGCTGGGCCTACTGGCACTACAGAACCAGCCTTGACTACCAGTTCACGCAGCCCACATAGGAAGCTCCTAAACTGGAGGCACCCTGGAGTTGGCTAACTCGACCGCCCCACGACGGGGCAAGCATAGGCGTCTCAGTGAAGTTGACACAACCCGGAAACAGCTGACGGTGCTGAAACCAGGCTTGGCACGAGGGAGTACCTGTGACAAGAACACTGCCGAGAACCAGCTGGCGGTGCTGGAACCCAGATGCGTTGCCCCAGTGTGCAAGAGCCAATGGCACGACCGAGGACCAGCTGACGGTGCTGGAACCCGGTTACTAAGCTGTAGGTGCCCGCGCTTAAAAGCACTACCAAGGACCGCCTAACGTTGGCGGAACTCGGCTACCCAGGAGGAGGCACCTAAGCCAAAGGCTCGGCCCGGAACCAGCTGACGGTGCTGGAACCAGGTGGTGGACCCCAAGGCCCACAGGAGAGGAGAGAACAGCTAGGCCGCGAGGCAGCCGCAGTTACCGAACCCCAACAGTCCTACAGGGGGAGCTGGGCCTACTGGCACTACAGAACCAGCCTTGACTACCAGTTCACGCAGCCCACATAGGAAGCTCCTAAACTGGAGGCACCCTGGAGTTGGCTAACTCGACCGCCCCACGACGGGGCAAGCATAGGCGTCTCAGTGAAGTTGACACAACCCGGAAACAGCTGACGGTGCTGAAACCAGGCTTGGCACGAGGGAGTACCTGTGACAAAAACACTGCCGAGAACCAGCTGGCGGTGCTGGAACCCAGATGCGTTGCCCCAGTGTGCAAGAGCCAATGGCACGACCGAGGACCAGCTGACGGTGCTGGAACCCGGTTACTAAGCTGTAGGTGCCCGCGCTTAAAAGCACTACCAAGGACCGCCTAACGTTGGCGGAACTCGGCTACCCAGGAGGAGGCACCTAAGCCAAAGGCTCGGCCCGGAACCAGCTGACGGTGCTGGAACCAGGTGGTGGACCCCAAGGCCCACAGGAGAGGAGAGAACAGCTAGGCCGCGAGGCAGCCGCAGTTACCGAACCCCAACAGTCCTACAGGGGGAGCTGGGCCTACTGGCACTACAGAACCAGCCTTGACTACCAGTTCACGCAGCCCACATAGGAAGCTCCTAAACTGGAGGCACCCTGGAGTTGGCTAACTCGACCGCCCCACGACGGGGCAAGCATAGGCGTCTCAGTGAAGTTGACACAACCCGGAAACAGCTGACGGTGCTGAAACCAGGCTTGGCACGAGGGAGTACCTGTGACAAAAACACTGCCGAGAACCAGCTGGCGGTGCTGGAACCCAGATGCGTTGCCCCAGTGTGCAAGAGCCAATGGCACGACCGAGGACCAGCTGACGGTGCTGGAACCCGGTTACTAAGCTGTAGGTGCCCGCGCTTAAAAGCACTACCAAGGACCGCCTAACGTTGGCGGAACTCGGCTACCCAGGAGGAGGCACCTAAGCCAAAGGCTCGGCCCGGAACCAGCTGACGGTGCTGGAACCAGGTGGTGGACCCCAAGGCCCACAGGAGAGGAGAGAACAGCTAGGCCGCGAGGCAGCCGCAGTTACCGAACCCCAACAGTCCTACAGGGGGAGCTGGGCCTACTGGCACTACAGAACCAGCCTTGACTACCAGTTCACGCAGCCCACATAGGAAGCTCCTAAACTGGAGGCACCCTGGAGTTGGCTAACTCGACCGCCCCACGACGGGGCAAGCATAGGCGTCTCAGTGAAGTTGACACAACCCGGAAACAGCTGACGGTGCTGAAACCAGGCTTGGCACGAGGGAGTACCTGTGACAAGAACACTGCCGAGAACCAGCTGGCGGTGCTGGAACCCAGATGCGTTGCCCCAGTGTGCAAGAGCCAATGGCACGACCGAGGACCAGCTGACGGTGCTGGAACCCGGTTACTAAGCTGTAGGTGCCCGCGCTTAAAAGCACTACCAAGGACCGCCTAACGTTGGCGGAACTCGGCTACCCAGGAGGAGGCACCTAAGCCAAAGGCTCGGCCCGGAACCAGCTGACGGTGCTGGAACCAGGTGGTGGACCCCAAGGCCCACAGGAGAGGAGAGAACAGCTAGGCCGCGAGGCAGCCGCAGTTACCGAACCCCAACAGTCCTACAGGGGGAGCTGGGCCTACTGGCACTACAGAACCAGCCTTGACTACCAGTTCACGCAGCCCACATAGGAAGCTCCTAAACTGGAGGCACCCTGGAGTTGGCTAACTCGACCGCCCCACGACGGGGCAAGCATAGGCGTCTCAGTGAAGTTGACACAACCCGGAAACAGCTGACGGTGCTGAAACCAGGCTTGGCACGAGGGAGTACCTGTGACAAAAACACTGCCGAGAACCAGCTGGCGGTGCTGGAACCCAGATGCGTTGCCCCAGTGTGCAAGAGCCAATGGCACGACCGAGGACCAGCTGACGGTGCTGGAACCCGGTTACTAAGCTGTAGGTGCCCGCGCTTAAAAGCACTACCAAGGACCGCCTAACGTTGGCGGAACTCGGCTACCCAGGAGGAGGCACCTAAGCCAAAGGCTCGGCCCGGAACCAGCTGACGGTGCTGGAACCAGGTGGTGGACCCCAAGGCCCACAGGAGAGGAGAGAACAGCTAGGCCGCGAGGCAGCCGCAGTTACCGAACCCCAACAGTCCTACAGGGGGAGCTGGGCCTACTGGCACTACAGAACCAGCCTTGACTACCAGTTCACGCAGCCCACATAGGAAGCTCCTAAACTGGAGGCACCCTGGAGTTGGCTAACTCGACCGCCCCACGACGGGGCAAGCATAGGCGTCTCAGTGAAGTTGACACAACCCGGAAACAGCTGACGGTGCTGAAACCAGGCTTGGCACGAGGGAGTACCTGTGACAAGAACACTGCCGAGAACCAGCTGGCGGTGCTGGAACCCAGATGCGTTGCCCCAGTGTGCAAGAGCCAATGGCACGACCGAGGACCAGCTGACGGTGCTGGAACCCGGTTACTAAGCTGTAGGTGCCCGCGCTTAAAAGCACTACCAAGGACCGCCTAACGTTGGCGGAACTCGGCTACCCAGGAGGAGGCACCTAAGCCAAAGGCTCGGCCCGGAACCAGCTGACGGTGCTGGAACCAGGTGGTGGACCCCAAGGCCCACAGGAGAGGAGAGAACAGCTAGGCCGCGAGGCAGCCGCAGTTACCGAACCCCAACAGTCCTACAGGGGGAGCTGGGCCTACTGGCACTACAGAACCAGCCTTGACTACCAGTTCACGCAGCCCACATAGGAAGCTCCTAAACTGGAGGCACCCTGGAGTTGGCTAACTCGACCGCCCCACGACGGGGCAAGCATAGGCGTCTCAGTGAAGTTGACACAACCCGGAAACAGCTGACGGTGCTGAAACCAGGCTTGGCACGAGGGAGTACCTGTGACAAAAACACTGCCGAGAACCAGCTGGCGGTGCTGGAACCCAGATGCGTTGCCCCAGTGTGCAAGAGCCAATGGCACGACCGAGGACCAGCTGACGGTGCTGGAACCCGGTTACTAAGCTGTAGGTGCCCGCGCTTAAAAGCACTACCAAGGACCGCCTAACGTTGGCGGAACTCGGCTACCCAGGAGGAGGCACCTAAGCCAAAGGCTCGGCCCGGAACCAGCTGACGGTGCTGGAACCAGGTGGTGGACCCCAAGGCCCACAGGAGAGGAGAGAACAGCTAGGCCGCGAGGCAGCCGCAGTTACCGAACCCCAACAGTCCTACAGGGGGAGCTGGGCCTACTGGCACTACAGAACCAGCCTTGACTACCAGTTCACGCAGCCCACATAGGAAGCTCCTAAACTGGAGGCACCCTGGAGTTGGCTAACTCGACCGCCCCACGACGGGGCAAGCATAGGCGTCTCAGTGAAGTTGACACAACCCGGAAACAGCTGACGGTGCTGAAACCAGGCTTGGCACGAGGGAGTACCTGTGACAAGAACACTGCCGAGAACCAGCTGGCGGTGCTGGAACCCGGATGCGTTGCCTTGCCTATTAAAGATTGTCTTCCTAGAGCCCCAACTAGCGGTGTTGGAGCAAAGGGTAAGCAGGGGGAGATGAGTGTAGGCCGAAGCCTGCACTGGAGGCAGCTTTGTGTCTGCGTTGCGTTTGCAGGACACTTTGCCGGCTACACACTGGGGGAACAGCTGGCGTTGCTGAACCCCACTAACACAATGGCGTGTGTTTTTATCTGTGCAGCTAGCACTTGCGGGCAAAAACTTGCGATGTTAGAGCCCGTGTTGAAGCAGGAGGAGGAGGAGAGGAGCAGAGTGTAGGCCGAAGCCTAGTTGAACCAATTTCAAAGGAAACCTTTAACCCCCCCCTCAGGTGTTACAAAGTACAAGAGACACACCTTGTGCAGTATTAATGCTGCACAAGTGAAAGGTTGCTCTATTAATTTGTCTACTTGCACACGCTGAATGAAAGACATACACAATTTACCCCATTCTACAGTCAAACTGTAGTGGATGCGTGACTTGGTTTTTTGATGAGACGCAGCACAGGTGTCCAAAATAACGCCTTGGTGCTTGGCGCAGCTTCCTGAGCGTTGTTATTTGCTGTACAGGAGTCTGCGCTCTTGTGTTATCCCTTGGCAATGCCCTGTTAGCGCTGCCCATCTTATGACCTCATTTCATGTTGGCCGGTGCGGTTAACGATGGCCATAAATCCCAGACCCACAGTGTCTTTTCATAAAGCCACACTGCGGTGCTGGGATTCGTGGCCTTGAGCAGTAAATATTTTGGCCGCTCACACACGTCCTTACACCTGCTTCAGACTGGGCGGCCTCTGCTGATCCCTTCTCGCATGCCGCGGCCATGAGGCTGCACAGTCTGAAGAAGGCGGAAGGAGATGAGTTAAGACAGGCGAAGATATGCACTGCTCGTGCCCATCAATCACACCCTCGCAGTCAAAATAATTAAGACAACGAGGAGCATTTTATTCAGGCAGGGCGGACGAACAGGCGCAAGTAGCCAACCAATGATGTCAGAAGACGGGAAGCGCTACCAAGGGGGGTGCTGCGTATCATTAGAAAGGAAAGTCACACCTCAGGGACAGTGGAATGGTCTCAAAGAGACACATTTTGTACGTGTTGAGTTCCACGTGGGCAAGGAGAAAACGTCAGCCACCTTGTACAAATGCAGCAGTACTGCTGTACAAGGTGGCTGTTATACATAGAAACACCTGGGGGTGGTGGCCAGGCTCCCTTCAATTTCAGTTCATGTGCCTGCGTGGCGTTTGCAGGTCACGTTGCAAGCTGCACAGCAGGGGAACAGCTGGCGGTGCTGAACCCCACTAACACATTGGCTGGTGTTTTTCTCTGTGCAGCTAGCATGTCCGGGCATAAACTGGCGTTGTTTGAGCCCAGGGTCAGCAGGAGGAGGAGAGGAGCAAAGTGTAGGCCGAAGCCTGCACTGGTGGCAGCTTTTGTTCTGTTGTGCCAGCGTGGCTTGTGCTGGACACGTTGCCGACTACACAGCAGGGGAACAGCTGGCGGTGCTGAACCCCACTAACACATTGGCTGGTGTTTTTCTCTGTGCAGCTAGCATTTCCGGGCAAAAACTAGCGGTGTTTGAGCCCAGGGTCAGCAGGAGGAGTAGAGGAGCAGAGTGTTGGCCAAAGCCTAGTTGAACCAATTTCAAAGGTTACCTTTAACCCCCCCTCAGGTGTTGCAAGGTACAAGAGCCACACCTTGAACAGCATTATTGATGCACAAGTCAAAGGTTGCTCTATTTAATTTTGCTCCTTGCACACGCTGAATTAAACACGTACACTATTTAGCCCATTATACTGTCAAACAGTAGTGGAGGCGTGACTACTAGTCTTTTTAAGGAGACGCAGCACAGGTGTCAAAATTTGCACCTAGGTACTGGGCGCAGATTCCTGAGCGTTGTTATTTGCTGTACAGGAGTCTGCGCTCTTGTGTTATCCCTTGGCAATACCCTGTTAGTGCAGGCCGTCTCATGACCTCATTTCATGTTGGCCGGTGCGGTTAACGATGGCCATAAATCCCAGACCCACAGTGGCTTTTCCTAAAGTCACACTGCGGTGCTGGGATTCGTGGCCTTGTGCAGTAAATATGTTCGCCGCTCACACATGTCCTTACACCTGCTTCAGACTGGGCGGCCTCAGCTGATCCCTTATCGCATGCCGCGGCCATGAGGCCGCACAGTCAGAAGAAGGCGGAAGGAGGGGAGTGAAAACAGGGGAACATATGCACTGCTCGTGCCCATCAATCACACCCTCGCAGTCAAAATATATGAGACAACGGGGGGCGTTGTGTCGGGCAGGGGGGACGCACAGGCACAGCCAGCCAACCAATGATGTCAGGAGACGGGCAGCGCTAACAATGGGGGTGCTGCGTGTCATTAAAAAGGAAAGTCACACCTCAGGGACATTGTAATGGTCTGTAATGAGACACATTTTGTACTTGTTGAGTTCCACGTGTGCAAGGAGAAAAAGTCAGCCACCTTGTACAAATGCAGCAGTACTGCTGTACAAGGTGGCTGTTATACATAGAAACACCTGGGGGGGTGGGGGGCAGGCTCCCTTCAATTTCAGTTCATGTGCCTGCGTGGCGTTTGCAGGTCACGTTGCAAGCTACACAGCAGGGGAACAGCTGGCGTTGCTGAACCCCACTGACACATTGACTGGTGTTTTTCTCTGTGCACATTGCATGTCCGGGCAAAAACTAGCGGTGTTAGAGCCCAGGGTCAGCAGGAGGAGGAGGAGAGGAGCAAAGTGTAGGCCGAAGCCTGCACTGGTGGCAGCTTTTGGTCGGTTGTGCCAGCGTGGCTTGTGCTGGACACGATGCCGGCTACACAGCGGGGGAACAGCTGGCGGTGCTGAACCCCACTAACACATTGCCTGGTGTTTTTCTCTGTGCAGCTAGCATGTCCGGGCAGAAACTGGCGTTGTTTGAGCCCAGGGTCAGCAGGAGGAGGAGAGGAGCAAAGTGTAGGCCGAAGCCTGCACTGGTGGCAGCTTTTGTTCTGTTGTGCCAGCGTGGCTTGTGCTGGACACGTTGCCGACTACACAGCAGGGGAACAGCTGGCGGTGCTGAACCCCACTAACACATTGGCTGGTGTTTTTCTCTGTGCAGCTAGCATTTCCGGGCAAAAACTAGCGGTGTTTGAGCCCAGGGTCAGCAGGAGGAGTAGAGGAGCAGAGTGTAGGCCGAAGCCTAGTTGAACCAATTTCAAAGGTTACCTTTAACCCCCCCCTCAGGTGTTGCAAGGTACAAGAGCCACACCTTGAACAGCATTAATGATGCACAAGTCAAAGGTTGCTCTATTTAATTTTGCTCCTTGCACACGCTGAATTAAACACGTACACTATTTAGCCCATTATACTGTCAAACAGTTGTGGAGGCGTGACTTGTCTTTTTAAGGAGACGCAGCACAGGTGTCAAAATTTGCACCTAGGTACTGGGCGCAGATTCCTGAGCGTTGTTATTTGCTGTACAGGAGTCTGCGCTCTTGTGTTATCCCTTGGCAATACCCTGTTAGTGCAGGCCGTCTCATGACCTCATTTCATGTTGGCCGGTGCGGTTAACGATGGCCATAAATCCCAGACCCACAGTGGCTTTTCCTAAAGTCACACTGCGGTGCTGGGATTCGTGGCCTTGTGCAGTAAATATGTTCGCCGCTCACACATGTCCTTACACCTGCTTCAGACTGGGCGGCCTCAGCTGATCCCTTATCGCATGCCGCGGCCATGAGGCCGCACAGTCAGAAGAAGGCGGAAGGAGGGGAGTGAAAACAGGGGAACATATGCACTGCTCGTGCCCATCAATCACACCCTCGCAG
Organism: Ranitomeya imitator; assembly: GCF_032444005.1. Taxonomy (NCBI): domain Eukaryota; kingdom Metazoa; phylum Chordata; class Amphibia; order Anura; family Dendrobatidae; genus Ranitomeya; species Ranitomeya imitator. The sequence goes on from NC_091287.1 coordinate 508,253,509, forward strand.
TCAAAATATATGAGACAACGGGGGGCGTTGTGTCGGGCAGGGGGGACGCACAGGCACAGCCAGCCAACCAATGATGTCAGGAGACGGGCAGCGCTAACAATGGGGGTGCTGCGTGTCATTAAAAAGGAAAGTCACACCTCAGGGACATTGTAATGGTCTGTAATGAGACACATTTTGTACTTGTTGAGTTCCACGTGTGCAAGGAGAAAAAGTCAGCCACCTTGTACAAATGCAGCAGTACTGCTGTACAAGGTGGCTGTTATACATAGAAACACCTGGGGGGGTGGGGGGCAGGCTCCCTTCAATTTCAGTTCATGTGCCTGCGTGGCGTTTGCAGGTCACGTTGCAAGCTACACAGCAGGGGAACAGCTGGCGTTGCTGAACCCCACTGACACATTGACTGGTGTTTTTCTCTGTGCACATTGCATGTCCGGGCAAAAACTAGCGGTGTTAGAGCCCAGGGTCAGCAGGAGGAGGAGGAGAGGAGCAAAGTGTAGGCCGAAGCCTGCACTGGTGGCAGCTTTTGGTCGGTTGTGCCAGCGTGGCTTGTGCTGGACACGATGCCGGCTACACAGCGGGGGAACAGCTGGCGGTGCTGAACCCCACTAACACATTGGCTGGTGTTTTTCTCTGTGCAGCTAGCATGTCCGGGCAGAAACTGGCGTTGTTTGAGCCCAGGGTCAGCAGGAGGAGGAGAGGAGCAAAGTGTAGGCCGAAGCCTGCACTGGTGGCAGCTTTTGTTCTGTTGTGCCAGCGTGGCTTGTGCTGGACACGTTGCCGACTACACAGCAGGGGAACAGCTGGCGGTGCTGAACCCCACTAACACATTGGCTGGTGTTTTTCTCTGTGCAGCTAGCATTTCCGGGCAAAAACTAGCGGTGTTTGAGCCCAGGGTCAGCAGGAGGAGTAGAGGAGCAGAGTGTAGGCCGAAGCCTAGTTGAACCAATTTCAAAGGTTACCTTTAACCCCCCCCTCAGGTGTTGCAAGGTACAAGAGCCACACCTTGAACAGCATTAATGATGCACAAGTCAAAGGTTGCTCTATTTAATTTTGCTCCTTGCACACGCTGAATTAAACACGTACACTATTTAGCCCATTATACTGTCAAACAGTTGTGGAGGCGTGACTTGTCTTTTTAAGGAGACGCAGCACAGGTGTCAAAATTTGCACCTAGGTACTGGGCGCAGATTCCTGAGCGTTGTTATTTGCTGTACAGGAGTCTGCGCTCTTGTGTTATCCCTTGGCAATACCCTGTTAGTGCAGGCCGTCTCATGACCTCATTTCATGTTGGCCGGTGCGGTTAACGATGGCCATAAATCCCAGACCCACAGTGGCTTTTCCTAAAGTCACACTGCGGTGCTGGGATTCGTGGCCTTGTGCAGTAAATATGTTCGCCGCTCACACATGTCCTTACACCTGCTTCAGACTGGGCGGCCTCAGCTGATCCCTTATCGCATGCCGCGGCCATGAGGCCGCACAGTCAGAAGAAGGCGGAAGGAGGGGAGTGAAAACAGGGGAACATATGCACTGCTCGTGCCCATCAATCACACCCTCGCAGTCAAAATATATGAGACAACGGGGGGCGTTGTGTCGGGCAGGGGGGACGCACAGGCACAGCCAGCCAACCAATGATGTCAGGAGACGGGCAGCGCTAACAATGGGGGTGCTGCGTGTCATTAAAAAGGAAAGTCACACCTCAGGGACATTGTAATGGTCTGTAATGAGACACATTTTGTACTTGTTGAGTTCCACGTGTGCAAGGAGAAAAAGTCAGCCACCTTGTACAAATGCAGCAGTACTGCTGTACAAGGTGGCTGTTATACATAGAAACACCTGGGGGGGTGGGGGGCAGGCTCCCTTCAATTTCAGTTCATGTGCCTGCGTGGCGTTTGCAGGTCACGTTGCAAGCTACACAGCAGGGGAACAGCTGGCGTTGCTGAACCCCACTGACACATTGACTGGTGTTTTTCTCTGTGCACATTGCATGTCCGGGCAAAAACTAGCGGTGTTAGAGCCCAGGGTCAGCAGGAGGAGGAGGAGAGGAGCAAAGTGTAGGCCGAAGCCTGCACTGGTGGCAGCTTTTGGTCGGTTGTGCCAGCGTGGCTTGTGCTGGACACGATGCCGGCTACACAGCGGGGGAACAGCTGGCGGTGCTGAACACCACTAACACATTGGCTGGTGTTTTTCTCTGTGCAGCTAGCATGTCCGGGCAGAAACTGGCGTTGTTTGAGCCCAGGGTCAGCAGGAGGAGGAGAGGAGCAAAGTGTAGGCCGAAGCCTGCACTGGTGGCAGCTTTTGTTCTGTTGTGCCAGCGTGGCTTGTGCTGGACACGTTGCCGACTACACAGCAGGGGAACAGCTGGCGGTGCTGAACCCCACTAACACATTGGCTGGTGTTTTTCTCTGTGCAGCTAGCATTTCCGGGCAAAAACTAGCGGTGTTTGAGCCCAGGGTCAGCAGGAGGAGTAGAGGAGCAGAGTGTAGGCCGAAGCCTAGTTGAACCAATTTCAAAGGTTACCTTTAACCCCCCCCTCAGGTGTTGCAAGGTACAAGAGCCACACCTTGAACAGCATTAATGATGCACAAGTCAAAGGTTGCTCTATTTAATTTTGCTCCTTGCACACGCTGAATTAAACACGTACACTATTTAGCCCATTATACTGTCAAACAGTTGTGGAGGCGTGACTTGTCTTTTTAACGAGACGCAGCACAGGTGTCAAAATTTGCACCTAGGTACTGGGCGCAGATTCCTGAGCGTTGTTATTTGCTGTACAGGAGTCTGCGCTATTGTGATCCCTTGGCCATGCGCTGTGAGCGCTTCCTGTCTTCTGACCTCATTTCATGTCGGCCGTTGCGGTTAGCGATGGACATGAATCCCAGACCCACAGTGTGTTTTTAAAAAATCACACTGCGGTGCTGGGATTTGTGCCCTGGTGCACTAAATATGTTTGCCGCTCACACATGTCCTTACACCTGCTTCAGACTGGGCGGCCTCATCTGATCCCTTATCGCCTGCCGCGGCCATGAGGACACCCAGTCTGAAGAAGGCGGAAGGAGATGAGTGAACACAGGCAAACATATGCACTGCACATGCCCATCAATCACACCCTCGCTGTCCAAAAAAATAAGACACCGAGGGCCGTTGTTTCGAGCAGGGGAGATGCACAGGCGCAGCCAGCTAACCAATGATGTCAAAAGATGGGAAGCGCTAACAAGGGTGGTGCTGCGTGTCATTACAAAGGAAAGTCACACCTCAGGGACATTGTAATGGTCTCTAATGAGACACATTTTGTACGTGTTGAGTTCCACGTGGGCAAGGAGAAAAAGTCAGCCACCTCGTACAAATGCAGCAGTACTGCTGTACAAGGTGGCTGATATACATAGAAACACCTGTGGGTGGGGGGCAGGCTCCCTTCAATTTCAGTTCATGTGCCTGCGTGGCGTTTGCAGGTCACGTTGCAAGCTACACAGCAGGGGAACAGCTGGCGTTGCTGAACCCCACTGACACATTGACTGGTGTTTTTCTCTGTGCACATTGCATGTCCGGGCAAAAACTAGCGGTGTTAGAGCCCAGGGTCAGCAGGAGGAGGAGGAGAGGAGCAAAGTGTAGGCCGAAGCCTGCACTGGTGGCAGCTTTTGGTCGGTTGTGCCAGCGTGGCTTGTGCTGGACACGATGCCGACTACACAGCAGGGGAACAGCTGGCGGTGCTGAACCCCACTAACACATTGGCTGGTGTTTTTCTCTGTGCAGCTAGCATTTCCGGGCAAAAACTAGCGGTGTTTGAGCCCAGGGTCAGCAGGAGGAGTAGAGGAGCAGAGTGTAGGCCGAAGCCTAGTTGAACCAATTTCAAAGGTTACCTTTAACCCCCCCCTCAGGTGTTGCAAGGTACAAGAGCCACACCTTGTGCAGCATTAATGCTGCACAAGTAAAAGGTTGCTCTATTTGTTTTGCTCCTTGCACACGCTGACTAAAACACGTACACTATTTAGCCCATTATACTGTCAAACAGTTGTGGAGGCGTGACTTGTCTTTTTAACGAGACGCAGCACAGGTGTAAAAATTTGCACCTAGGTACTGGGCGCAGATTCCTGAGCGTTGTTATTTGCTGTACAGGAGTCTGCGCTATTGTGATCCCTTGGCCATGCGCTGTGAGCGCTTCCTGTCTTCTGACCTCATTTCATGTCGGCCGTTGCGGTTAGCGATGGACATGAATCCCAGACCCACAGTGTGTTTTCAAAAAATCACACTGCGTGGCTGGGATTCGTGGCCTTGTGCAGTAAATAGGTTTGCCGCTTACACATGTCCTTACACCTGCTCCAGACTGGGCGGCCTCAGCTGATCCCTTATCGCCTACCACGGCCAGGAGGCCGCACAGTCTGAAGAAGGCGGAAGGAGATGAGTTAAGACAGGCGAACATATGCACTGCTCGTGCCCATAAACCACACCCTCGCTGACAAAATAAATATGACAACGAGGGGCGTTGTTTCTAGCAGGGCGGATGCACAGGCGCAGCCAGCTAACCATGATGACAAAAGACGGGAAACGCTACCAAGGGGGGTGCTGCGTATCATTACAAAGGAAAGTCACACCTCAGGGACAGTGGAATGGTCTCAATGAGACACATTTTGTACGTGTTGAGTTCCACGTGGGCAAGGAGAAAAAGTCAGCCACCTTGTACAAATGCAGCAGTACTGCTGTACTAGGTGGCTGTTATACATAGAAACACCTGGGGGGGTGGGGCCAGGTTCCCTTTAATTTCAGTTCATGTGCCTGCGTGGCGTTTGCAGGTCACGTTGCCGGCTACACAGCAGGGGAACAGCTGGCGTTGCTGAACCCCACTAACACATTGGCTGGTGTTTTTCTCTGTGCAGCTAGCACTTCCGGGCAAAAACTAGCGGTGTTTGAGCCCAGGGTCAGCAGGAGGAGGAGAGGAGCAGAGTGTAGGCCGAAGCCTGCACTGGTGGCAGCTTTTGTTCTGTTGTGCCAGCGTGGCTTGTGCTGGACACGTTGCCGACTACACAGCAGGGGAACAGCTGGCGGTGCTGAACCCCACTGACACATCACCTAGTCTTTTTTTCTGTGTAGACAACACTTCCAGGTGGCAACTGACAGTGTTGAAACCCAGGGAATCAAAGAGGAGCAGAGTGTAGGCCGAAGCCTGCAGTGGAGCAAGTTGAAAGGGAACCTTTAACCCCCCCCCCCCAGGCATTTGTTGCTGAAAGAGCCATCTTGTACAGCAGTAATACTGCACATGGAAAATGGTGGCTCCGAAAATTATGCTCCTTGCAAACGCTGAAGTACACACTCATATAATGTGTCCCCTCACACCGTCAAACCATCCCGGAAGTGGGACTTTCCTTTGTAATGTGACACAGCACAGCCGTCATTCCAACCCCCTTGGTGCCGGGCACCACCTCCTCAACGTTGTTTGGTTCTGTCACGGAGCCCGCACTGTAATGTTATCCCTTGGCCATGCACAGTTAGCGGTGCCCGTCTTCTGACATCATGTAGGTGTCAGGCTGGCAGTGCCTGTGCGTCCAAGCTGCCCGAGATCCAACCTTGCAGTGTCATCTAATGTAGTCCCACTGCGGGCCAGGGATCCATGGGCATGCGCAGTGCATATCATCGCCTCTCACTCACCTCCTTCCTGCTTCTTCAGACTGTGCGGCGTCACGGCCGTGGCATGCTATTAGGGATCAGCTGACGCCGCCTAGTCTGAAGAAGCGTGAAGAAGGGGAGTGAGAGGCTAGTATATGCACTGCGCATGGCCATGGATACCAGGCCCACTGTGGGATCACATTAGACGACACTGCGAGGTGTGATTTCGGGCAGCGTGGACGCACAGGCGCAGCCAGGACGACAACAAATGATGTCAGAGGACGGGCAGCGCAAACTGTGCATGGCCAAGGGATAACATAACAGCGCAGGGTCCATGACGGAATCAAACAACGCTAAGGAGGCAGCGCACGGTGCCAAGGGGGTAGCAATGACGGCTGTGCTGCGTCACATTACAAAGGAAAGTCCCACCTCCGGGACGGTTGGACGGTGTGAGGGGACACATTACATGAGTGTGTAGTTCAGCGTTTGCAAGGAGCATAATTTCAAGAGCGACCTTTCCCTTGTGCAGTATTAGTGCTGCACATGGTGGCTCTTTCAGTAACAAACGCCTAGGGGGGGGGGGGGGGACAGGTCCCCTTACATTTTAGTTGTGCCAGCGTGGCGGTCGCATGACACGTTGCCGGATACACAGCTGGGGATCAGCTGACGTTACTGAACCCCAATAACAGAGGAGCGACTGTTGACTGTGCACACAGCACTTCCAGGCACCAACTGGCGGTGTTAGAGCCCAGGGACAGCAGGAGGAGCAGATTGGAGGTATTGCCGCACACACAGCTGGGGATCAGCTGACGTTACTGAACCCCAATAACAGAGGAGCGACTGTTGACTGTGCACACAGCACTTACAGGCACCAACTGGCGGTGTTAGAGCCCAGGGACAGCAGGAGGAGCAGAGGAACAGAGTGTAGGCCGAAGCCTGATTGGAGCAAGTTGAAAGGAAACCTTTAACCCCCCCCCCCAAGACGTTTGTAGCTGAAAGAGCCATGTTGTGCAGCACTAAGGATGCAAAAGGAAAAGGTTGCTCTTTTAATTATGCTCCTTGCAAACACCGAAGTAAACACTAAAAATGTGTCCCTTTATACCGTTAAACCGTTCCGGAGGTGCGAATTTCCTTCGTAATGGGACACAGCACAGCTGTCATTCCTATCCCCTTGATGCCGTGCGCTGCCTCCTCAGCGTTGTTTTAAGCTGCCACGGAGCCTGCGCTGTTCTGTTAGCCCTTGGCCATGCCCAATTAGCGCTGCCTGTCTTCTGACATAATTTGGTGTCAGGCTGTCAGTGCCTGTGCGTCCACGCTGCTCCAGATCCCACCTCGCAGTCTCATCTAACGTAATCCCACTGCGGGCCTTGGAACCATGGGCATGCACAGTGCATAACCTCGACTCTCACTCCCCTCCTTCCCTCTTCTTCAGACTGTGCGGTGTCACGGCCGTGGCATGCTAGGGATCAGCTGACGGCGCACAGTCTAAAGAAGGCGGAGGGAAATGAGCGAGAGCCCGAGGGGAAGATATGCACTGCGCATGCCCATGGATCCCAGGCCCGCAGTGTGACTCAATCAGAAGACACTGCGAGGCGGGATCTCGGGCACCGCGGCCGCACAGGCGCAGCCAGCCTGACACCAAATTATGTCAGAAGACAGGCAGCACAAATAGGGCATGCCCAAGGGATAACAGAACAGCGCAGGCTCCGTGACAGCTTAAAACAACGCTGAGGAGGCAGCGCATGGCACCAAGGGGGTAGGAATGACGGCTGTGCTGCGTCACATTACGAAGGAAAGTCCCAGCTCCGGGACGGTATAACGGTATCAGTGAACACATTTTATAAGTGTTAAGTTCTGCGTGTGCAAAGAGCTAAAAAAAAAGAGCTACCTTTTCCTTGTGCAGCATTACTGCTGCACAAGATGGCTCTTTCAGTAACAAACGACGGGGGGGGGGGGGGGGACAGGTTCCCTTACATTTAGGTTGTTGTGCCAGCGTGGCGGTCGCAGGACACATTGCCGGCTACACAGCTGGGGATCAGCTGACGTTACTGAAACCCAATAACACTGGGTCGTATGTTTTTACTGTGCAGCCTGCACTTCTGAGCCGCAACTGGCGGTGTTGGAGCCCAGGAATAGCAGTTCAGGTGGTAGAAAGATGAACACAGCAGGAGACCTGGATGACACCCAATTACTTAATCAGGCAGAGGAGTGGCAAATTCCTGCGAGATCCAGGCCTGGTTCATTTTCAGGAAAGTAAGCCGGTCAACGTTATCGGAGGATAGTCGCATGCGACGGTCTGTTAGTACACCACCTGCGGCACTAAAGACACGTTCCGATAAGACACTAGCCGCAGGGCAAGCCAGCACCTCCAATGCATACTGGCTTAGCTCTGGCCATGTATCCAGCTTAGAGACCCAAAACTTGAACGGGGAAGAGCCGTCTGGGAGTACAGTAAGAGGGCAAGCCATGTAGTCTGTCACCATCTGACGGAACCGTTGCCTCCTGCTGACTGGAGCCGCCGGTGATGGTGTAGACATTTGGGGCGGGCACACAAAAGTGTGCCAGAGTTGTGCCATACTGGGCTTGCCTTGGGCAGAGGCACTGCTTCTGCTCCCTCTTTGGGCAGAGCCTCCCCCACTGCCTCGACGCACTGAGCTGCTTTGTAAAGCACTAGCAGCACTCCTCTCAGTTGGACAGGAGAAGATGATGGAATTCACCAGTGTGTCGTGGTACTCCCGCAATTTACGCTCCCGGGTCAACGCAGGGATGAGGTTTTGGACGTTGTCCCGGTAGCGAGGATCGAGGAGGGTGAACACCCAATAATCAGGCATGTTGAGAATGTGGTCGATGCGGCGGTCGTTTCTCAGGCACTGCAGCATGAAATCCACCATGTGCTGCAGAGTGCCAACCGGCCCAGAAACGCTGTCCCCTGCTTGAGACATGATCTCTGCCCGCTCGTCATCACCCCACCCTCGCTGTACACACTGACCACTGGACAATTGTGTCGCTCCCTCCTCTGGACGGAGCTCTTCCTCCTCCATTGACTCCTCCTCATCCTCCTCACAAATTGGCCCCTGCGTACCCCTTTGTGAGGAACCACGTGGCGCTAACTCTCCAGAAGCTGATGGAAAAGGTGACTCCTCATCCTCCACCTCTTCCACCACATCATCCCTTAACCCTTGCAAAGTTTGCTGAAGCAGGCAGATAAGGGGGACAGTCATGCTGACTAGTGCATCATCTGCACTTGCCATCCGCGTGGAATAATCAAAAGGACGCAAAACCTGGCAGACGTCCTTCATAGTGGCCCACTCTGTGGTTGTGAAGTCTGATCGGCGCTGACTGCGACTTCTTTGCGCCTGATGCAGCTGGTACTCCATAACTGCTTGCTGCTGCTCACACAACCGCTCCAACATATGTAACGTGGAATTCCACCGGGTAGGTAGGTCACATATGATGCGGTGTTCCGGAAGGCGGAATCGGCGCTGCAGAGCAGCAATGCGGGATCTGGCCAAGCTGGAACGCCGCAAGTGAGCACACTCTAGGCGGACCTTGTGCAGCAGGGCATCAAGATCCGGATAGTCCCTCAGAAAACTCTGCACAACCAAATTGAGCACATGTGCCAGACATGGGATGTGAGTGAGGTTGCCAAGGGCCAAAGCTGCCACCAGATTTCGGCCATTGTCACACACTACCATGCCTGGCTGGAGATTCGCTGGCAGTAACCACACATCGCTCTCCTGCTTTATGGCATTCCAGAGCTCCTGCGCTGTGTGGCTTCGATGCCCCAATGAAACTAGTTTCAAGACGGCCTGCTGACGTTTGGCCACGGCTGTGCTCATGTCGGTCATAGGTAAACGTTCACGGGTCCATGTGGGGGTGGACTGTGACGGATCCTGCAGAGAGGAATCAGAGGAACTGGTGTAAGAGGAGGAGTCGATGCGTACAGACTGGATTCCTGCAATCCTTGGAGTGGGCAGGACACGTCCTGCGCCACTCGCACGATCTGTACCTGGCTCAACAACATTAACCCAATGGGCAGTGAGGGAAACATATCGCCCCTGTCCATGCTGACTGGTCCACGCATCGGTGGTGAGGTGGACCTTGCTACTGACGGCGTTCAGTAGCGCATGTTTTATGTTTGCCTCAACATGCCTGTGCAGGGCAGGGACAGCCTGCCTGCTGAAGTAAAAGCGGCTGGGCACCTTGTACTGTGGGACTGCCAATGCCATCAAGTCACGGAAGCTGTCAGTCTCCACCAGCCTGAACGAGAGCATTTCCAGGGACAACAGTTTGGCAATGCCTGCATTCAGAGCCTGTGCTCGGGGGTGGTTGGCCGAGAATGCCCGCCTTTTCTCCCATGCCTGTACTACCGATGGCTGTAGAGTAGACTGGGAGTGTGAGGATGACTGGGAAGGTGGTGCTGTGGGTGGAATTACACAAGGTCTCTGGGAGGAAGCCAAACCAGCTGTGCGTGAGCTGGAGGAAGAGGCAACACGAGCTGAAGAGGTGGTAGCTGCCGCTGTTGGTTGGCCTACATCTTCAGTGTGTTTCTGTAACTCCACCGCGTGCCTGGTCCGCACATGTTTCCACATATTTGTGGTATTGAGGTTGCTGACATTTTTCCCTCTTTTTACTTTATGATGACACAGCTTGCATTTGACAAAACAAATGTCATCTGCAACTGTGTCAAAAAAGGACCAGGCACTGCAAGTCTTGGGAGCGCCCTTTTTGGCTTTGGAAAGAGACAGGCTCCTAACGGGTGCCAAAGTGGAGGCTACAGGCTCCGCAGTCTTCCCCCTCCCTCTCCCTCTTTGGCCCGTAAGAGGAAGCTCTTCCTCTGAGCTGCTCCCACCACCTTCCTGTTCCTCACGCCACGATGGGTCAAGGACCTCATCATCTCCACTACCCTCTGCCACCAACTGCTCCTCCTGGGTAGTCTCAGCAGCACAGTACGCACGAGAAAGCGGCACCTGAGTTTCATCATCAGATGCGTACTGCGCTGTGGTCACCGGAGGCACTGGCCCACCTGCCTCTTCAGAGTCAGAGAGATAAAGCTTTTGGGCATCACTGCACACTGCCTCTTCTTCCATTTCTCCAATGCTGCTTGGCTGGCCCCCTGTTTCCAAGCCAAGAGATTCAGAGAACAGAAGTAGAGACGGCTCCTGTCCTGGGCTCTCTGACTGCCTGGCCAATTTGGCAGGTGGTGAAGAGACAGATGGCTGCTCTCCAGTGCTCTGTGCCTGAGAGGATGTGGCACTAACTGAAGTCGATGCCGAGGCGTTAGCTGCCATCCACCCGACAACGGCTTCAATTTGGTCTTCACGCAGCAGCGGTGCACGGCGCTCTCCGACAAAGCTGCGCATGAAGGACTGTTCCCTGCTGAAACTGAGTGACGACGAGTCACCGGCGCCCGCAGCAGGCACAGAATCACCACGTCCTCTCCCTGCTCCTCTCCCTGCTCCGCGCCCACGCCCACGTGCCTTACTCCCTGCCCTCTTCATCTTGGTTGACAGATAAAGATAAGCAGAAAAGTACTAAGGCCTTAGTGTGCTTATTCCTGTAATGCTCCTCCTAACAGGTGTAAGAAACACTAATGTTGTAAATTGTGGACTAAACTTTATTATTTTTCAAATGTGGCCTACACAAGTGTAAGTTGTGTTTGGTGAACTTAACCTTTTTTTTGGTGCAGATCGGGCTACAGAGCTAGTTTAAATCACACGGAGACCGTGCAGACAGCCGTAAACGGCGCTGCAAGGCCAAGAAACCCTCCTCTAGGTTATCCTATATAGTGTTTTTCCACTATTTAGCTGGATACAAGTGGAAAGACACTAATAGGAATTTTTTTTTTCAAATTTTAAACTGGCTGCACTATTTGAAAAAAAGGAAATTGTTTTTCAAGGTATGAGGCAGTAACGCACCCTGAGCTGAATCCAACCGGCTATGGCTGCACACAGACTACAGGGCGAGCTGCGCTCACACAGAGACCGTGCAGACAGCCGTAAACGGCGCTGCAAGGCCCCCAAAAAAACCTCTAGGTTATCCTATGTAGTGTTTTTCCACAATTGAGCTGGAGACTGGTGGAAAGACACTAATAGGAATTTTTTTTTTTTTCAAATTTTAAACAGGCTGCACTATTTGAAAAAAAGGAAAATTTTTCTCAAGGTATGAGCCAGTAACGAACCCTGAGCTGAATCCAACCGGCTATGGCTGCACACAGACTACAGGGCGAGCTGGGCTCACACGGAGACCGTGCAGACAGCCGTAAACGGCGCTGCAAGGCCAAAAAACCCTCCTCTAGGTTATCCTATATAGTGTTTTTCCACTATTTAGCTGGATACGAGTGGAAAGACACTAATAGGAATTTTTTTTTTCAAATTTTAAACAGGCTGCACTATTTGAAAAAAAGGAAAATTTTTCTCAAGGTATGAGCCAGTAACGAACCCTGAGCTGAATCCAACCGGCTATGGCTGCACACAGACTACAGGGCGAGCTGGGCTCACACGGAGACCGTGCAGACAGCCGTAAACGGCGCTGCAAGGCCCAAAAACCCCCCTCTAGGTTATCCTATGTAGTGTTTTTCCACAATAGAGCTGGAGACTGGTGGAAAAACACTAATAGGAAATTTGAGAAAAAATGTGCAGCAGGCTGCACTAAGAGCAAAAAAGAACAACTGTGTGAGGCAGTGTGAACCCCCCCTGAGCTGAATACAACCGGGTATATGGCTGCACACAGACTACAGAGTGAGCTGCACACACACACACACACAGAGACCTTGCAGAACGCTGTTAAAACAGCGCTGCAAGGCAAGAGCAAGGTGAACAGTGAAGAACACACAGCGTTTTGCTAAATTAGCCTTTGGAAAGGAAAATAAAGCAATTAGCTAGCTCAACTGGCCCTCAGTTAGAACACAGCGTCCTGTCCCTAACTGAAATCACAGCAGAGTGAGCGCAAAATGGCGGCAGCGCTTTTTTATAGTGCAGAGTGACATCATTTCAGCAGCCAATCCCAGCCTTGCCAGTACTTACATGCCCACCATGCTAAACAGGATGTGCCCACACTTTCATTCATTCCTCATTGGCTGCTGCGTTCAATTTGAATTCTGGGAACTTCCGATTCCGGTATCCGATACGCGGGAAGTATCGGAATTCAGTATCGGAATTCCGATACCGCAAATATCGGCCGATACCCGATACTTGCGGTATCGGAATGCTCAACACTAATCTTTACTGGTTCCTTTACACTGCACATTCTTGTACCTCACAACTTTTAGCACAGGTTGCACAATATAGTTATCTTCATCTTTCCCTGTGCTTCTCTCACTGTTACCTAGCACTTACCCGGGTCGGACCGTCCCAGACGGTCTCTCAGCGTCCTCCATGTTTGCCTCTGCCATGGTTAGACACTCGTCTGTCTGTTTTGCCTCAGATATCAGATCATCTGAGCCCGAAGTCAGTTGCCACATGGCAAGTGACCTGCCCTTCTGTACTGCCATAGCTTCTCCTGTTGTACTTCTTATGGCCTCCAATACATTACGAGGACCTACCGCCTTTAACGGTAACACAGCATCCTCTCTGAGTCTCCTGCGTCCCTGTACTCCTCTGGCCTTCCTTCAGCTTCTGCACCACACTGCTGTATCCCACTGTAGCTCTATCTTGCTGTTTTCCTGGCCTGTTTCTGTCCTGGCCTGTGGCTATGGATGGCTGGGCTCCTGTCTTAAACCGTTACGGAGCTAACTGCCCTGTGATGTTTCTCAGGTTAACGGCCATAAGCTCCTCCCACTTAACTATTTACAAGCTGAGTTTCACTCCACCCCTATCTAGTGGGCCAGCTAGGGTACTACGCTCTCCCTAAATAATGCTAGAAACAATACAATATTTATAAGCATAAATAAACATTAAATATACATTAACATGGCTTTAGTCAGCCCCCTTACAAGCACATAGCTAAAATAACAAAGGAGTGGCTTCAGAACAACTCTGTGAACATTTTTGACTGGCCCAGCCAGAGCCCTGACCTAAACCCAATTGACCATCTCTGGAGAGACCTGAAAATGGCTGTCTACCAACGTTCACCATCCAACCTGACGGAACTGGAGAGGATCTGCAAGGAAGAATGGCAGAGGATCCCCAAATCCAGGTGTGAAAAACTTGTTGCATCATTCCCAAGAAGAAACATGGCTGTACTAGCTCAAAAGGTGCTTCTACTCAATACTGAGCAAATGGTCTGAATACTTATGACCATGGGATATTTCAGTTTTTCTTTTTTAATAAATTTGCAAAAATTACTACATTTCTGTTTCTTTCAGTCAAGATGGGGTGCTGAGTGTATAGTAATGAGGAAAAAAATGATTTTTTTTGAATTTACCAAATGGCTGCAATGAAACAAAGAGTGAAAAAATTAAAGGGGTCTGAATACTTTCCATACCCACTATATATATATATATATATATATATATATATATATACATACACATATAAGCACAGAGGGACTGTCCCAAGCACCGTCACAATCACTGGAAGGCTACATGGGGTCATGTAGCATAATGATTTCTGCTTTTTTCAAAGTTGGTCTTCCTGTACCCCTGATATCGAGTGAAGAGAAGAGGTAGAGAAGGTCACATCTGTATTTGCACAAAAAGTGTCTCTGCGTAATATTTTAATATGCAGAATGGACAGATCCTCTAAAACGAGATGGGAAAGTCTGTTATCCATTTAGAAAACATGTTCCTGAGAATATAAAAGCTTATCTAAAATATCTTAGTTCATAGCAATGCCCTGATATATTTTGTTGTGGCTTTAGTATTTCTTACTTTCTCATTAAATTTATTACTTCTCATAGATGTAGAAACCAAATGAGTCACATCGAAATCAATACTCGCCAGCTGAACAGTCATATAAGCCGGAGGGTAGATAAAAATTACTGACAGAAAATGGGATTAATCCCATTTATTTCCAGCCCTTTAATTATTACAGTATGGAGAATAGAGAAAGGATACGAAGAACAGAACCCGGACGATAAAGCGTCTACATTTCATATAACAGCCAAAGTCATAAGCAGGGAAAATCGAGAGGAAAAATATCAAAGAAACAATGTTAACTACAGAGCCTGCAAGAGGTGGTGCAGACAGCAATGTACGGGCCGAGTTACTAAACACCATGCCTGAGCGAAAAGCTGCTGCTGATATTTATAGAGCCCATCGGTCGTACATATAACAAGGTAATCCACGGCAAATTCCTAGATTAAACTTTGCAAGTAAAGTATACCTCTCCATGATGAATTAATTTTCCCCAACGTGAGATTGTCACTTGCAAAACTAACAACTATAGTAAAACATGGCACAGAGGGAGCCGAAAATGATAATTCAAACATAATAATAATCACTTCAACGTCACGGCGAGTTAGGTCGGTCTTAATGATTCTAGGCAATTTTTTTCTTTTGTGATATAACTTTTTTATCTTTCTATTCCTGTTGTGTTCCCACAATGAGATTTTGGTAAGTTTTTGATGTGGCAGATTTTATGAAGCAAATTGGCATCTATTAAGAAAATTACCGTAAGTTCCATGCATTTTTATCAAGTTTTTAATACTGAGGTTTTTATCTTATCTTGTTATGTCATGTTTTGAATAAAGCTGCTTTGCTTTTGAGTCTTATTGGTATTTAACTTGGACAAAACTTTACAATAGAGTTTTGCTGCAGGAATGCGCTAAAATCAAATGTGCATTTATTAAGTGCTGATTTTCCGCATGCAATGCAAGTCAATGGGGAAAATCTGCTCACGATTAGCTTTTGGTGAGTTTTTCATGCTACATGTTTTGCTGCATCTAAAACACAGCATCTTACAGATCCAGCAAAGTGGATGGGATTTATAGAAACCTCCTGCTCGCTCTGCTTTGTTTTTACTCAGCATGAACTGACCTGCGGTCCGTGTTTCACATTCGCAAAAAGGCAATTTCTCCTGCGGGTACGCTGAGTATTATGTGCAGATTTTTTTCCAATACACTTGCATTAGATGTAGAAAAATGCAAGTAAGAAACGCACATGCGGAAATGCATGAAAAACACATATAATATGCACATGACTATATCAATAAAGTTTTGTCAAAGTCAAGTTCCAGTATTATTATATTTGTATTATATTATTAAAAACAAAGCAGCTAACCCTAAGCATGACATGCCAACTGGAGACAAAAACTGCAGCGTCAAAATTGCAATAAAAACACAAAATGAAAAACGGCAAGTTAGGATACGTTCCCAAGATGAGCTTTTGGGTGAGTTTTTGATGTTGCAGAATTTCTGCACCAATTATTTAAATTAGGTTACTTGTGTTTTTTTCATAGCGTCTTTGTGCACAATTTTCTAACATGCATTTTTATCGCGTTTTTATCTCTGCGTTTTTTGTCTATTTTTGGTGTTTCCTGCTCTGATTTTGATACTGCTTGTTTTTTTGCTTTGACAAAGCTTATCGCTATACTTAGGCGTGGATAACATGCGTTTTGTATGAGTTTCCGCTGCAGAAATGCACTAAAAACGCATGTGTGATTTTTTTGCTGATGATTTTCTGCATCTAATGTAAGTTTATGAGGAAAATCTGCACAGAATGCACAACATACGTGCAAGAGAAATTAACATGTTGTGGATTTGAAAAACATACCGCGGGTCAGTTTTCACAGCATTAATAAGAACCACAGTGGGCAGGAGATTTCTATGAATCCCATCCAATTTACCAGAACTATAATACACTTGACTCGGCAAAAACACGTAGTGTAAAAAACACACCAAAAACTCATCGTGGGAACTTAGCCATTTATTTTTTATTTTGGGGGGAGGGATGTAAAAATATAACAATTCCAATATTTTGTGATTTTGTTTCTTGGGGTTTTTATTTTTATAGTTTTTGTAATACAGCAATACCAAATTAACGTGTTTTTTTATTTCACTAAATACACGCAGAGCAAACATTTCATTAAAAAAGTTTCTTTTTGTGTCCCAGTATTTTAAGAATCATTAGTTGACATTTTTCTATAAACCTTTGATATTTTTATTTGCACTATTTTGGGATATATACGACTCATTGTTAACTTTTATGAAATTTTTTGTCAGGAAAGAAGAAGAGAAATTATTCTGACATTTTGTTTTATTAAGTATTTTTCCTATCTGACAATGTAATACCAATAAAATGTAGTTTATTTTTCCCCTTTAATTTCTTTAGATAATAAAGCAGGAAAAATAATTGCAGAAAAAAGAGTCATATTTACCAACACAGGTCACAAAAATAATGCACTACAGGGTGTAGCAGCCCCATTGATTAAGGTCGGAGGCAGCACAATTGCAAAATACTCATGAAACAGTGACTTACCCATAGACCAATTCATGGTGTGTAAGTCTAAGGCCTCATTCAGACATCAGTATTTTCCGTATGCAAGAAAAACAGACCAATCATGCTGAAAAAAAGTTTGTTCCGAGTGTCATCATTTTTTCTCACAGGAGAGCCATGGAACCTAGGGTCAGGCATGCCCCTGCTGGTGATAGGAACCTTCTGGGATTTTTCATACCTTGCACCTCCTCTGCTTTTTCAACATTTACCATTTTAAAGGGAGGACTTATAATAACAGAAATATTCAGGGGAATGTAATAGTGTAAGTTCCTTCTTGGTCAACTATGTTTTTTTAATTTTCATTTTCCTGTAAAAATTCATTTTTTAATACTGCAAAATCCTTGACATTGTTTTATTTAACATCATGTAGGGGATGAAGGGATGAACTGGAAATCCATATTGATAAATAGCGCAGGCAATGTTATGACTTCTTAATCTTCCTAGATTTGGCGTCGGCAGAGTCTTTATGTCTTTGTGTTTGATGAACTTTGTTATTTTGCTGCAGAAAATGTTTTTAAATTCCCATTTGAGAACCGTATCAACACAATGCATGGGAGGTCAAAGGCAAAGCCAAAATGATTATGCATTTCACTTTTCTTAGTGGTTATTGTAGCTTCTACCTAAAGTCAGGACAGAAAGTGCAGATGTGTTTTGTAAGATGAGATAATTTATGGATGTACATCTGCTAGACCTTTTGCTGAAGAAAAACTGCGGGGAAGAGCTGAACTGATTTTTTTCTACATTTCTATAAAATACTGCCACCGCTCCTACTCCAGCATATCCAGGAGCCTGCAGTATGTATAATTATCTAGTGAGGTCTAATAGACCTGACAGAATAACAAATCTGCAGGTGGTCGGGCATCTAGGAAATAGCGACCACAATATTGTGCAGTTTCACCTGTCTTTCACTAGGGGGACTTGTCAGGGAGTCACAAAAACACTGAACTTTAGGAAGGCAAAGTTTGACCAGCTTAGAGATGCCCTTAATCTGGTAGACTGGGACAATATCCTCAGAAATAAGAATACAGATAATAAATGGAAAATGTTTAAGAACATCCTAAATAGGCAGTGTAAGCGGTTTATACCTTGTGGGAATAAAAGGACTAGAAATAGGAAAAACCCAATGTGGCTAAACAAAGAAGTAAGACAGGCAATTAACAGTAAAAAGAAAGCATTTGCACTAAAGCAGGATGGCACCATTGAAGCTCTAAAAAACTATAGGGAGAAAAATACTTTATCTAAAAAACTAATTAAAGCTGCCAAAAAGGAAACAGAGAAGCACATTGCTAAGGAGAGTAAAACTAATCCCAAACTGTTCTTCAACTATATCAATAGTAAAAGAATAAAAACTGAAAATGTAGGCCCCTTAAAAAATAGTGAGGAAAGAATGGTTGTAGATGACGAGGAAAAAGCTAATATATTAAACACCTTCTTCTCCACGGTATTCACGGTGGAAAATGAAATGCTAGGTGAAATCCCAAGAAACAATGAAAACCCTATATTAAGGGTCACCAATCTAACCCAAGAAGAGGTGCGAAACCGGCTAAATAAGATCAAAATAGATAAATCTCCGGGTCCGGATGGCATACACCCACGAGTACTAAGAGAACTAAGTAATGTAATAGATAAACCATTATTTCTTATTTTTAGGGACTCTATAGCGACAGGGTCTGTTCCGCAGGACTGGCGCATAGCAAATGTGGTGCCAATATTGAAAAAGGGCTCTAAAAGTGAACCTGGAAATTATAGGCCAGTAAGTCTAACCTCTATTGTTGGTAAAATATTTGAAGGGTTTCTGAGGGATGTTATTCTGGATTATCTCAATGAGAATAACTGTTTAACTCGATATCAGCATGGGTTTATGAGAAATCGCTCCTGTCAAACCAATCTAATCAGTTTTTATGAAGAGGTAAGCTATAGGCTGGACCACGGTGAGTCATTGGACGTGGTATATCTCGATTTTTCCAAAGCGTTTGATATCGTGCCGCACAAGAGGTTGGTACACAAAATGAGAATGCTTGGTCTGGGGGAAAATGTGTGTAAATGGGTTAGTAACTGGCTTAGTGATAGAAAGCAGAGGGTGGTTATAAATGGTATAGTCTCTAACTGGGTCGCTGTGACCAGTGGGGTACCGCAGGGGTCAGTATTGGGACCTGTTCTCTTCAACATATTCATTAATGATCTGGTAGAAGGTTTACACAGTAAAATATCGATATTTGCAGATGATACAAAACTATGTAAAGCAGTTAATACAAGAGAAGATAGTATTCTGCTACAGATGGATCTGGATAAGTTGAAAACTTGGGCTGAAAGGTGGCAGATGAGGTTTAACAATGATAAATGTAAGGTTATACACATGGGAAGAAGGAATCAATATCACCATTACACACTGAATGGGAAACCACTGGGTAAATCTGACAGGGAGAAGGACTTGGGGATCCTAGTTAATGATAAACTTACCTGGAGCAGCCAGTGCCAGGCAGCAGCTGCCAAGGCAAACAGGATCATGGGGTGCATTAAAAGAGGTCTGGATACACATGATGAGAGCATTATACTGCCTCTGTACAAATCCCTAGTTAGACCGCACATGGAGTACTGTGTCCAGTTTTGGGCACCGGTGCTCAGGAAGGATATAATGGAACTAGAGAGAGTACAAAGGAGGGCAACAAAATTAATAAAGGGGATGGGAGAACTACAATACCCAGATAGATTAGCGAAATTAGGATTATTTAGTCTAGAAAAAAGACGACTGAGGGGCGATCTAATAACCATGTATAAGTATATAAGGGGACAATACAAATATCTCGCTGAGGATCTGTTTATACCAAGGAAGGTGACGGGCACAAGGGGGCATTCTTTGCGTCTGGAGGAGAGAAGGTTTTTCCACCAACATAGAAGAGGATTCTTTACTGTTAGGGCAGTGAGAATCTGGAATTGCTTGCCTGAGGAGGTGGTGATAGCGAACTCAGTCGAGGGGTTCAAGAGAGGCCTGGATGTCTTCCTGGAGCAGAACAATATTGTATCATACAATTAGTTCTGTAGAAGGACGTAGATCTGGGGATTTATTATGATGGAATATAGGCTGAACTGGATGGACAAATGTCTTTTTTCGGCCTTACTAACTATGTTACTATGTAATAGACTGGGACCTATAAATTCTGTTGGTACAGATGTTGCAGAACTGAGTTCCTTTTGCGCATTGTAATGAGTAGATTTACCAGAGGCAAGCACAGTTGGAAGAGCTGTATGTATATGAAAAGTATACAAGCCAATGCTTGGGAACTGGTAATTTGATGAGACAGGGGCTAGTCATAGACCACCTTCTTGACTCTCCAAAGTATCCCTAGAGGCTCATGCAGATGATCATAGTTTTGGTCCGAGTGCTATCTGTCAAAAAATCGGATCCCACTCGGACCAATGTTATTCAATGAGGCCGTGTACATATCCAATTTGAACTCTGATATTATTGCACTCGGCCATTCAAATCTATAAGTCTGTCAAAAAAAACGGGTCAACACTCAATCATCAGTCTGATTTTCACAAACCGACAGGATGGAAAAGATGGAAAAACTTTATTTTTATTCTCCACATAGGAAAAAATGGATCCCACACTGATTAAACTTTGATCAGCGTCTGATCACAATCTCTTTAGTCTAATTGAACCTTTTTTCTTGGACGAAGAACATATGGTTTTTGACCCTAGCCTACTGTTTACCACTGGCAGAAACAGACAGAAATGGGCACCTGGCAAGAACAATATATGGAATCTTTGCTGTCCACAAGTTCATCATAATGTACAATTCCACATGTTTTGGAGGTTGTAGTGGCCCCGATTACCTCTTGGACCCTCATCCATCCACACAAGTTACACCATTGATATGTCTTCCCCTAGGTTTCACATGGAGCAATTGTGATGCATCTTTTTTGCAGCAATTTTGAAAATGTGCAATAAAAATGCAGTAATTCTACCACATTTACATCATGACCACATCATGTGAACACAACCTAAGGCCATGTCTACACTAAGTTTTTTGAGGTGTTTATCACATGGAAACTGCTTCAGGAAATGAATTTTTTAGAGAGCATTTGAAGGAGTTTTTCTTTTCCAGGCTCAATGTGGAAGAGATTTTGAAAGGCCTTGGAAGATTAATATTTTTTCCTGAAACATTGTTTGCAGTCTTTTGCTTCAAAGAAGTGACATGCACTTTTCTTTATACACTAGGTGTTTTTTAAAACCTGAAGAAGAATAAAAAGCTCAAAATGTTGAACATCTTAATAGCAAAGTATAAAAAAAGTATTTCGTGCCTATTTCTTAATGATTTTTTGGGCGTTTTTTAAAGCAGACTTGCACGTGCCCAAAACAGAATACCTGGAATTCACTAGCGCAGTTGTGGACCACAGTAGATGTTCTGAGACCTGCTCTACAGTGCTAAACTAGCTGTGACTGACAGTGAAAACTGGAACAAGTAGATAGTAATGGACCAATCACTGGCATCTGCCTGGACCCATGAAAAATATGGATAGCACATGGATGTTAGTATTTTACTGTTTAGTGGATAGCAGAAGCTAAGAATTTTTTCTTTGATACAACGAAGACAGAGTCAACAAGGATTTTAAAAGCTGACACATGGAACAAAAATGGATCTAGGGCACTGAAAAAGCCATGGATGGTTTTCACGTGTGAGAAAAATAACTGAGGAATGAAACTGGCTTTAGGCTTTGTGCACATGGCATCTTTTGGATATCGGCACAGCTGCCAAGTTTCCCAGGCAAAGTCTCTTCAGGAATATGCCCAAGGTTTTTTTTCTGAGGTAGCATCAACGGCAGGTCTGCCATCATTCTTGCAGCAGCTCCACCAGTGGCGGCTTTTGCTCTGTACTGTTAAGTGTAGAGGGTAGGCTGCTTATAAGCAGAAATTGCAGAAGATGAGCATGTCACTTCTTTTAACAGCTCCAGGGTTTCCAAACCCTGAGGCCTTTAAAAGATTGTATGTAAAAGAGAAAATGTGCACAACAATGTAGTCCTTAAAAAAATGGATATAATGCACTGAAATGCCAAATTTTGTGAGTATCTTAGGCTTGCTTGTAGATTATGTTTGTGTCACCGCAGGTGCATGATTTGCGGATGCTAGACAGTCTGAGTACAAGTGGGGATTCCCTAACAAACAGGCAATCCCTGCATGTGTCCAGGTTGTCTAACAGCAGCAAATCATGCAGCCGCGGGGACACAAACATAATCTACGAGCAAGACCAACATACTCGGAGAACACCCGAGTATGCTCGGAAATCGCGAGTAAGGAGCACACTCGCTCATCACTACCTGTCAGCAATGACAAGCCTGTGAGCCTGTCAGCAATTTCTGTATTCAGGTGAAAGGGCCTGTCTGTTATGACTAGAGATGAGCAAATTTGCTCGGGTTCCCTCTTATTCGGCAAGCTATAGCACTTGCCGAATAAGCTGCAGATGGAACCCAGCTTCCTGGATCACACCAGCCGATCAGCTGATTGGTGCCGCAGCTGCATGTGTTGTGGCTGTGTGAGTCAAGACACATGCATGGAGAGCCTGTGCTGGGCTCTCCATGCATGTGTCGTGAGCTTCACACAGCTGCAACACATGCAGCTAAGGCACCAATCAGCTGATCGGCTGGTGTGATTCACGAAGCCAGGTTCCCTCTGCAGCTTGCCAAATAAGAGGGAACCCGAGCAAATTTGCTCATCTCTAGTTATGCCCCCCCTCTAGGCACTTAAAACCTGCTCAGACAAGACACTAGTGGCAGGACAGCACAACACCTCGAAGGTAGGGAGTGACAGCTCATTCCAGGTGTCCATCATTGAGACCCAAAAGCTGAAGGTCACAGAGGAATTAGGGAGTATGGTTTTGAAAGCCAGGTAAATAAATAATAATCTTTATTTTTATATTGGTATTGCTTGACCATCTTTAAAAACTTTTCACTCATTATCAAAAATACCCATTCATCAGGGCATGGACACTGGGAGAGTGTCATGAAATTGGCCCAGGCTTTTGACAGTGTATTCTTACCTCTGATGTATTTGTTTGTGTCTCCTTAGCCTCTCCTTGGTTGCTACCTTCTGCTAGTGTTGTCTCTATTTTTGCAAACATTAATGTAATGTGAAGGTCACGGGAAAGGCAGCGGTACATAAAGTCTGCCATATATGTCTTAGTCCCTATAGCCAACACTTCCCTGTCTCCACCATGATGACTACTCTACATGTCCTCATCCAGCTCTTCCTCCTCAATCCCCTCTTCAGCCCATCCATGTAGGAGAGACGGGACGACGATTGTGTGTGCTACCCTATTTTGCACTTTCAGCCATCTCCAGTTGCTCCTCCTCCTCAGCCTCCATGTCCTCATTGTTACCCAATCCAAGCTAAGCAGATCAGGGCTTGGTAGTATCTCCATCTCATGTCTTCAACCATCTCCACCTGGTCTGCATACAAAGCTTCTTGTTTACTTATCAGCAGCGACAGTTTAAATTGACAAAGACACAGAATCATTGCGCTGATGATGGCATCATTGCCCCTCATCATCTTCGTGGAGTCCTCAAAGTCTTGGAGAACTGCACAAATGTCAGACATCCATGCCACTCTTGAGTTGTTATGCATGGATAGGGTTGAGTGAAACGGATCTGACAAATTGAAAAATCGCCGACTTTCGGCAAAGTCGGTTTTCATGAAACCCGACCCGATCCTAGTGTGGGATCGGCCATGAGGTTGGCGATCTGCACACAAAAGTCGCGTTTCGTATGACGCTTTCAGTGCTATTTTTCAGCCAATGAAGGAGGGCGCAGAGTGTGGGCAGCGTGATGACATAGGTCTCGGTCCCCACCATCTTAGAGAAGGGCATGACAGTGATTGGCTTGCTTTCTGTGGCGTCACAGGGGCTATAAATGAGCGTGCACGCCAGCCACCATCTTACTTCTGCTGATCTTAGCATAGAGAGAGGTTGCTGCAGCTTCATCAGAAGAAGGGATATAGTTAGGGAGGGAAGATTAACCCCCAAACTGCTTGTGCTGTAGCGATTTCCACTGTCCAACACCACCATTTTTTTGCAGGGATAGTGGAGGCTATATTTTTGTGCATCATCTCTGTAGCTTATTAGGCTGCCTTATAAGGCTCCCTGATAGCTGCATTGCTGTTTGCACGCTGCTGTGCAAACCAACTGCTTTTTTAAAAGCAAAAATCCTGTTGCTCCTTTCTGCACAGTTATCTTGTTTATTTGTCCACACTTTTGTGTGCAGCAGTCCTTTTTATTGCTGCCATACTTTTCCTGAGATCATTGTAGGGAGATTGAAATTGTACTAGAGTCCTTGTATTTTTTCATATAACTTCTAGCCACTTTCTGCCACTTACATTGTGTTGTTTTATACATTGGGCCTGAGTTTTGGTTCAGTCTCCCCCCCCAAAAAAGTGAGATTCAAATTCTCACAAAGTGGATATACTTCAGTCCTGTTAGTTTGTCGTATGTCAGCCAGCCACTTTCAGCCACTTAGATTGCGTTGTTATATACACTGGGCCTGAGTTTTGGTTCAGTCTCCCCCCCAAAAAAAGGGAGATTTAAATTTTCAACAAGTTTATATACACCTTCTACCTCTTTTTACAGTACCATATAACGGTTGTTATTTTGGTTAGATTTTCCAAAAAATGAGGAAGTCTGGTGGAAATGCCCGTGGGCGGTGGTTGCCAGCTGGTACTGATGGTGGTGGTGGTGCATCTGGTGGTAGTGGTAAAAGCACAATAGCACCTAAAGCTGGAGGTGTTGAGCCAGCGTCATCGTCTGGCTACACAAGGCCTCGAAAGTTCCCTTATCGGGGAGTAGGAAAACAGCTTTTAAAGCCGGGGCAGCAGGAAAAAGTTTGGGCTTTCCTTGCTGACTCAGCCTCTAGCTCTTTCGCCTCCTCTTCAGAATGTTGATGACCTAACCTTCATTAAAATGAACCAATCATGGATTTCAAATTATTTTGACCTATCTTCCCCTGCTGACACATAGCTTGCTTGAAAAATGTCTTGCTTTTGGCCTCCTCTTACTGACTTCTCCAATTCCTCCATTTGCAGCTGCTGAATGTCCACCATAGGCCATTTTTATACCTCCCTAAGTGGGCTGACTCCCCCCACAGGGCCATGGTCACCACCTGGCGCAGGCAACCGTGCGAGTGCCGTTTGCCAGGACAGGTGGGTGGGCCCACTCTTGGGCGACGGCACTGGCACAGGGTCCCTCATAGTACAATGAAGTGTCTCTGACGGTGGTGGTGCACAATCAACATCAGACACACCGTCGTAATATGAGGGGCTCTGTGCCAGTACCGCCGCCCACGAGACAGTGTTCCCCCCAGCTCGAACAGTGCTCTACCACTTGCAATACTTACCTCTCTCTGCTCCACCAATGTGTAGTCTGTGCTGTTAAATCCTTCAATGGCACTGCCAATACAAATTTGTTGAAATGATAGATGATAGTTAAAATATACAGGGGCCCTGGCCTCCATTGAGACCAGTTAATACTTTGCGCCTACTACCACTGTCTGCTACTCAGCAGAGGAGCCCACCCCTGTACCTAGCTATGCCACCTGTTTAGTCCTGTTACCAATTTTGAACAGCATTTAGCCTACTTTATTATTTGGGCCTACTAACTGTGTCTGCCACTCATTACAGTTGTCCTCCACTGAACAAAGCAATGCCGCCTGTTTAGTCCTGTTACCAATTTTGAACTGCATTTAGCCTACTTTATTATTTGGGCCTACTAACTGTGTCTGCCACTCATTACAGTTGTCCTCCACTGAACAAAGCAATGCCGCCTGTTTAGTCCTGTTACCAATTTTGAACTGCATTTAGCCTACTTTATTATTTTGGCCTATATCTGTGTTTCCTCCTCATCCTGCCCATTGCCCAGCCACTGGTAGATGAGTCTGCTGGCCCATTGACCCAGCCCACTACATTCCCCTTGCACTCTACACAGCCAGAATCTGACCCTGCTGAAAGTCAGGTTCCCCTTCCCGCATACTATGCCACCTTACACGTGGACAAGGAGGAAGGTGCAGATGAAAGTGCAGGTTCCTTCATCAGGTGGGGGGCCATACTCATTGGCGATGTCACTGGCACAGGGCCCCTTATAGTACGCAAAAGTGTCTCTGCCAGTGGGAGGCGCCACCCACCGTCAAACACACCACTGTACTATGAGGGGCCCTGTGCCAGTGCCAACAAGTGGGCCCCCCCTGCTTTCTCAGGATCACAGCATTTGCAAAGTTGAAATACTTACCTCTCCCTGCTCCAAAGCCGGGACGTATTCCGCATTTCCTGGGCCCACAAAAATCTTGAACCAGCCCTACCCCCCACAACTTTAGCCAAATGACCCCCAGTTTTCAATGCTTAACTATTATTATAAAGTAAATTAAGATTAACAAGCTTAAGTAATAAGAATTGATGTTTTTGGCATTAAAATGGGCACTGTAGGTGTCTTCCTGTCCTCCACTCACTGCTGACTTTGATTCCCCATTGACTTGCATTGGGTTTCGTGTTTCAGTCGGTTCCTGACTTTTCGCAATAATCAGCCGATTTCACCCAACCCGACTTTTGACAAAGTCAGGTTTCGCGAAACCCGACTCGATCCGAAAAAAGTAAAAGTCGCTCAACTCTATGTGTGGAGGCTGGCCAGAATACAGATGGGCGTGTTGGAGCTGGTATTTCAAAACTGATCTCTGCTGACTTGCACAAATAGGCACTGACGAAGCATACCTTGAGCAGAAGTTCTGGAAAATATGGATAGGTTTTCAGGAACCGCTGATCTACCAAGTTGAGCACATGGACCAAGCATGGTTCATGTGTGAGTTTGTCAAGCTTCACAACCGCCACCAGGCGATGGCTATTGTTACACAGGACCATGCCTGGTTGAAGGTTCAGCAGTGAGAGACACCGACCTGTCTGGTCTGTTATTCCTTTCAATAACTGTGCCCTAATGTGCGATTTGTGTTCAAGACAAATTAGGTTCAGAAGAACCTCACTGAGGCAGTGGTGCAGAGCTTCCAGCTGATGAGTGCTCTGAGATAGCATGCTGGAGATGGAGGATGAGGAGAAGCAGGAGGGGGTGCAGGAACTGGTGTAGGAGGTGGATGAAACCCTGATAGAAGTAAGTAAGATAATCAATCCTCGGCGTCGGTAGCACATGTGCCTTGCCAGGGTGGGACTCCAGCACAATCCCAGTAACCATGTTGGCAAGGACATGGGTGATGTTCCTGGACACATGCTAGTAGAGGTGGAGATGCCATACCGGGAGAAATAGTGACAGCTGGGGACCAAGTACCGAGGGACCAAATTTGTACAACTGTAACAGGCCAATTTGGTTTTTATTTCAAACAAATGAAATTGAACACAAACCAATTTCTACAGTATTTATGGCAATAGTCAATTTTTGAGCAACCAAATTTGTACACCTGTAGCAGTCCAATTTTGGCATTTATTTCAAACCAACAAAATTGCACACAAACTAATTTCCACAGTGTATCCTGTATGACAATGTGCAATTTTTGAATATTAGTGTTGAGCATTCCGATACCGCAAGTATCGGGTATCGGCCGATACTTGCGGTATCGGAATTCCGATACCGAGATCCGATACTTTTGTGGTATCGGGTATCGGTATCGGATACATAGAGATGTGTAAAATAAAGAATTAAAATAAAAAATATTGATATATTTACCTCTCCGGCGGCCCCTGGACTCAGCGCGGGTAACCGGCAGGCTTCGTTGTTCAAAATCAGCGCTTTTAGGACCTGAGAATCACGTCCCGGCTTCTGATTGGTCGCGGGCCGCCCATGTGACCGCCACGCGACCAATCACAAGCCGCGACGTCACCGCAAGCTATTAGCGCGCTCATTTTTGAAAAATGAGCGCGTTAATGACTTTCAAAGACGTAGCGGCTTGTGATTGGTCGCCGCTACGTCTTTGAAAGTCATTAACGCGCTCATTTTTAAAAATGAGCGCGTTAATAGCTTGCGGTGACGTCGCGGCTTGTGATTGGTCGCGGCCACGCGACCAATCACAAGCCGCTACGTCTTTGAAAGTCATTAACGCGCTCATTTTTCAAAAATGAGCGCGCTAATAGCTTGCGGTGACGTCGCGGCTTGTGATTGGTCGCGTGGCGGTCACATGGGCGGCCCGCGACCAATCAGAAGCCGGGACGTGATTCTCAGGTCCTAAAAGCGCTGATTTTGAACAAAGAAGCCTGCCGGTTACCCGCGCTGAGTTCAGGGGCCGCCGGAGAGGTAAATATATCAATATTTTTTATTTTAATTCTTTATTTTACACATCCCTATGGATCCCAGGGCCTGAAGGAGAGTTTCCTCTCCTTCAGACCCTGGGATCCATGAGGATACCTTCCGATACTTGATGTCCCATTGACTTGTATTGGTATCGGATATCGGTATCGGCGATATCCGATATTTTTCGGGTATCGGCCGATACTATCCGATACCGATACTTTCAAGTATCGGACGGTATCGCTCAACACTATTGAATATCCAATTTTGTACTTCACCTTGTTTTTAAATGGTGTTTATTTCTTTTGGCAGAACAGGAGTTATTGGACCATGTTGGAAGCTCTGGGAGTCTGAGCTCTCAGCTGAGCTCGGTTAGCCACTCCTATTCCCTATATAATCTGGGTCCTGATTCAAACACATCGTCAGACCTAGCTTATGCTGCATAATTTGGAGGAGAGGTGTTTTTGTGCTTATTATGAGAAGGAGTTTGGAGGAGTTATCTGTGACTGTTGGGTGGGTTTGTAAGTGTGATAATTCCCGATTTTTCCCTGTCCTCCACTCCACAGTGCATTCCTTGGTGTATTGTGGTGCACGACAGCTCCCCTCTTCCCTGGGTGTGGGAAGGGGAGAAACGGAGGGCTGATTCAGGAGATAAGGCAAAGGTAGCAGCCTTGGCATCTTCACATTCAGAAGTATCCTGGGGAATAGGGCAAGCTAGGGTGCCCCCTAGTGTTAGAGACAGGGAAGGAGCACCTGGTCCCGGGCCACTCGACAGCTGAGTTATGACAAATATTTTGTGAACTATATCAGGCCAAGTGGTTTTTTAAAATTTTAACCCACTAACACACAAAGCACATTAAACTATATGGGAGACTAATTGAATCCATAAAACATTTTGGAAGGTTTTGTTTTAGCTTTATATTCTACCGCAATTTAACAAGAGCCTTTGTTAACAATTATGGATGAAAAACTGAAAATTTTTGGAAGGGTAGCCAGCATACCGTGGGAGTAAGGATCTCTATGCATTACTTCAGAAACTGGCAGGACAGATAATTCCACGTTGGCTGCCCGACCTTATACCTAGGAGGCACGGTGGCAACTTGCGGGGGCTGGGGCGTGCTAGAGTCCCTGTAGAAAGCCTCAGTCCATCAGTCATACATGTTTGTCCTATCCTATCCATCAGGGGGACAGAGAGAAAGAGACATTACATCTACAATAGTTGTGAGGACCTCACCGAGAAGCTCAGCAGGGAGGAACTACAACACTCAGGCGCTAGAGGAAGGCTACTGATTTCCACCTGGATAAGGGGACTCTGGATTTACCTTCGGACCGGCCGGACTCTGCCTGCCCTGTGATCTGGTACTCTGGACTGTGGACACTGAAGCCTTCAGTGAAGGTAAAGAGACTGCAACCTTGTGTCCTCGTTCTTTACTGCGCCTCACGCCATTCTTCATCTACACTCTGGGAAGCCCTGGGGATACACTTCACCTGTGGGAAGGTATACCATCTAGCTGCCATAACAACACCCCAGCGAACCCCTAAGCAGCGTCGTTCACCCTGACCGAATACCACATGTGGCGTCACGAACACTATCCCATTAAAGATCTTTCCCATTTATTAACAGACGTCCCCTAGGGCCACGGACCGGGTCAGCCACCGTGACATCCCCGATGGGTGTGATCCATAAGCATTAAGCTTTGTGCCTTTCCCGAGAAACTAATGCCTATGATTGCTAGTTCAGTTTTGGGTTATCCTTGCCATTTTCATATCTATCACTGAAGTATTCTCTAGCTCAGGGGTCCCCAACTCCAGTCCTCAAGGCCCACCAACATGTCATGTTTTCAGGATTTCCTTAGTCTTGCCCAGGTAATAATTGCATCACTTGTGCAATGCAAAGCAAATCCTGAAAACATGACCTGTTGGTGGGCCTTGAGGACTGGAGTTGGGGACCCCTGCTCTAGCTGGTATCATATTTAGGGACACACACAAGTTTTGACCCACTGTCAAGTATATAGTACACATTTAAGCATGCTCTCGTCATGGCCTCATGTAATCTTTTGATTGTAAGCCTATGCAGAGAATGTAAAGCTGTGTAGCAGAAAGATCTCACAATACTATGAGGATAATATGAACTTACTCAGCACAAAAATCCAACCAATTAAGATAAAATAAAGAGTGCTGCTCAGCGGTAGACATCCACATTAACCCCTTAACGTCCAATGATGAATATATCCGACACTGGACGCTCCCCTTCCCGTTTGGTGCAGGCTCCGGCGATGAGCCTGCACCTTTTCCAGCACATGACAGCTGATCTGATCATGTGCCCCTAACAGCCACGAGTGGAATTGTGATGCACCCGGAGCTGTTAACATGTTAAATACCGCTGTCAAACTCTGACAGCGGCATTTAACACGCACGCGTAGGAAGTGCGTCGTTAACCCTGCCCATTGGCGCCTGTGTCACATGACCGTGGGTCGCCAAAGGGTTAGCATGACAACGCGGGGACTGCAGGAGACCCCTGTGGTTGTCATAGCCGGATAGCTATGAGCCCAGCGATCAGATGATTGCAGCTTTTGGTCTCCAATGGAGACTGTTGAAGCAAGTAAAAAAAAGTTTTTAAAAATATTAAAAAAATTTAAAAAAATGTAAAAGTTCAAATCACCCCCCATTCGCCCCATTCTAAATAAAACAATTAAAAAAAATTAAAAAAAATCAAATATACACATATTTGGTATCGCTGTGTTCAGAATCGCCCAATCTATCAATATATATTTTGGTCGCTGCAACATTGCAATAAAATGCAATAACAGGCGAACAAAAGAATGTATCTACACCAAAATGGTATCAATAATAATGGAAGATCGGCGCGCAAAACATAAGCCCTTACCCAGCCACTGATCCCGAAAAATGGAGACGCTACGGGTCTCGGAAAATGGCAACTTTTTTTTGTTTGTTTTTTTACAAATTTTGGATTTTTTTTAACCTCTTAAATAAAAAAGAACCTAGACATGTTTAGTGTCTATGAACTCATAATGACCTGTAGAATCATAATGGTCAGTTTTAGCATATAGTGAACACAGTAAAAAAAAAATTAAGAAAAAATACAAAAAACAATTGTGGAATTGCACTTTTTTTGCAATTTCACCGCACTATGCACCGCACCGCACAATTTTTTTTCCCATTTTTCAGTACACGATATAGTAAAATCGATGGTTCAATCGTAAAGTGCAACTCATCCCGCAAGAAACAAGCATTCATATGGCTTATTGAGAGAAAAATAAAGAAGATGTGGCCGTGGGAAAAGGGGTGCAAAAAATGGAAATGCAAAAAACGGAAATATCCCTGGTCCTTAAGGGGTTAAGGTTGCTTTCCTGTGTTTTTACATAAATAGTACAAGCCACTGAGGAAAAGAATATGCTACATGTGCCAAAATAAGAGTGGTTTGGCACAGCGATCACTCATATTTTCAACCTCCATTTTAGTTTGGAGCACAGTATATTACGAGAGATTATAATTTTTTTTGTTTTTTAGACTGCAATAATGGCTACGGCGCTATCCGCAGTCCGTGTGTGGATCGGTGATGTGCAAATATAAAAATATAAATTCTCAGAAACCCTAAAACTGAGGCAATAAAAAGATACCAAACATATAATTTACAGCACAAGTATAGATTGAATATTGATGTTCTCTTTATTGATGTGCATGGGTTCGGTGTGGTTTGTATTTAATAATAAATAATAATAATAATTTTTATTTAAATAGCGCCAACATATTCCGCAGCACTTTACAATTAAGCGGGGACATGTACAAACAATAAATTCGGTACGAGTTAAGACAATTTAAACAGTGACATTAGGAGTGAGGTCGCTGCTTGCAAGCTTACAATCTACATTGTATTGAATGTATTTCCGTACATTGGTTTGTAAATAAAAAAATCATAAAAAATATAATAGTTTTAGTCTAGTAAAAGTAAGGAGGATTTACACTGAACCTTCACATGTCATTTTAGGTACAATTTTCTTGCTGAATATTTTTTAATATAGGGTGATTCGCAATAAACAGACTGCTGTGTGCATTGTGTGGCTTGTAGCGATGAGTGAACGTGCTTACTTATATAAGGTGTTATTCGCCATGCTCGGGTGCTAACCGGGTTTCTTCGACATGCTTTAAAAATATGTTCGAGTCTCCGCAGCTGCATGTGTTGCGGCTTTTCGACAGCAAAAACACATGCAGGGGGGCTTCATATAGTCTAATCAGAATGTGTAAACTAAGAGCCACAGTTTAATAAATTTTTGCCTAGCGGCATTAGAACAACATATGACTTTTGGATGAGTCCTTCATGCCGTTCTCTACAGTTATGGTACACCTAATTAGTATTGCCGTGTACCAAAACGGCGCAATTTATAAAACTATCATGTCAGATAACAGTTATAGTAAACACTGGTTCAAAAAAAACCAAGGAAGAATTGCTGTTTTTTTTTCCTTTTTTGTTGTATGTGGAATGAGCGAAAAGTTCTATGTAACCCAAGTGGAACCAAGAGAAAAAAATAAGCCCTCACATAGTTAATTTGGCTTTCTAAATATGGCTTCTTAAAAAATATATATATTTCAATGGTAAAAAACTATCAAAGCAAAAAAAAACATAAATTTGGTATTGTCATGTTCGTGCTGACCTGCAGAGTGCAGGCAACACGTATGGTGAACAGCGCACAGTTTAGAGAGACATTGGTACAACTGTTGTGCTTTTTTTTTCCATTCCAGTAAGCCCGGCCTCACACTCAGCATATAAAAATATGGTCTGTTATTTACGGCCGTAATACGCAGAAAAGTCCCCAAAATAGTGTTCCTTATGTCATTTGTAGGCAGGGTGTGTCAGCGTATTTTGCGCATGGCATCCTCCGTGTGTAATCCGTATGGCATCCGTAGTGCGAGATTTTCTTGCAGGCTTGCAAAACCGACATATGGACATACAATGGATCCATGGGCTCAAATAATCGTAAAAACATATATACTGTCTCTCTCTATATATATGTCAGTGAGACACACATATATATATATATATTAATATATCGTACAGCGCTAGATAGCTTAAAAGCCGGTAATTCAATTGCCGGCTTTTCCTATCTCCTTCACAAACCCGACATGATATGAGACATGGTTTACATACAGTAGACCATCTCATATCCCTTTTTTTTGGCATATTCCACACTACTGATGTTATTAGAGTGTATGTGCAAATTTTGGGCGGTATAGCTATTAAATTAAAGGGTTAAATCGCTGAAAAAATTGGCGTTGGCTCCCGCGCAATTTTCTCCGCCAGAATGGTAAAGCCAGTGACTGAGGGCAGATATTAATAGCCTGGAGAAGGTCCACGGTTATTGGCCCCTCCCCCTGGCTAAAAACATCTTCCCCCAGCCACCCCAGAAAAGGCACATCTGGAAGATGTGCCTATTCTGGCACTTGGCCACTCTCTTCCCATTCCCGTGTAGCAGTGGGATATGGGGTAATAAAGGGTTAATGTCACCTTGCTATTGTAAGGTGACATTAAGCCAGATTAATAATGGAGAGGCGTCAATTATGACACCTATCCATTATTAACCCAGTAGTATGAAATGGTTAATAAAACACACACACATTATTACAAAGTATTTTAATGAAATAAATACACAGGTTGTTGCAATATTTTATTATACTGGTAATCCACCTGAAGACCCTTGTCACCTGAAACAAATGTAAAAAAAACAAACAACAATATTCCATACCTTCCGATGATCAGTCTCGTTCCACGCTGTAAATCCATCTGAAAGGGTTAGCTAATTTTAAAAGCAGAAGCCTGCTAATGCAGCTGTGCTCGTGGCTGTAAAAACCCGGCGAATGAATGAAATGTAGGTGAATGACCTGTAGTTACCTTCAGTCGCAGTGATGCACCATCTGCTGGATGTTCTCATATGAACTTGAGCGT
Organism: Ranitomeya imitator; assembly: GCF_032444005.1. Taxonomy (NCBI): domain Eukaryota; kingdom Metazoa; phylum Chordata; class Amphibia; order Anura; family Dendrobatidae; genus Ranitomeya; species Ranitomeya imitator. The sequence continues at coordinate 508,287,707 of NC_091287.1, forward strand.
GGGAAAATATTCAGAAAAGTTCCCAGGCTCGAGTGTTGAACGCTGAGTAGGAGACAGTGGTCAGTGGCATGAAGATGGAGGGCGGTGCCTCGTTACACGTTTTATTTTATCTTCCTAGAAAATCTTTATGTCTTTATCACTGTGCTCCATTGTGTTATAAATAAAAAGTAATTTTGATTTTGAGATGGGATTCCCTGGATCAGGTAGATATAAATTGGGTAAATATTATGCACAGCTTATAATTGCAATCTCAGTACAGAGCTATGAAATATATTCTTGATGTGTGTGCAACAGAAAATAAAAATTTATCAAACTAGTCTTTATTTATTAATGAATGTATGCCATTAATTTGCATGAAAAATCAAGTTTTAATAGAAAACTAAAATATTGGTCATACTACAGCTATGTTTTGATAATTGTCTTCAATTTCATAAAGTTTATAAATATTAAACTATCCTACATTTTTAATTCAGGACTGGGCATTACCACTCTGAATGCAAAATGTAGGATCACTTAATATACAGTATATTAACTTTATTTTAATTTTGATATTTATGTCTAACGGAAAAAATCTTGAACAGAAAAAGGATGTTCACAGCTGCAATACTGGGATAAGTAATTTAGGGCAGTCCCACACGTCCAGATAATTCCGGTACCGGAAAAATCGGTACCGGAATTATCCGTGTCCGTGTGCCCGTGCGTTTCTGTGGCACATCAGTGTGGCACACGTGTGGCACACGTGTGGCACACGTGTGCTGCCCGTGTGCCCACTGGGTACCACATGCACCGTGCAGGAGACAGCACTAAAATTTAGCGCTGTCCCCTGCATCTGGTGCTGAAGCCGCGATTCATATCTTCTCTGCAGCAGCGTTTGCTGTAAAGAAGATATGAATAATCCTTTTTTTTTTGTTGTTTCTTGTGTTTAAAGTAAAGGTCCATGTCCCCATGCCCCTCCCACCCCCTGTGTGCCCCCGCTGTTCTTAAAATACTCACCCGGCTCCCTCACTGGCTGGCGCTGCTTCCTGTCCTTGCCGCACCTTCTACTGTATGAGCGGTCACGTGGGGCCGCCGATTACAGTCATGAATATGCGGCTCCACCTCCCATAGGGGTGGAGCCACATATTCATCACTGTAAATGAGCGGCCCCACATGGACATGGACCTTTACTTTAAACACGAGAAACTACAAAAAAAAGGATTATTCATATCTTCTTTACAGCAAACGCTGCTGCAGAGAAGATATGAATCGCGGCTTCAGCACCATGTGGGGGGGACAGCGCTTACTGTAGCGCTGTCTCCTGCATGGCACACGGACAATGTCCGTGTGTGGTACGTGTTTTACATGGACCCATTGACTTTAATGGGTCCGTGTAATCCGTGCGCTCCCACGAACACTGACATGTCTCCGTGTTTGGCACACGGAGACACGGTCCGCAAAAAATCAATGACATCTGCACAGATGCATTGATTTGAATGTGTCTACGTGTGTCAGTGGCTCCGGTACGTGAGGAAACTGTCACCTCACGCACCGGAGCCACTGACGTGTGAAACCGGCCTTATGAGGTGTTAATGGGTTATGTTAGATGGGACATGTTCGTGTTCTCAGGCTGCTTCATCTCATGTTCATGCAGAACAAATGCATATTTTTTAAGCTAACAATGTATATTTGATGTAATTACAACAGATATGTTGTGCATAACAAATATATTGGAATCTTTTTTCTTTCCGATTCAGATTTCTGCAAATAGAATTTGCATTTAGCAAGTTTGCCAAATGGATGAACTTTTGCTGGTGTGATATTAGAGCTACGCATCAAATGCCACATCACAATTACACACCTTCCTCCTTCCCTTTATTTACCTAATTACTAAAACACTGAGTGACAAACTGCAGCTGCATCCCCCTCCTACTCTATTTCTTCTATTTACTGGGTTCTGAACATTTTTTTAATGTGTTTACACTTTCACTAGAAAATGATTTTAGTGCAGGACTCTGCAGTATAATTTTTCTACATCTATGCATGGGTGCCTGCAGACAAGCATATGAAAAATCGTTGGAGTTTCATAAAAAAAACTTTAATAATTTTTTTTTCTAATTTTCATCAGGTGCCATCTCTGAGATCTTGTTTTTTTAATGCCCGTGTGCTATCCGTGTACGATCAGTTTTCATACAACTACATTAAAATATGTACTGTACATGATCCCATACAAATTCCTAGGTGTAGAAAAGAAATCTATCTGTAAAAATCGGATGTTGCTCTCTTTGTCCATGTGGGATCCGATTGTGTTTTTCTTCTTGCACCCATCGACTTGTATGTGAGTCTCACCTGAGACTTGGATGAGAGTAACGCATGCTTTCATTTATTTATTTATTTTTTTAAGGACATCTGAACAGTCCTATTGAATAACATTGTCTGAATTGAATATTTGTCCGATTTATACACTCGTCTGAATGAGCCATTTTAGTGACTTCTGCCAATAACCTGCAGCACATACTGCCCAAAGCCTGTGCATTAAATTAGGCAGTGTCCTGCATGTCACTCTTTGAGAAAGAGTAAGATGGCCGTACAACTTGGACTAGGATTGCAACACAATGCTCGGACTGGCAGTCGGCTCTACTGACTTGAGCATGACACTTGTATAGAAATAGTAACATAGTAACATAGTAACATAGTTAGTAAGGCCGAAAAAAGACATTTGTCCATCCAGTTCAGCCTATATTCCATCATAATAAATCCCCAGATCTACGTCCTTCTACAGAACCTAATAATTGTATGATACAATATTGTTCTGCTCCAGGAAGACATCCAGGCCTCTCTTGAACCCCTTGACTGAGTTCGCCATCACCACCTCCTCAGGCAAGCAATTCCAGATTCTCACTGCCCTGACAGTAAAGAATCCTCTTCTATGTTGGTGGAAAAACCTTCTCTCCTCCAGACGCAAAGAATGCCCCCTTGTGCCCGTCACCTTCCTTGGTATAAACAGATCCTCAGCGAGATATTTGTATTGTCCCCTTATATACTTATACATGGTTATTAGATCGCCCCTCAGTCGTCTTTTTTCTAGACTAAATAATCCTAATTTTGCTAATCTATCTGGGTATTGTAGTTCTCCCATCCCCTTTATTAATTTTGTTGCCCTCCTTTGTACTCTCTCTAGTTCCATTATATCCTTCATGAGCACCGGTGCCCAAAACTGGACACAGTACTCCATGTGCGGTCTAACTAGGGATTTGTACAGAGGCAGTATAATGCTCTCATCATGTGTATCCAGACCTCTTTTAATGCACCCCATGATCCTGTTTGCCTTGGCAGCTGCTGCCTGGCACTGGCTGCTCCAGGTAAGTTTATCATTAACTAGGATCCCCAAGTCCTTCTCCCTGTCAGATTTACCCAGTGGTTTCCCATTCAGTGTGTAATGGTGATATTGATTCCTTCTTCCCATGTGTATAACCTTACATTTATCATTGTTAAACCTCATCTGCCACCTTTCAGCCCAAGTTTCCAACTTATCCAGATCCATCTGTAGCAGAATACTATCTTCTCTTGCTGTCACTCTCCCATCAGGAGAGCTGCTGGCCAGTCTGAGGATTGTATTGTGATCCTTGGCCGAGTTATAAGTTCATATGATTCTCTGTGCGTGGTCTGTGCTGCAGGTAATAAGTAGAAATAGCTAAAAATGTGATTTAGAAAAGTAATTACACTATATACAGTATATACTATATATAAAAATAAAAATAAATCTATTTTTGATATTTTCTCACAGGCAGGTACTATAGTATGTAAAACCCATTTATTTTTGTGATTTTACCAAGTTTAACCCATAATGTCTTGGTGTCCTCACCTGAGAATGAATGTTAGGATTAGTACAGTCTAATTACATTAGTGATATGTGCAAAGTAAACATTGGCTGACCAAGGTGTGAAATTGAACAATACCTGATCAACTCAAGGGCTGGCCAAAGTGTGAAAGTAAACAGTGTCCTACAAACTCAATGCTTTGCTAATGCCATAGGGTGCCTTCTCACAGTGGCACTTTGGTCGCTACGACGGCACGATCCGTGATGCTCCAGCATCGCACCATTATCGCTCCAGCGTCGTAGACTGCTGTCACACTTTGCAATGCACGACGCTGGAGCGATAACTTCACGACGTATTTGCGATGGAGAAGCCGTTGGTTACTATAAGCACATCGTATATAATATCGCGCACACCTTTGTTACACGATGCGATCATGCCGCCACAGCGGGACACTTGACGACGAAAGAAAGTTTCAAACGATCTGCTATGACGTACGATTCTCAGCGGGGTCCCTGATCGCAGGAGCGTGTCAGACACAGCGAGATCGTAAGTATATCGCTGGAACGTCACGGATCATGCCATCGTAGCGATCTAAATGCCACTGTGTGACGGTACCCTTAGGCTAGTTTCACATGTCCGTTTATTTCCGATACCAGAAAAATAGTACCGGAGATATCCGTGTGTGTACTACATGTGGCAACCATGTGTCACCCATGTGATACATCAGTACCACACGGACAGCTGCTGGGGAAGAAGCGGTACTGCCGGTGACCAGAGGAGAATGATGTGTATTATATTAAAGTTCAAATGACATCAGGTGGGGGCTTTTAGGACTCTTTTAGATGCGCCTTTTCTGGCACTTTGCCCAGCTCTTCCCACTTGCTCTGTAGCTGTGGCAAGTGGGGTAATATTTGTGCGGTTGATGTCACCTTTTAGGTGACATCAAACCCATGGCTTAGTAATGGACCATCCATCTATAAGACACCTCTCCACTACTAATCCTATTGTTACTTGTTAAATAAAGAAACAGCCAGAATAAAATCCTTCATTTGAAATAATTACACAGACTCCTTTAATGTACTAAATTAAAGCATACTTACTGCAATACCTAATTCCCCAACATCCTTGATCTCCTGTTATAAAAGTAAAATAATAAACCAACAATATACCATACCTGTCCGTCATTATGTCCCACACTGTTATCCATGTCTGGGGGCAAAATAGTTTTCAACCAGGACAGTGAACAGTGCTTAATGTAGCGTTTCTTCCCCGGTGCCAATGTGTGTCACATGGAGGACATCAATGTGTGTTCTCTGTGTGCACATGTGTGGGACGTTTTGCCGATCGTGCAAAAAACGGACATGTCAGCGTGCTTTACCCACAGACACACGGACATGTGCACAGACCCATTCTTTTGAATGGTTAAGGGTGCTTAGTCTCCAGAAACGAGTTGAGATTCTTACCCATATAGTTTGTGCTGAAGTTTGTATCCTCCATGTTTAAGTTTGTGAATAAAGAAAACTTTTTTCACGGATTCTGTGAAGCTGGACATTTTCCTCTCTTGTAATACATTTTTACCAACAATAAAAAATCTTTTAGTTGTGGTTAAGCTGACCTTCAATCGGTAAGAAATGCGCATTGAGATTCTACTCAATTCCCTTTGAATTCTTTTTTGTAAGTTACACTGGGAATATGTGTTTTTTTATTGTCTTTATAAAAATAAAAATACATTTTAAGGTGATATATGTTCACATATGTTAATTGACTCCCCTGGTGTATTCAACAATTTACACTAGATGACACAGCATTTAATCTTAATCATCCAGATGTCTATTTTTAGGATGACAGGAGGCATAGACTGTTATCTATATGTTGACTTTTAAATTTGTGTTTTTCTTTGGTTGGTAAAGAAAACAGACTATTGCTTGTATAGAATCTGTAATATTGACTTTTAAATTGACGTTTGTTGTTACATATTGTGTTATTATCCTGAATGACATAGTCGCAGGGTAATTGGACAATAGATGTTTGTTAATATGTTGATTACACATTGTCCAGGCCAGCTAGTTTGTTGACCTACAGAACAGAGAAGTCCGAGTTATGCAAATTGATTAAATATTCAATGTGAGTTAATCTCATCATCACACCTTCCTTTTGACCTCTGGATGATGGCTTGAAGGACAACAGTTGTGAACTATATAAGTGGGATATGTCTTTATAACAAGTCATCCAAGAGATCCAGAGAACCAAAGACTCTTTACAAAACCACAGCCAGAAACACGCTACATGATACCTGCCAGAACACTATGGCTTCATCACGAGGGACACAGATTTGACATTCTTCACTGAACCCATGGATACGTTTGGGGAAGCCAGCATTAGGACTCACCAGTAACCAGGCTCTATGGAGATGTTCGGAGAAACCAGGTTGTGACCCCCCATTCAACTGGCCATGTACCTCAATGGACTGTCACCTTCCTCAGCTTGTCATTACTTCATCTTTGTGGGAGTAGTTGGCCCTGGAAGCCCCTAAGTTACTGCTGCTCTAATCCCGACAAGTCAGCGGAAAGGTGAGACTCTGTAATTTTGACTATGTTGCGTATTTTGCTGGGGCTGTTCTGTAAGTTATTTCTTGTTTTGTGGTTCAAGAAAGTTTTGAAACACAAAAGTAATGTGATAAGTATTTACAATGATATGATAATCTGAATTTTATGCAATGTAAATGTATCCTACAAAAATTTCACAATACAAAAAAAAGCAAACGTAAATCTTTCTCCATTGTTTGATGAAGGCAGCAGACAAATTGTCAACTCAATATAACATTTCACCGTCATACATCACAAGCTGTTTAATGCTTTTGCCATAATTCTTCCTGCGCAAAAATGAATCTAGGACCTTCTTACCAGCATTTACCTCGTCAGAACACAATTTGTGGGCTGTTATGTGGCGCATTCACTACATAAATTTGTTCCCTCTCATTTTCTTACATGAAAGAATTTCTATTATTTTATTGCACTTGCATGCTTCAATAGATGCCCAGGATTTTTTTCAGCATTTTTTGGCTTGATCTTCTTCCATTAGTATCCTACAAAGACCAATGAATCTCTTGATTGGCTGGTTGACAGACTTTGTAAAGCCTGTAAAATTTTCTCTTTCCGCTCTTACAAATCTCAAGTGGGGGGAAAAAAATGAAAGTAAATATTGCCTCTCTTTTTTTCCTTTTCCATTTTTCACTTAATATTCTCTCCATTAAAACATTTTACTGCAAAGACTGAAACATTGTGGTGAACGACTTTCATGTTTCTGGCTGGTAATAGTTTCTTATTGATGAAAGCAGATACTGGTGAATCAAGTGGCAATCTGTCAAATATCACCTGCAGTCTGAACTAGTACTTATCAATTTTTTTTTCATTAGGAGCTACTATATCATATAAATATGATTGACCTAAAAAAAACTATTTTAACCACTTCCCCATAGGGCAAAGTTTTACCATTTCTTTTTCTTCCTCAAGTCAGTGTTAGGGATGAGCGGACCCATCGAAGTTCGGATTCTGGTACATGACCCGAATTTTAGTCCAAAGTTTGGTCTGTTCCCGAAATTGAACCAGAATCTGAACCCCATAGAAAACAATTGAGACCTGAACTTTCTATCTAGGGGGGGATCTTTTTCTCGGACCTCCCCTGGAACTTTGAACATTGCAACGGGCTCCCGGGAGAAGTCTGTGTTTGGCGTCACTATAGAGGATTTGGACCTAGAATAGTTTGATCGCTTGTAGTAACTACTGCAATACATCAATATTGCAGCATGCAGTAAAATTATGAAGTCCAGTCATTACATGGACTGTCCACTGTTTTCAACAAAAATTGTGTAATGCTATAATTTTCCTGTGGTGGCGCTGCAGGAAAAAGGAAAACTTGTTTACCCACAAATTACAGAACTGTTGAAAGTCCCAGTAGTGGAACCATCTGTGATCCTCTTATTGTCAGAAGACTCCACTAGTAAAGTGGGATTATCAATGGTGGACCGTTAGGACATTAGAAACACACTGACATCTACTGATCACTATCATAGTACTGACAGTGTGTAATTACTAAGGATATCAAAATTTCCAGTTCCTTAACAAGAAAAATCTTTGCCACCGCCATTTTAAACTCGTCTACGTTTTCATCAATATTGAGGGAAAATTAAGGTTGATGGCCCTTTGTAAGTATCTCTTATTGTTATACCAGCATCTGCCTTGAAATTTAACTATGATATAACAGTCTATACAAATGTAAGTAGAACAAAAGGTCAAAGAAACAAAACGAAACAAAATTTAAAGTATAAAAATACACTTTTTTTTCTTGTTTTACAAGGAATGCATTTTATTCGATATAGTTTAAAACGCTCTGAACAATCTAGAGACATAGGGCCCTATTGATAATTTATGTCTTTTAAGTCCTTTTTTTTTATTCGTGGTTTTCGCTGATGTTTTTTGCATCACATTCATCAATTTTATGAATTTTGTGCAAGTCCCCAAATTGTTCTTTTTGCTGTCTTCAACCATTATCAACTTTTTGACCAGCAAATGCAGAGTTGCACCAAATTTATAATTTTTGAATGAATTAGTCTAAAACATTTGGAACAGCCAGAATGATGTAAAAAAGGCAAAAACTATCTAAACCACAAAAGACAACTCAAAAAAAGGCACAAATTGTCTGATGACTTCGTCGCAAATCACAAATTCACTAACTGAGACATTCACGCAAAAAATAATGCAAAAGCAATGATAAATAAGGTCCATGCTCTAAAGAAAATATATATTAAACTCTGGTTTGCAGTACATTTCCCTATATGCTGATGGAGACGGCCGTATCATTCTGATGCTATCATCCTACAAAATATCCAATCACACTTGCTCCAGTGTTATGCAATAGGGCCGTGCATGTGTCCAATTTTTTCCTCGGACCAAGTGATCCAGGAAAAATATTGCATCATGCACGATTTGCCTCCAATAATTGGATGGCTCTCGCTCATGCAGATCAATGAGTCCATGGAAAACATCAATCTACACAATTACATCTTAGTGAGGTCCAATTTCCACAGACAGAATGGAGAAGATGGATATTTTATTTTTCTCCACCTTCTGCTCATCCGGGAAAATCGAATCAAAGTCTGATCAGAGTTTGAATTGAGCATAATTTGCATAATCGTCCCGATTCTCTTGGATGAGACAATATATGCTGGTGTGACCCTAGCCTAAGACAAAATATTATTCTCCCAAATTATACATTTATAGAAATCAAATGTTAAATGTTGCGTGTACCCTGAAATGGTGTCCTAAACAGGCACAACTTGACTTACAAACAAACAAAATTTGTTACAGCCTTGTTAGATTGGGCACTGGGCTCAAATGTCACAACAACCACAAAGGGGACCCGGGAGAGTGTATGCCAACACAGCTGGAAAGGTGCTGGAATGGGAGGTGAGTATACATTTTTTTTATTTTATCAGGGTCAAATGTCAGGTATGAGAAGGTATTGTCCAAGTAGTGGACTACTTCTTTAAGTACAGTATGCTGGTTATGAGGATTGTGAATAATACTGAGCTAGAATGAATAGTGAGACTAGATCAATTTAGGAGCTGTAATGCCGTGTGGAGTTCCGTTAAGTAAGAAGTCATAAAGTCTGAAGAAAAGTTCCCAATAATCAATCACTTTTGGGATCATCCAATAGGCAAGTAAGCTTATAATGCAAGTTTTCATTCTCTTTCTATTTGGCAGTGAGAAGCTCAGAGCCGTCTGCAATATATGTTACTGGTACCTTTGAGGGTAAAAAAAATATACACATCTGGTAAAAATTTTTAGAAATTGTAACAATCCTTAAGGAAATGACTTACTCCATTTTCCTCAATTTAAGTCGCCTTAGGCTCTGATAGTGTCAATAGCATTGTCCAAATTAACATCCGGGGCACTCTGTCAGGAGACACTTCTCTCATAAAAGAAAAGATAAGGTAACATATTGTCTTATTTTATTGATTTTACAGCTGTTTGTGTTATAAACAAGAAAATTTGTCATGTACTTTAAAAGGCTTGCAAACTTTTTGGGGTAATATTATATCTAAACGTTGTTGTGAAAGTGTTGCTTTACTTCAGAGCCGCACTTCATTTAATGGTACAAATCTGCTTTCATGGCAATTTCCTTCCGAAGAGATTGCTGCATTTAGGAACCAAAGTGACCTGATCTGAGGATGTTGACCTGACATTTCTAATGACAAATTTTGGATTTCTGTAGTGAAAGCATTACCAGATCACTTGAGAAATCTGGATATTTAGTCAGTCGGACTGTACTGTTTTGAGAGCTAAGTATTTTATTATGCTTTTCAGTCTATATTTTCTTTTTATTGTATTAGATTACTATTAATCTTTGTTAATAATAATTTTATTGCCGTGCCACCTTATTGCTTTATTTAGGTCTTGTTCACACGTTCAGTATTTGGTCAGTATTTTACATCAGTATCTTGTAAACCAAAACCAGAAGTGCATGAAATTGCAGAAGTGGTGACATGTGATGTATAGCAATAAATGCAGCCGCACGCTCCGCTCCTGAGTGCCGGGTGAAGTGCCATATATTGACGTGCAAGACTTATCCGAGTTTCTCGCAAGTGAGTATGAGCCCTTATACTTTTCCTCTGATTGTTCCTCTCCTGATTTTAGCTTACCAAGATTGATGTAAAATACTGACCAAATACTGAACGTGTGAGCGTATGAACGTGGCCTTAATCCTTTCATTCAGCTGTCTTGGCTTTCATAGATGTTGGACTTTCAAAAGATTCAAATATCAATGACAGACATTGAAGGGGCCAAAGGATATGAAACCCAATTTTTCACAGAATTTTTTTTTCATACAAAGGTATAAATCACTCTGCTTCATTGCTTCTACTTCAAAGATAAGGATTAGGTTTTCTCATATTGATGTAAAAAGTACTACAAAAATGCCTTCTACTTTGTAAAAAAATTTCTTTTTTAAAAAAACACCCCTAAAATTCCATATAAAGATTATCCTAAATTTACTAGTAATTTGAAATGAGTGAACTTGTTCGAAAAACATTTGCCAATCTCAAATTCAGCATGAACGATTTGTGTTCCGTTTCCTGAGCATTTTTCCTCAAAGTTGGCAAAATTCGGTCACAGTTAAGTAAATGATCGCATTTCTACTAATGTTTTTGTCTTCACTTTGTCTAGAATAGTGGTGCTGTATGATGAGTAAGGGGGATGACGGGGGACGTGTTTTATGAGGGGAGGGGGTGTGTCTAGGTCAGAGGAGCTGCAGAGTGTAATTTTTTTTCATTTTTTTTCCTTTAACTTAATGTGTTTGCGGCAGCTGAATAGGGCACAGAAACCATCCACAACGTCATGACACAAGGTGCTTTGAACAGGTGTGAGTGTACAACCTTGAGTAACAAAATGTGGTTTGACTGGTTTTAGTGAGAAAATAACAAGGGTAGAGAGCAAGTGTTGCTTTGTCCCAATTAATTTGCAAAGCACTGTAGATTGTGCTAAAACTGTGTTCAGTCTTAGGAGGCCACATTTGCCAACTGAAATCATTTGGTCAAAAACTGTGTTGCAGTGAGAAATCAAAACGTGAGATTTCGTCTTTAAAAAGGCCTAATATAGGGCTTCAATCAAGAGGCCGTATTTGCTAATCCAAATTATTTGGGATAAAACTGTCGCAGTGAGGAATCAGAAGGCCACATTTCTTAATTAAAATCGATTGAGCTAATACTCTGGTGTAAGGGCAGGAAGAGGAGGAGTGGGAGAACAGAGAGGATGACAACGAGGTTGTAGATCCCACTTGGTGTGAATCCAGAAGCACACAGCTGAGCAGCTCAGCAGAGGAGGTGGTGGGGGAGGAAGACAAGCAGGGTAGATTGCGGATTGCCGCACAGACATGGAATGATGCAACCACGAAAAGCACTGCATCCTCAGCCACAATTGTAGCTGTAGCCAGAATTGATCGAGAACCCACAGTTTGCAGGGGCAAACCCACAATTTACAGGCTTAATTACCGGCGCTTCTCAAACAATACAAGATCCAAGCAGAAAACAGAAGCCAGTGCCAAAAATAAAACAAATCAATTTTATTAACACCTTTTTTTGTACCTTTTTAGATTTTGTGTTAATAAAATTGATTTGTTTTATTTTTGGCACTGGCTTCTGTTTTCTGCTTGGATCTTAGTTTGCAGGGGCAGCAAGGTATGCCTAGCCTGGTCCTTTTTTAATAGAGCAAAGGATGACCCAACTCACGTTATCTGCCAAAGTTGGAAAAAAAGACTCAGTAGAGGCAAAAATTGCAGTAATTTGAGTACTACATGTATGAATCGGCACATGTGCGATCAACATGCTTTAGTTTGAGAATCTCACTGTGCTAAAATGCGGACTAGCGGACCTCACAAACCACCGATTGTCCCATCAACCACATCTGCTGCTTCTTCCTTCTCCGTCATGGTGACAAGTGTTCTCACACAGGTCTTCAGCTGCAGAAACACTTGTTTTCCTTTACAGTCCAGGTGAGCGAGATCGAGTCAGCTGTTACAGACGTGGAGATGGCTGCTGTTTTTGCTTGACAGAGCACAGCACATCTTTCTCAATCCATCATAACATCTCCGCCTGCCCTTCACTCACAGTCTAGCAGTTTGTCGTGTTCACCCTAGTCTACCGTCTCTCTGCACATGGACAGTAGCTAGCCCTTGGTCCAACACATACCAAAGCTAAGAGCTTGAACTCAACCATCTCCAATCTCTAGACCATGGAAATGCTGCCTTTCCCCCTGGTAAATGCAGACAGTTTCCGAAAGTTGATGACTGTCACAGTCCCTCAGTACCAGTTTCCCATTCGCCATTACTTCTCTAAGAAAGCTGTCTGCGCTACACCAGAATGTCTCAGGCAAACATCACCCATTCTCTGAAAAAATCTGTCAACGAGAGTGCATTTCACAACTAACACCTGGATGTGCAAACATGGGTGGGGGCATTAGATCTTACTGACTGGGCATTGTATGACTTGGTGGCTGTGGGGATAGACGGTCAAGAGACTGCTCCACAAGTCTTGGAATCCTTAAGGCTTGCAGGAGAAACCTCTGTATCTAACACTTCCTCCATTGCTTCTGCCTCTTCCACCTCCTCTAGTATCTCCACCTGTGACCTCAACTAGACATGCATTCTAGCAATACAGAGAGAATCCCCCCACCTCCATTCTGCGCAGTCAGGGCTCAATCAGGCAGTGTTGAAATTAATATGCCTTGGAGATCACAGTCACACAGCTCAAGAGTTGTGGACAGATATCCAGGCTGAGTTAGAGAAATGGCTGTCTCCACTGAACCTGGAGCCAGGGAAGGCTGTGTGTGATAACGCTACAAACTTAGGAGGAAGAGGTGGAAGCAGAGGAGGATGCATAAGGGATAACTACTAGAGTTGAGCGACCTTGACCTTTTTAGAGTCGAGCCGGGTTTCGCGAATCCCGACTATCTCAAAAGTCGGGTCGAGTGAAATCGGCCGATTATGACGTAAAGTCGGGATCGACCGAAACACGAAACCCAATGCAAGTCAATGGGGCAGCATAGTCGGCAGTGAGTGGGGGCCAGGAAAACACCTAGAGTGCCCATTTTAATGTCAAAACCATCCATTCTTCTTAATGAAGCTTGTCAAGCGTAATTTACCTTATAATAATTGTAAGGCATTTGAAATTGGGGGTCATTTGGCTAAAGTTGTGGTGGGTAGGGCTGGTTCAAGTAATTAGTGGGCCCAGGAAATCTGGACCACGTCACGGCAGTGGAGCAGGGAGAGGTAAGTATTTCAACTTTGCAAGTGCTGTGAACCTGAGCAAGCAGGGGGGGCCCACTCGTTGGCATTGGCACTGGCACAGGGCCCCTCAAAGTACAGCGGTGTGTTTGCACGGCGGGGGCGCCTCCCACCGGCAGCAACACTTTTGCGTACTATGAGAGGCCCTGTGCCAGTGACGTCGCCAACTAGTATTCCTCCCCCCACCTGATGAAGGAACCTGCACTTTCATCTGCACCTTCCTCTTTGTCCCCGTGTAAGGTGGTATGGTATGCAGGAAGAGCAACCTGACTTTCAGCAGGGTCACAATGTTGTTGTGTAGCGTGCACGGGGAATGTTGCGTTATGGATCAATGTACCAGCAGACTCATCTATCACTGGCTGGGCAATGGGCAGGATGAGGAGGAAACACAGATATAGGCCCAAAGAATAAAGTTGGCTAAATGCAGTTCAAAATTGGTAACACAGGAATAACCAGGGGGCATTGCAGTGGAGGACAACTGGAATGAGAGGCTGACACAGAGAGTAGGCCCAAATCAGTAAGTAGTCGAAATGCAGTTCAAAATTGGCAACCGTAGTAAACAGGCGGCACAGCTTTGTTCAGTGGAGGAGAACAGCAAGGAGTGGCAGACACCGATAGTAGGCCCCAACCCAACTAGTAGGCCAAATGCAGTCTAACATTAACAACTACTTAACGAGCGCCTGAAAACGGAATTTCAGGACAGGAAACCAGGAGAACAGCAAGGAGTGGCAGACACCGATAGTAGGCCCCAAACCAACTAGTACGCCAAATGCAGTTGTTCCGTTTAACCACAATTTAATGAGAGCCTGAAGATAGAAGTTCAGGAAAGGCAACCTGGAGAACACCTTGGAATGGAACACACCATCTCTCTACACCCCATACCCAATTTGTAGGCCTAATGCAGCGTAGTTTCCAACAACTACTAAACGAGAGCATGATGATCGAAGCATTGGCGAGGAAACCTGGGGAACACTTTGGAGTGGAACACACCATCTCTCTACACCCCATACCCAATTTGTAGGCCTAATGCAGCGTAGTTTCCAACAACTACTAAACGAGAGCATGATGATCGAAACATTGGCGAGGAAACCTGGGGAACACTTTGGAGTGGAACACACCATCTCTCTACACCCCATACCCAATTTGTAGGCCTAATGCAGCGTAGTTTCCAACAACTACTAAACGAGAGCCGGAAGATCGAAGCTCAGGAAAGGCAACCTGGAGAACACCTTGGAGTGGAACACACCATCTCTCTACACCCCATACCCAATTTGTAGGCCTAATGCAGTGTAGTTTCCAAGAACTACTAAACGAGAGCCGGAAGATCGAAGCTCAGGAAAGCCAACCTGGAGAACACCTTGGAGTGGAACACACCATCTCCCTACACCCCATACCCAATTTGTAGGCCTAATGCAGCGTAGTTTCCAACAACTACTAAACGAGAGCATGAAGATCGAAGCATTGGCGAGGAAACCTGGGGAACACCTTGGAGTGGAACACACCATCTCTCTACACCCCATACCCAATTTGTAGGCCTAATGCAGTGTAGTTTCCAACAACTACTAAACGAGAGCCGGAAGATCGAAGCTCAGGAAAGGCAACCTGGAGAACACCTTGGAGTGGAACACACCATCTCTCTACACCCCATACCCAATTTGTAGGCCTAATGCAGTGTAGTTTCCAACAACTACTAAACGAGAGCCGGAAGATCGAAGCTCAGGAAAGGCAACCTGGAGAACACCTTGGAGTGGAACACACCGTCTCTCTACACCCCATACCCAATTTGTAGGCCTAATGCAGCGTAGTTTCCAACAACTACTAAACGAGAGCCGGAAGATCGAAGCTCAGGAAAGGCAACCTGGAGAACACCTTGGAGTGGAACACACCATCTCTCTACACCACATACCCAATTTGTAGGCCTAATGCAGTGTAGTTTCCAAGAACTACTAAACGAGAGCCGGAAGATCGAAGCTCAGGAAAGGCAACCTGGAGAACACCTTGGAGTGGAACACACCATCTCTCTACACCCCATACCCAATTTGTAGGCCTAATGCAGCGTAGTTTCCAACAACTACTAAACGAGAGCATGAAGATCGAAGCATTGGCGAGGAAACCTGGGGAACACCTTGGAGTGGAACACACCATCTCTTTACACCCCATACCCAATTTGTAGGCTTAATGCAGCGTAGTTTCCAACAACTACTAAACGAGAGCCGGAAGATCGAAGCTCAGGAAAGGCAACCTGGAGAACACCTTGGAGTGTAACACACCATCTCTCTCCACCCCATACCCAATTTGTAGGCCTAATGCAGTGTAGTTTCCAACAACTACTAAACAAGAGCCGGAAGATCGAAGCTCAGGAAAGGCAACCTGGGGAACACCTTGGAGTGTAACACACCATCTCTCTCCACCCGATACCCATTTTGTAGGCCTAATGCAGTGTAGTTTTCTACAACTACTAAACGAGAGTCGGAAGACCGAAGCAATGGCAAGGAAACCTGGGGAACACCTTGGAGTGTAACACACCATCTCTCTCCACCCCATACCCAATTTGTAGGCCTAATGCAGCCTACTTTCCGACAACTACTAAACGAGAGCATGAAGATCGAAGCTCAGGAAAGGCAACCTGGGGAACACCTTGGAGTGTAACAAACCCTCTCTCTACACCACGGAAGGGCTGATTCTTAGGAAGGAAGGCTGTCAGAAAGAAGCAGGGCGCGTCCGAGGGTGATTATATTCTTATTAGGTATATACTCACCCTCGGACGCGCCCTGCTTCTTTATTTGTAATGAATGTTTATTTGCAATGTGGTTTTGACTTACTCTATTTTTTTGGTAAATAATGATTTTATTATTTTCATTGTTTTGCATCTTCTTGGCAATAATATAAAGAAGACGCGACAGGACAACACTCGGTGGATGCCATATCTGTGTTTTAAATTGAAAAAAACTTTCAGTTAACTACTTGCAGGAGAAAGTTATTGTAGCTGGTGGCCATTTTTAGTACTGTACCAGATTTTTGTTGTATGTGTTTGTTTTTAATGTTAAAATGTCTGCATTTGATATCTCTCCAGTATTTTCTTTTTTATAAGCAAAATACTTATTTTTATATTTTCTGATGTTGGTTCAAGGGGTACACGGGCAGCAGTAGACAGGTCAGTGGAGGCCTAGTGGAAGGAGGGACCGCAGACAGGCTTCGAAGCCCTAACATAATAAATTGGGCTGGCTGTAGGCAATTTAAAATTGGTTCCAGGGGAACACGGGCAGCAGTAGACAGGTCAGTGGAGGCCTAGTGGAAGGAGGGACCGCAGACAGGTTTCGAAGCCCTAACATAATAAATTGGGCTGGCTGTAGGCAATTTAAAATTGGTTCCAGGGGAACACGGGCGGCAGTAGACAGGTCAGTGGAGGCCTAGTGGAAGGAGGGACCGCAGACAGGCTTCGAAGCCCTAACATAATAAATTGGGCTGGCTGTAGGCAATTTAAAATTGGTTCCAGGGGAACACGGGCAGCAGTAGACAGGTCAGTGGAGGCCTAGTGGAAGGAGGGACCGCAGACAGGCTTCGAAGCCCTAACATAATAAATTGGGCTGGCTGTAGGCAATTTAAAATTGGTTCCAGGGGAACACGGGCGGCAGTAGACAGGTCAGTGGAGGCCTAGTGGAAGGAGGGACCGCAGACAGGCTTCGAAGCCCTAACATAATAAATTGGGCTGGCTGTAGGCAATTTAAAATTGGTTCCAGGGGAACACGGGCGGCAGTAGACAGGTCAGTGGAGGCCTAGTGGAAGGAGGGACCGCAGACAGGCTTCGAAGCCCTAACATAATAAATTGGGCTGGCTGTAGGCAATTTAAAATTGGTTCCAGGGGAACACGGGCGGCAGTAGACAGGTCAGTGGAGGCCTAGTGGAAGGAGGGACCGCAGACAGGCTTCGAAGCCCTAACATAATAAATTGGGCTGGCTGTAGGCAATTTAAAATTGGTTCCAGGGGAACACGGGCGGCAGTAGACAGGTCAGTGGAGGCCTAGTGGAAGGAGGGACCGCAGACAGGCTTCGAAGCCCTAACATAATAAATTGGGCTGGCTGTAGGCAATTTAAAATTGGTTCCAGGGGAACACGGGCGGCAGTAGACAGGTCAGTGGAGGCCTAGTGGAAGGAGGGACCGCAGACAGGCTTCGAAGCCCTAACATAATAAATTGGGCTGGCTGTAGGCAATTTAAAATTGGTTCCAGGGGAACATGGGCGGCAGTAGACAGGTCAGTGGAGGCCTAGTGGAAGGAGGGACGGCAGACAGGCTTCGAAGCCCTAACATAATAAATTGGGCTGGCTGTAGGCAATTTAAAATTGGTTCCAGGGGAACACGGGCGGCAGTAGACAGGTCAGTGGAGGCCTAGTGGAAGGAGGGACCGCAGACAGGCTTCGAAGGCCTAACATAAGAAAAATGTCAATACAATGGTATTGACAGTGCCAGGCATTGAAGGATGTCAGCGCATAGACTAAACATTGGTGGAGCTGTGAGAGAAAATTTTGCAAGTCGTAGAGCACTGTTTGACCTGGGGGGGGGGACTGTCTTGTGGCCGGCGGTACAGGCCCAGGGCCCCTCATATTACAACGGTGTGTCTGACGTTGGGTGCGCACCACCACCGCCAGACACTTTATTGTACTATGAGGGACCTAGTGGCAGTGCCGTCGACCAAAAGCGGGCACACCCACCTCTCCAGACAAACAGTACTCTCACAGGTGCTGGCGCCAAGTGGCGATACCACGGCCCCGTGTGGGGACTTTGGCCATTTAGGGAGGTGTTAACATGTCGGATGCTGGACAATCAGGTGCTGCAAATTACGAGATTGGAAAAGGCATTCAGAATAGTCCACAGGCAAGACCTTTTCATAGGAAAGCTAGGTGTCAGCCGGGCAAGGTGGGGCAAAAGATTTCGAAATCCAGTTGTGGTTCATTTTAATGAAGGTTAGATCATCTACATTTTGGGTAGCCAGACGAGTCCTTTTTTCTGTTAGTATTGAACCTGCAGCACTGAATACTCTTTCTAATAGGACACTAGCTGCCGGGCAAGCAAGCTCCTGCAATGCATATTCTGCCAATTCTGGCCAGGTGTCTAATTTTGATGCCCAGTAATCAAATGGGAATGACGGTTGAGGGAGAACATCGATAAGGGATGAAAAATAGTTTGTAACCATACTGGACAAATGTTGTCTCCTGTCACTTTGAATTGATGCTGCAGTACCTGTCCTGTCTGCGGTCATAGCAAAATCACTCCACAACCTGGTCAGAAAACCCCTCTGGCCAACGCCACTTCTGATTTCTGCCCCTCTAACTCCTCTGGTCTGCTGGCCCCTGCAGCTCGTGTGAGAACGATCACGGGCGCTGTGTGCAGGGAATGCCAGAAGCAAACGGTCAACAAGAGTTGATTGTTTGGTTGCTAATATTAGTTCCAAGTTCTCATGTGGCATTATATTTTGCAATTTGCCTTTATAGCGAGGATCAAGGAGGCAGGCCAACCAGTAATCGTCATCGTTCATCATTTTAGTTATGCGTGTGTCCCTTTTGAGGATACGTAAGGCATAATCCGCCATGTGGGCCAAAGTTCCAGTTCTCAAATCTCCGGTTGTGCTTGGTTGAGGGGCAGTTTCAGGCAAATCCACGTCACTTGTGTCCCTCCAAAAACCAGAACCCGGCCTTGCCGCGCCACCAATTTCCAGTGGCCCCGGAAAAGCTTCCTCATTACAAATATAATCATCCCCATCATCCTCCTCGTCCTCCTCCTCCTCTTCGCCCGCTAACTCGTCCTGTACACTGCCCTGGCCAGACAATGGCTGACTATCATCAAGGCTTTCCTCTTCCTCAGCTGCAGACGCCTGATCCTTTATGTGCGTCAAACTTTGCATCAGCAGACGCATTAGGGGGATGCTCATGCTTATTATGGCGTTGTCTGCACTAACCAGCCGTGTGCATTCCTCAAAACACTGAAGGACTTGACACATGTCTTGAATCTTCGACCACTGCACACCTGACAACTCCATGTCTGCCATCCTACTGCCTGCCCGTGTATGTGTATCCTCCCACAAAAACATAACAGCCCGCCTCTGTTCGCACAGTCTCTGAAGCATGTGCAGTGTTGAGTTCCACCTTGTTGCAACGTCTATGATTAGGCGATGCTGGGGAAGGTTCAAAGAACGCTGATAGGTCTGCATACGGCTGGAGTGTACGGGCGAACGGCGGATATGTGAGCAAAGTCCACGCACTTTGAGGAGCAGGTCGGATAACCCCGGATAACTTTTCAGGAAGCACTGCACCACCAGGTTTAAGGTGTGAGCCAGGCAAGGAATGTGTTTCAGTTGGGAAAGGGAGATGGCAGCCATGAAATTCCTTCCGTTATCACTCACTACCTTGCCTGCCTCAAGATCTACAGTGCCCAGCAACGACTGCGTTTCTTTCTGCAAGAACTCGGACAGAACTTCCGCGATGTGTCTGTTGTCGCCCAAACACTTCATAGCCAATACAGCCTGCTGACGTTTGCCAGTAGCTGCCCCATAATGGGAGACCTGGTGTGCAACAGTGGCAGCTGCGGATGGAGTGGTTGTGCGACTGCGGTCTGTGGACGAGCTCTCGCTTCTGCAGGAGGACGAAGAGGAGGAGGAGGGGGTGCGAACGGCTACAGCCAACTGTTTCCTAGACCGTGGGCTAGGCAGAACTGTCCCAAACTTGCTGTCCCCTGTGGACCCTGCATCCACCACATTTACCCAGTGTGCCGTGATGGACACGTAACGTCCCTGGCCATGCCTACTGGTCCATGCATCTGTTGTCAGGTGCACCTTTGTGCTCACAGATTGCCTGAGTGCATGGACGATGCGCTCTTTAACATGCTGGTGGAGGGCTGGGATGGCTTTTCTGGAAAAAAAGTGTCGACTGGGTAGCTCGTAGCGTGGTACAGCGTAGTCCATCAGGGCTTTGAAAGCTTCGCTTTCAACTAACCGGTAGGGCATCATCTCTAACGAGATTAGTCTAGCTATGTGGGCGTTCAAACCCTGTGTACGCGGATGCGAGGCTAAGTACTTCTTTTTTCTAACCATAGTCTCATGTAGGGTGAGCTGGACTGGAGAGCTGGAGATCGTGGAACTAGCGGGGGTGCCGGTGGACATGGCAGACTGAGAGACGGTGGGAGATGGTATTGTTGCCGCCGGTGTCCTAGATGCAGTGTTTCCTACTACGAAACTGGTGATTCCCTGACCCTGACTGCTTTGGCCTGGCAAAGAAACCTGCACAGATACTGCAGGTGGTGCGGAAAATGGTGGCCCTACACTGCCGGAAGGGATGTTGCGTTGCTGACTAGCTTCATTGGCCGAGGGTGCTACAACCTTAAGGGACGTTTGGTAGTTAGTCCAGTCTTGCAAATGCATGGTGGTTAAATGTCTATGCATGCAACTTGTATTGAGACTTTTCAGATTCTGTCCTCTGCTTAAGGTAGTTGAACATTTTTGACAGATGACTTTGCGCTGATCAATTGGATGTTGTTTAAAAAAATGCCAGACTGCACTCTTTCTAGCATCGGATACCTTTTCAGGCATTGCAGACTGAGCTTTAACCGAATGGCCACGCTGTCCTCCAACAGGTTTTGGCTTTGCCACGCGTTTTGGGCAAGATACTGGCCCGGCAGATGGAACCTGTTGCGATGTTGATGCCTGCTGCGGCCCCTCCTCCTCCGCTTCAGAACTGCTGCCGCCTGCACCCTGTTCCCCCAATGGCTGCCAATCGGGGTCAAGAACTGGGTCATCTATTACCTCTTCTTGTAGCTCGTGTGCAACTTCGTCTGTGTCACCGTGTCGGTCGGTGGTATAGCGTTCGTGATGGGGCAACATAGTCTCATCAGGGTCTGATTCTTGATCATTACCCTGCGAGGGCAATGTTGTGGTCTGAGTCAAAGGACCAGCATAGTAGTCTGGCTGTGGCTGTGCATCAGTGCACTCCATGTCAGATTCAACTTGTAATGGGCATGGACTGTTAACTGCTTCACTTTCTAAGCCAGGGACGGTATGTGTAAAGAGCTCCATGGAGTAACCCGTTGTGTCGCCTGCTGCATTCTTCTCTGTTGTTGTTTTTGCTGAAGAGGACAAGGAAGCGACTTGTCCCTGACCGTGAACATCCACTAACGACGCGCTGCTTTGACATTTACCAGTTTCACGAGAGGAGGCAAAAGAGCTAGAGGCTGAGTCAGCAAGATAAGCCAAAACTTGCTCTTGCTGCTCCGGCTTTAAAAACGGTTTTCCTACTCCCAGAAAAGGGAGCGTTCGAGGCCTTGTGTAGCCAGACGACGAACCTGGCTCCACAGCTCCAGACTTAGGTGCAATATTTTTTTTCCCATGACCAGCTGATGCTCCACCACTACCACTACCCTCATTACCAGCTGACAATGAACGCCCCCGGCCACGACCTCTTCCACCAGACTTCCTCATTGTTTTAAAAACGTAAACAAACTAACGGTATTTGTTGCTGTCACACAAATTACACGGTGAGCTATAACTTCAGTATGATTTAGCTACCCCTTTACAGGTGAGTGAGACCACAACGAAAATCAGGCACAATGTTACACACTCTGTTGTTGGTGGCAACAAATGAGAGAGATGCCACACACGCAGGACTGTCACTGAAGCACAAATGTAAATATTAATCTCCCACTGATTTGATTTTTTTTTTTTTTCAGGGAGACTTTAGGAAAAAAAAATAATAGAATAAAATGATTTTTTCAGGAAGAATTTAGAAACCAAATACAATAAAATGATTTTTTCAGGGAGAATTTAGAAAACAAATAAAACAAAAAAAGGCTTTCTATGGCCCACTGAGTGAGAGATGACGCACACAGGCGTCAGGAGTGGCACACAAGCCCAGAGGCCAATATTTATCTCCCACTGATTGATGTAGTGATTTTTTCAGGTAGATTTTGGAACCCAAATCAAGCTAAAAAAATAATAGGCTTTCTATGGCCCACAATTGGAGAGAGAGAGAGATGGCACACCCAGGAGTCAAGACTGGCACACAAGCAGAAAGGGCAATATTAATCTCCCACTGATTTGTTTTTTTTTTTTTTTTCAGGGAGACTTTAGGAAAAAAAAATAATAGAATAAAATGATTTTTTCAGGAAGAATTTAGAAACCAAATAAAATAAAATGATTTTTTCAGGGAGAATTTAGAAAACAAATAAAACAAAAAAAGGCTTTCTATGGCCCACTGAGTGAGAGATGACGCACACAGGAGTCAGGAGTGGCACACAAGCCCAGAGGCCAATATTTATCTCCCACTGATTGATGTAGTGATTTTTTCAGGTAGATTTTGGAACCCAAATCAAGCTAAAAAAATAATAGGCTTTCTATGGCCCACAATTGGAGAGAGAGAGAGAGATGGCACACCCAGGAGTCAAGACTGGCACACAAGCAGAAAGGGCAATATTAATCTCCCACTGTTTTGTTTTTTTTTTTTTTCAGGGAGACTTTAGGAAAAAAAAATAATAGATTAAAATGATTTTTTCAGGAAGAATTTAGAAACCAAATAAAATAAAATGATTTTTTCAGGGAGAATTTAGAAAACAAATAAAACAAAAAAAGTCTTTCTATGGCCCACTGAGTGAGAGATGACGCACACAGGAGTCAGGAGTGGCACACAAGCCCAGGGGCCAATATTTATCTCCCACTTTTTTTTTTTTGTTCCAGGGAAAATTTATAAACCCAATAAAAAAAATAATAAACAGGCTTTCTATGGCCCACTATCTGAGAGAGAGAGAGAGATGGCACGCTTAGGACTGGCACACAAGCCCAAAGGCCAATATTAATCTCCCTTTTTTTTTTCAGGGAGCATTTATAAAACCCAAAAAAAATAAATAAATAGGCTTTCTATGGCCCACTATTTGTGAGAGAGATGGCACGCTCAGGACTGGCACACAAGCCCAGAGGCCAATATTAATCTCCCACTTTTTTTTTTTTTTGTTCCAGGGAAAATTTATAAACCCAATAAAAAAAATAATAAATAGGCTTTCTATGGCCCACTATCTGAGAGAGAGAGATGGCACGCTTAGGACTGGCACACAAGCCCAAAGGCCAATATTAATCTCCCACTGATTGATTTATTGATTTTTTCAGGTAGAATTTAGAACCCAAATAAAGCAAAAAAAAAAAAAAATGGGCTTTCTATGGCCCACTGAGTGAGTGATGATGCACACAGGAGTCAGGAGTGGCACACAAGCCCTGAGGCCAATATTTTTCTCCCACTGATTGATGTAGTGATTTTTTCAGGTAGATTTTAGAACCCAAATCAAGCAAAAAAATAAATAGGCTTTCTATGGCCCACTATTTGTGAGAGAGATGGCACGCTCAGGACTGGCACACAAGCCCAGAGGCCAATATTAATCTCCCACTTTTTTTTTTTTTGTTCCAGGGAAAATTTATAAACCCAATAAAAAAAATAATAAATAGGCTTTCTATGGCCCACTATCTGAGAGAGAGAGATGGCACGCTTAGGACTGGCACACAAGCCCAAAGGCCAATATTAATCTCCCACTGATTGATTTATTGATTTTTTCAGGTTGAATTTAGAACCCAAATAAAGCAAAAAAAAAAAAATGGGCTTTCTATGGCCCACTGAGTGAGTGATGATGCACACAGGAGTCAGGAGTGGCACACAAGCCCTGAGGCCAATATTTTTCTCCCACTGATTGATGTAGTGATTTTTTCAGGTAGATTTTAGAACCAAAATCAAGCAAAAAAATAAATAGGCTTTCTATGGCCCACTGACTGAGAGATGGCACACACAGGAGTCAAGAGTGGCACACAAGCCCTGAGGCCAATATTTTTCTCCCACTGATTGATGTAGTGATTTTTTCAGGTAGATTTTATAACCCAAATCAAGCAAAAAAATAAATAGGCTTTCTATGGCCCACTGAGTGAGAGATGGCACACACAGGGATGGCACTCTAGCAGAAATGTCAATCTTAATCTCCCACAAAAAAAAAAAAAAAAAACAGGGAGTGTCCTTCAATTACTATATCCCTGCAGTAATCTCAGCCAGGTATAAGGAGTGGACTGATGCACAAATTAAATAAAAAGTGTGTACAAACAAAAAAGATAGCTGTGCAGAAAGGAAGGAACAAGAGGATTTGTGCTTTGAAAAAAGCAGTTGGTTTGCACAGCGGCGTACACACAGCAATGCAGCTATCAGGGAGCCTTCTAGGGCAGCCCAATGAGCTACAGCGCTGAGGGGAAAAAAAAAATGTAGCTTCCACTGTCCCTGCACACCGAAGGTGGTGTTGGGCAGTGGAAATCGCTACAGCACAAGCGGTTTGGTGGTTAATGGACCCTGCCTAACGCTATCCCTGCTTCTGACGAAGCGGCAGCAACCTCTCCCTAAGCTCAGATCAGCAGCAGTAACATGGCGGTCGACGGGAACGCCCCTTTATAGCCCCTGTGACGCCGCAGACAGCAAGCCAATCACTGCAATGCCCTTCTCTAAGATGGTGGGGACCAGGACCTATGTCATCACGCTGCCCACACTCTGCGTTTACCTTCATTGGCTGAGAAATGGTGCTTTTCGCGTCATTGAAACGCGACTTTGGCGCGAAAGTCGCGTACCGCATGGCCGACCCCGCACAGGGGTCGGATCGGGTTTCATGAAACCCGACTTTGCCAAAAGTCGGCGACTTTTGAAAATGAACGACCCGTTTCGCTCAACCCTAATAACTACTGTATCTATAACTGTCATTGCATAGGTGGTTGCCTTGAGTGGGTGGATTACAGCGATCAAGGGGGGCTCATGGTACCAGACAAACCATTAGTGAAGGTGCAGGAGCTGAGGAACAAACTAAAGAGGACATGGAGGAAGAGGTGATGGACTGGCAACAGTCAGGGATGAAGAGGATAATGACTGTTGTCTATGATTAGTGGGAGGGGATCAAAGAAGCAACCTTGAGTGCTACCCCACCACCAACACACCATGGACTTGTACCTCATGGAAGCACCCAAGATGTGAGCGCCTACTTGATGCCCTATCTTCAACATGATGTCCGTATTCTTAGGGTTTGAAATAGTGCTGACTACTGGGTTAACACTCTGTTAGATCCCCTGTAAAAGGACTCGTGCATGCTCTAGTGTTGAAATACGCTTGCAGACAATCTTAAGAGTGGTTTTCCCCAAGACAGCAGTGAAGCACATAGTGTGTATCGCAGTTTTAGACTTCCAATCCCGAAGAATATCAAGGCTTAATTGCAAAAACATTAGCAGAAACAGTGTAGATGGCATCAGCAATTTCTGTGACTTATTTCACACATTTTTAGATCAGCCAATGCACCAGCAGAATCAAATACAAGTCTGACATGTTGTGAACGACTGAAGAGGATGATACAGGAGTTTCTGAAGCTCAACATAAATGCCACCAGGGGGAATGTGGACCCTTTTGGATTTTCATCTTTAAAAATGGAAGAGTGGCCTGAGCTTGCCTGTCAACTCTTGGAGGTTTTGACATGCCCGGCAGTCAGCATTTTCTCAGAACATATCTTCAGCACTGCTGGTGGTGTCATGATGGATAAGCGCATCCAGCTTACCACTGAAAGTGTAGACCACCTAACTTTCATCAAAATGAACACGTTATGGCTCTCCAAAGACTTTTGCACCCCAGATGCAGACTGGGCAGACTAGGCGATGGTGTCGTTTTCAGTGTCATGCATTGATCTCGCATTTATGCAGTCTGTGCTACCTTTGTCATGGCTTCTGTTCCTGCTGTTGCTATTGCTGCTATTGTTAAAAACAATTTTTTGAAGTGTGAAGACTCCAAGTTGGGTCTCCATCTGGTGGGTTGCCTGTAGATGAAGGTGTGTCAGAGCCCTTGTACTGTTTCTCCTTGGTAAAAATTGATGCCACTTTAGTGGTGTGACAATAATTTTTTGAAATGTGGCGAATCCAAGTTGGGTCTTCTTCATGTGTGTTGCCTGTAAAAGTAGGGCTCCCAGACAGGCAGGCCTGCACTTACTTTCAGTTAACTACCTTTGTCGCTATCCTTATATTTTTCTACCAATAGTACTGTATGAAACTAATGTTTGTGCCACCTGACTGAGGCTGGGAAAAAAATTTGAGCTGTTGCATGTGGTGTTAGGGCTCCCAGCAAAGAAGGCTTACACCACTCCCTTAACTACCAGGTCTTCATTCAAACTTCAATTAAAATCTGTAAATTTTGGCCCAGACCCTGATACCTCATGCCATGGCTAGTGTTGAGCGATACCGTCTGATACTTGAAAGTATCGGTATCGGATAGTATCGGCCGATACCCGAAAAGTATCGGATATCGCCGATACCGATATCCGATACCAATACAAGTCAATGGGACACCAAGTATCGGAAGGTATCCTGATGGTTCCCAGGGTCTGAAGGAGAGGAAACTCTCCTTCAGGCCCTGGGATCCATATTAATGTGTAAAATAAAGAATTAAAATAAAAAATATTGATATAATTACCTCTCCGGAGGCCCCTGGACATCACCGCTGGTAACCGGCAGCCTTCTTTGCTTTAGGATCTGAGAATGACGTTGCGGCTTCTGATTGGTCACGTGCCGCTCATGTGACCGCCACGCGACCAATCAGAAGCCGCGATGTCATTCTCAGGTCCTAAATTCCTAGAATGAGGAGTTTCGGGCCTGAGAATGACGTCGCGGCTTCTGATTGGTCGCGTGGCGGTCACATGAGCGGCACGCGACCAATCAGAAGCCGTGATGTCATGGAAGTCCCTAAACGCGCTCATTTTAAACAAAGAAGGCTGCCGGTTACCAGCGGTGATGTCCAGGGGCCTCCGGAGAGGTAAATATATCAATATTTTTTATTTTAATTCTTTATTTTACACATTAATATGGATCTGATACCGATTCCCGATATCACAAAAATATCGGAACTCGGTATCGGAATTCCGATACCGCAAGTATCGGCCGATACCCGATTCTTGCGGTATCGGAATGCTCAACACTAGCCATGGCCCATGGCTGACTGCTTTTGTGCCATTATAATATGCTTTACTATGGATCAATTGACCAGTCTGTGACGGGGTGTATGGCAGAGCAAGAAGGGACAACAGGCCGAGGGATGATTCAACAGATTTATTATCAAGAACGCTGGAACAACACATGCAGGTAGATCTACAGAGTCCACAATTAGTCCAATGGAACAGGTTCGGGGGCACCTCCCGATAATCCTTGTGACAGTTAACAAAGCAATAGTCCACACGAGTCCAAGGGATCCCAAAACAATCCCACGAGCGACGAGATATGTCCTCAGCTCAAGTCTCGCCCCATTCGCTTCCGCAGTCACAGATGGACATGGGGTCTTGCCTCAGCTAAGAATCCCCACTTCTTCTCCTTTAAGGATCAACTCACATCTGATCTCAAAATAAGAATGGATTGTCTGAGCTCCTGGGATCCGCCCATGAAGGGGTTAGGGGTTACACCTTCTATTCAATGGTTGGGTCCACCAGAAGATTCTAGACTGGTGGGCTCCAGGCAGTCTATGAAATATGTACATTTGACTAGCCACCTGCTGTGAGGAAGAATGGCTATTCCTCCACTAGTGATGTTGACAAAGCTTAATTACATTAGAGCTTAGGGCTGCAAGTATTGGGGGAAGGAGACATTGTTACAGGTGAACTCCCAGCCAAGAAAATACATAAATTACAGCTAATTGAAACCAGAGAACAGTTACATACATCAAATGGCATATTATTCAAATACAGGACAGGGCAAAAGTACATATCATGACAATCCCTTCCCTTCCCAATTTGTGTACGTACCAGGGACCTCTACAGGTCGCTGGTTAAGTACACACAGGCAGAGCGTAACTTACATGTGGCTTCATGCAGCCACAAATTGGCATCTTAGCTCTCCCACATCATTGCCCAGGAGAACATCTGCAGGCAGACCACCCATCACCGCAACAACACATCGCCTGACCCCAAAACCAAAGTTCAGATCCACAGTGGCTGTGGGAATAGTCCTCCATTGTCCACCAGCCAGTTCAATGACAATCCCAGGTCCTCGATGGATTGCCTCAGGCCGAACCACTCGGGGATCAGCCAGTGTGAGGAAAGCCCCTGAGTCACAAAATCCAATAAGTCTCTGTCCATTCAGCATGACCTCCTGCAAGTGCTTACCTCGATGAGCAGAAGTCATCATAGCTGTGGGTCGCACACCATAAACTCGTAGTGGTGCAACATGGGTGGGTGAGGCACAAGGCCAGTCCTCACGTAGTGGTGACACGTCGTCCTCCATGGCACTTGGCTGTACATAATTAATAATACGACTGGGTACAGGATTAATCCTCATTTGAACAGCTGGGCAGGATGCTTGCAGATGCCCCGGCTGTCCACATCGATAGCATCTGTGCTGGGTTTCACTCCATCCAAGGCGTCCTCTTGGGCGAGGGGTAAGGGAACCTGGAGGCCGGCCCCCACCTGAAGGTGCTGTAGGGTTTTGAGGACGACTCCTCCATGGGCTGGCTGGGCATGAGGCCTGCAGATGCCCCGGATGCCCACAACCATAACACCTGCGCTCTGCTACTTCCTCTCCTCGTCGTATTCCAGAAAACGCAGTAGAAGCAACTGGAGGCACATTTACACGGGTATCAGCATGAGGTGGGGGCTTAGAGGAACGGGGAACAATGGGGACAGAAGAACAGGGGGCCACCGGTGTTGTGGAGCTGGTAGGCCTTTCTCCATCCTCCAACAGAATCCTCCACTGAGGCTTGATGGTGAGAGCCTCATCAGCTAGAGCTGCAGCTTCCTCCACAGTGGCTGGTCTCCTTTCACGCACCCATTCCCGGATCTCAGCAGGGCACTTGAAGTAAAACTGCTCTTTTAGGATAACCTGGAGGAAGGTCTCCCAGGTTAAGGCCTCCTCTGCCTCCAGCCAGCGATGACATATTTGCTTCAGTCTGTGGGCATACATCTTGAAAGACACTTCCTCATCACAGGCTAAAGTACGGAACTGAGTCCTGTAAGTGTCTGGGGTAACAGCATAATGTTCTAGAATAGTCCGTTTAATCTCCGCATACTCACAGTTCCCCTGAGGGTCCATAGCTCTATAGGCTGCGGCAGCTCCACCCTCTAAGAACCCCACCAGATGTCGGACTCGCTCCCTTTCCGGGACTTCCATTAATCGACACTGATGCTCAAAGTCCTGGAAGAAGCCCTCAATGTCGCCTGCAGCCTCATTAAAGGGCTTGAAGTCTTTGCGGGACACTCTGGGGAGTTCCCTCATGGTGGGTGCTGGGGTTACAGTCTGCCTGGAGCTTCTAGCTGCTTCCAAAGCAATCTGCCTCTCCAGCAATGCCATCTCCTGAGCTCTGTGAATGGCCTCCCTCTTATCGTCTATGGTGGCCTCTTCTCCCAGCAATGCCAACTCCTCCTCGTACCACACAACCCACTGACTTTTTTGGGTATTTACCTCCGGCTGCCTTCTTTCCTCCATTTGCTGTGAGGATCCTTCCTCAGCGTCATCTTGCAGGCGAACTCCTTCCAAAGCCTCAATAAGCTGCTCCTTGGAGAGTCCTTTAAAACGGACTCCTACTTCCCGGGCCTTTGATTGTAGGCTCCCCAAACTCCAATTCTTGTACTCTGTGGTGCTGGTTCTCGATGTTGATGGGCCGTTGTCCTCCATTCCTTCTGCTCTGATCCCACTGCTTGCCACCAGTTTGTTACGGGGTGTACGGCAGAGCAAGAAGGGACAACAGGCCGAGGGATGATTCAACAGATTTATTATCAAGAACGCTGGAACAACACATGCAGGTAGATCTACAGAGTCCACAATTAGTCCAATGGAACAGGTTCGGGGGCACCTCCCGATAATCCTTGTGCCAGTTAACAAAGCAATAGTCCACACGAGTCCAAGGGATCCCAAAACAATCCCACGAGCGACGAGATATGTCCTCAGCTCAAGTCTCGTCCCATTCGCTTCCGCAGTCACAGATGGACATGGGGTCTTGCCTCAGCTAAGAATCCCCACTCCTTCTCCTTTAAGGATCAACTCACATCTGATCTCAAAATAAGAATGGATTGTCTGAGCTCCTGGGATCCGCCCATGAAGGGGTTAGGGGTTACACCTTCTATTCAATGGTTGGGTCCACCAGAAGATTCTAGACTGGTGGGCTCCAGGCAGTCTATGTAATATGTAACATAGTAACATAGTAACATAGTTAGTAAGGCCGAAAAAAGACATTTGTCCATCCAGTTCAGCCTATATTCCATCATAATAAATACCCAGATCTACGTCCTTCTACAGAACCTAATAATTGTATGATACAATATTGTTCTGCTCCAGGAAGACATCCAGGCCTCTCTTGAACCCCTCGACTGAGTTCGCCATCACCACCTCCTCAGGCAAGCAATTCCAGATTCTCACTACCCTAACAGTAAAGAATCCTCTTCTATGTTGGTGGAAAAACCTTCTCTCCTCCAGACGCAAAGAATGCCCCCTTGTGCCCGTCACCTTCCTTGGTATAAACAGATCCTCAGCGAGATATTTGTATTGTCCCCTTATATACTTATACATGGTTATTAGATCGCCCCTCAGTCGTCTTTTTTCTAGACTAAATAATCCTAATTTCGCTAATCTATCTGGGTATTGTAGTTCTCCCATCCCCTTTATTAATTTTGTTGCCCTCCTTTGTACTCTCTCTAGTTCCATTATATCCTTCCTGAGCACCGGTGCCCAAAACTGGACACAGTACTCCATGTGCGGTCTAACTAGGGATTTGTACAGAGGCAGTATAATGCTCTCATCATGTGTATCCAGACCTCTTTTAATGCACCCCATGATCCTGTTTGCCTTGGCAGCTGCTGCCTGGCACTGGCTGCTCCAGGTAAGTTTATCATTAACTAGGATCCCCAAGTCCTTCTCCCTGTCAGATTTACCCAGTGGTTTCCCGTTCAGTGTGTAATGGTGATATTGATTCCCTCTTCCCATGTGTATAACCTTACATTTATCATTGTTAAACCTCATCTGCCACCTTTCAGCCCAAGTTTCCAACTTATCCAGATCCATCTGTAGCAGAATACTATCTTCTCTTGTATTAACTGCTTTACATAGTTTTGTATCATCTGCAAATATCGATATTTTACTGTGTAAACCTTCTACCAGATCATTAATGAATATGTTGAAGAGAACAGGTCCCAATACTGACCCCTGCGGTACCCCACTGGTCACAGCGACCCAGTTAGAGACTATACCATTTATAACCACCCTCTGCTTTCTATCACTAAGCCAGTTACTAACCCATTTACACACATTTTCCCCCAGACCAAGCATTCTCATTTTGTGTACCAACCTCTTGTGCGGCACGGTATCAAACGCTTTGGAAAAATCGAGATATACCACGTCCAATGACTCACCGTGGTCCAGCCTATAGCTTACCTCTTCATAAAAACTGATTAGATTGGTTTGACAGGAGCGATTTCTCATAAACCCATGCTGATATGGAGTTAAACAGTTATTCTCATTGAGATAATCCAGAATAACATCCCTCAGAAACCCTTCAAATATTTTACCAACAATAGAGGTTAGACTTACTGGCCTATAATTTCCAGGTTCACTTTTAGAGCCCTTTTTGAATATTGGCACCACATTTGCTATGCGCCAGTCCTGCGGAACAGACCCTGTCGCTATAGAGTCACTAAAAATAAGAAATAATGGTTTATCTATTACATTACTTAGTTCTCTTAGTACTCGTGGGTGTATGCCATCCGGACCCGGAGATTTATCTATTTTAATCTTATTTAGCCGGTTTCGCACCTCTTCTTGGGTTAGATTGGTGACCCTTAATATAGGGTTTTCATTGTTTCTTGGGATTTCACCTAGCATTTCATTTTCCACCGTGAATACCGTGGAGAAGAAGGTGTTTAATATGTTAGCTTTTTCCTCGTCATCTACAACCATTCTTTCCTCACTATTTTTTAAGGGGCCTACATTTTCAGTTTTTATTCTTTTACTATTGATATAGTTGAAGAACAGTTTGGGATTAGTTTTACTCTCCTTAGCAATGTGCTTCTCTGTTTCCTTTTTGGCAGCTTTAATTAGTTTTTTAGATAAAGTATTTTTCTCCCTATAGTTTTTTAGAGCTTCAATGGTGCCATCCTGCTTTAGTAGTGCAAATGCTTTCTTTTTACTGTTAATTGCCTGTCTTACTTCTTTGTTTAGCCACATTGGGTTTTTCCTATTTCTAGTCCTTTTATTCCCACAAGGTATAAACCGTTTACACTGCCTATTTAGGATGTTCTTAAACATTTCCCATTTATTATCTGTATTCTCATTTCTGAGGATATTGTCCCAGTCTACCAGATTAAGGGCATCTCTAAGCTGTTCAAACTTTGCCTTCCTAAAGTTCAATGTTTTTGTGACTCCCTGACAAGTCCCCCTAGTGAAAGACAGGTGAAACTGCACAATATTGTGGTCGCTATTTCCTAAATGCCCAACCACCTGCAGATTTGTTATTCTGTCAGGTCTATTAGATAGTATTAGGTCTAAAAGTGCTGCTCCTCTGGTTGGATTCTGCACCAATTGTGAAAGATAATTTTTCTTGGTTATTAGCAGAAACCTGTTGCCTTTATGCGTTTCACAGGTTTCTGTTTCCCAGTTAATATCCGGGTAGTTAAAGTCCCCCATAACCAGGACCTCATTATGGGTTGCAGCTTCATCTATCTGCTTTAGAAGTAGACTTTCCATGCTTTCTGTTATATTTGGGGGTTTGTAACAGACCCCAATGAGAATTTTGTTACCATTTTTCCCTCCATGAATTTCAACCCATATGGACTCGACATCCTCATTCCCTTCGCTAATATCCTCCCTTAAAGTGGACTTTAGACAAGACTTTACATAGAGACAAACCCCTCCTCCTCTCCGATTTTTACGATCCTTTCTAAACAGACTGTAACCCTGTAAGTTAACTGCCCAGTCATAGCTTTCATCTAACCATGTCTCGGTTATTCCCACTATGTCAAAGTTACCTGTAGATATTTCTGCTTCTAGTTCTTCCATCTTGTTTGTCAGGCTTCTGGCGTTTGCGAGCATGCAGTTTAGAGGATTTTGTTTTGTTCCAATCTCCTCACTGTGGATTGTTTTAGAAATGTTCTTACCTCCCTTCTGAGTATGTTTTCCTGGGTCGTCTTTGTTCGAGTCTAATGTTTTTCTTCCCGTCCCCTCTTCTTCTAGTTTAACGCCCTCCTGATGAGTGTAGCGAGTCTTCTGGCGAATGTGTGTTTCCCAGGTTTGTTGAGGTGTAGTCCGTCTCTGGCGAGGAGTCCATCATACCAGTAATTCACACCGTGGTCCAGGAATCCAAATCCTTGTTGTCTGCACCATCGTCTTAGCCAGTTGTTTGCATCAAGGATCCTGTTCCATCTCCTGGTGCCATGCCCGTCTACTGGAAGGATAGAAGAAAAAACTACCTGTGCATCCAGTTCCTTTACTTTCTTCCCCAACTCTTCAAAGTCCTTGCAGATTGTCGGTAGGTCCTTCCTTGCCGTGTCATTGGTGCCAACATGTATCAGAAGAAATGGGTGGACGTCCTTGGAGCTGAAGAGCTTTGGTATCCTATCGGTCACATCCTTGATCATCGCACCTGGAAGGCAGCATACTTCTCTTGCAGTTATGTCCGGTCTGCAGATGGCTGCTTCGGTGCCTCTCAGTAGTGAGTCTCCCACCACCACCACTCTTCGTTGCTTCTTGGCTGTACTTTTTGCTGTCACTTGTTGCTGTGTGCCCTTTTCTTTTTTGCTTGCTGGTATTGCTTCATTCTTAGGTGTGCCATCTTCATCCTCTACAAAGATTTGATATCGGTTCTTCAGTTGTGTGGTTGGTGATTTCTCCATGGTCTTCTTGCTTCTTTTGGTCACATGCTTCCACTCATCTGCTTTTGGAGGTTCTCTGACACTTTTTGCACCTTCTGTGACCAGTAGAGATGCTTCTGTTCTGTCTAGAAAGTCTTCATTCTCTTTGATGAGTTTCAAAGTTGCTATTCTTTCTTCCAGACCCCGCACCTTTTCTTCTAAAAGGGCCACTAATCTACACTTCTGACAGGTGAAATTGGATTCTTCTTCTGGTCGATCTGTGAACATGTAGCACATGCTGCAGCTCACCATGTAGGTTGTCACATCTGCCATGTTGCTCCTAGATCCTGCTGACTTGTTGTGTGTTTTCCTTCTTGTGTAATCTACTCAGCCAAGCTCTCTTGCAATAATGTCCTACAGGCAAAAATTCGCGCGCCATAAGGCGCGCGGTTTGGTGATGCTTTCGAAGCAGCTGGTCCCGGCTGTACCCAACGATCTTCTAGCTTAGGGAGACTTCGCTTCTCCCAGAAGGCACCTGGAATATGCAAATTAGCCTCCTGAAGCTTGAATCCCTGGTTTGGTGATGCTTTCGAAGCAGCTGGTCCCGGCTGTACCCAACGATCTTCTAGCTTAGGGAGACTTCGCTTCTCCCAGAAGGCACCTGGAATATGCAAATTAGCCTCCTGAAGCTTGAATCCCTGGTTTGGTGATGCTTTCGAAGCAGCTGGTCCCGGCTGTACCCAACGATCTTCTAGCTTAGGGAGACTTCGCTTCTCCCAGAAGGCACCTGGAATATGCAAATTAGCCTCCTGAAGCTTGAATCCCTGGTTTGGTGATGCTTTCGAAGCAGCTGGTCCCGGCTGTACCCAACTATTTGACTAGCCACCTGCTGTGAGGAAGAATGGCTATTCCTCCACTAGTGATGTTGACAAAGCTTAATTACATTAGAGCTTAGGGCTGCAAGTATTGGGGGAAGGAGACATTGTTACAGGTGAACTCCCAGCCAAGAAAATACATAAATTACAGCTAATAGAAACCAGAGAACAGTTACATACATCAAATGGCATATTATTCAAATACAGGACAGGGCAAAAGTACATATCATGACACAGTCAACCACCTGTGTTGCTTTCCTTGCATTTTTCTACCAATAGTTCTCTATGAAACTGATGTTTGTGCTATCTGAGAGCAGCTGGAAAAAAATTGGAGCTGTTGCATGTGGTAATAGGGCTTCCAGCAAAGAAGGCTTATACCGTGGCCTCACCGACCTTGTCTTAATTGAGACTTTAAGTCAAAGCTCTAAATGCTGGGACATCCCTGATATCTTGCGCATGTCCCCAGGCTGACTACTGCTGTGCCATTATCAAATTTCTACAGCGAGTCAATTGATGCCACTTTTCCTGGTGTCTCCCCCTAATTTTTGTAAATGTTTGGACTCCAAGCTGGATCTCCATGTGTGTTTCCTGAATTTAGCAGACCTCTCAGAGCACCAGGCCCACACCTCTCACTCATTCAACTGTTACAGATTAATGTTTCAGCTAGAAATTCTGGTCCAAGCCCTGTCCTAATTAAACTATTTGTACTCTTAGTCAATTTATGCCACTTTTCCTGGTGTCTGCCCCCTAATTTGAGCTGTTTGGGAAGCTTTTTGTATCCCCTTAATTGTTTTCTATACATTTGGTTTTTGCCTCCCTTTGAATTCACTGGTGTTTGGGTATGTTCGTCGAACATCTGGACGTTTGCCGAACTGAACCTTCAAACGCTCTTCTCTAATACTTAGTTCCTTGAAATACTGTATGTTGTTTGCCCAACTAATTGACTGCTCATTCCTCCTTTCTATTTTATAGTGTAGACTCAAAACTGCAAATTTTTTAGGAATGGAGTCCATACAGGACAAATGTTTATGGAGAAACATTTTGGACCTTTTCCTCCACACTGTGGTTATTCTTATTCTGATAAATTCAGCTTTGCCACATCAAGTTTGCCACATCAAGTTGCCAGCATCTCTACTGGTCACAGAAGGTGCAAAAAGTGTCAGAGAACCTCCAAAAGCAGATGAGTGGAAGCATGTGACCAAAAGAAGCAAGAAGACCATGGAGAAATCACCAACCACACAACTGAAGAACCGATATCAAATCTTTGTAGAGGATGAAGATGGCACACCTAAGGATGAAGCAATACCAGCAAGCAAAAAAGAAAAGGGCACAAAGCAACAAGTGACAGCAAAAAGTACAGCCAAGAAGCAACGAAGAGTGGTGGTGGTGGGAGACTCACTACTGAGAGGCACCGAAGCAGCCATCTGCAGACCGGACATAACTGCAAGAGAAGTATGCTGCCTTCCAGGTGCGATGATCAAGGATGTGACTGTTAAGTCCTTCTCAGTCCCTGGCTTACTAGAGGTAGGGATCCAGAGTAAATGACACGCAAACAAGGTATTGTGTGATCATATACAAGGGAAGCCCAGGAGCACATCTCTCTCTCTGGGCTTTGCCCTCCCTTTATATAGAAAAGAATTATTCTTTTACAGACATGCGCACAAGCGCTCATATTTCACTATCTCTTACATAAACAATCTATACCAGTCTTTATCAGTAGAAAGTTACATCATCTGGAAGGTGAATGAAAGGCTGCTATTGAAAGAAGGAATGCACACATGATTACTTCCATAAAAGGAAATGTCAAGTCAGCAGAAATGTATCTTGTTGTAAGCGAGATTTCTCAGGAAGAAGACAAGATGGATTCCTTTAGTTCAGTCTGATCTCCACAATTCCCCCCTTTGACATTTTCTTTTATTTATTTTATTACCACAGGGCCAAAGACAAAGCCTTTATTTGGTATTACACATGTACATGCTTGTATTCAATAAGAGAATCAAATCTAGTATTAATTCTTCCGTTTAACTCTCGCAACCTTTTCTTTGTTTTGCAATAAGTACAGATATTACAAAGGGATAGCAAAATAAGCGCAATAATCAGTATTAGCAAAGGATAACATAAGAGAAGAAGGAAAAAAAAAACTTTATACTCTTGCATCTATTACACAAAGTTTATCTGTGCATACTGAGATACTCTTGAGCACAATCTGGAATAGTACGTATATGACTACAATAATCATAACTATATGTATTATGCTCTGCATAATCCCAGCAACCCACCCACCGATTCCTCTGAATCAGTTGGCTGGGTTAAGAAAAGAAAAGGTATCTGACCACCAGCTATCCTTATTCTGGTCATTGTCTTTGTCATACTGATCTCTGAGTCGTTGTACGTCCTTTAATTTAAATGTCATACTCATAGTACTATTCGGGTCTATATAATGACAGCAGGTGGGTCCGATTATTTGACACATACCCCCTTGTGAGGCAGTTAGGTAATCCAATACCAGGGTATGTTGGTTAGTGACTATTATAAGCTGATTCTATACAGCTATACTAGTGTTTAGTATATCCAATATATCCCAGATCTGATCATCTAGATAATCCGTGGCTCTAACTAATTTATCCCACATCTGTGTTAACATAGGATAAATAAAAATGGTACTAGCAATTTTGTTAGGAATTCCCATTTGTACTATATGTGGCCTCCCCGAGGGACGTGGTGAGTTATCTGCAGCTCTTTTATACAGTGTGTGCTTGGGCACGGCTTGCATATTCACTTGTTTATTTGAAATTATGAATGTAGCCGGGGTTAGGCGTCCTAATGTACAAGTACCCTTTATACCTACGGGAAGCCATTTATATGCTCCTTCTCCGCATATCCAAAATGTACCTTCAGGCAGATCCCATAGAGCTGAGTGCTGCAATACCAATCTGTGAGCCAAGTCCACAAATCTAGATACATTCTGAAGCATACACCAAGAGGGTTTTTGTCCCAAGGGGCTACAGTACCCGGCTGCGGGATTCCCACATACAGGCATTCCTTTGATATACTCATTGGATTCATTACAAACCAGGTTCCCCAGCTTACTTGTACAACTGTTTGCATCACCTTGGGGGAACAACTCAGAATGTTCCCATTTTCTATTATGTATGTATCTTTCCAATACTACAGGTTTGAAAGCATCAGAGGGGGGACGGTTGTACTGAAACTAAGCTGTAGATTTTCTGTGGGGACCTGTCCTAAATTAGTTAATCCAGTCTTATTTCTAGGTACCCATTTTCCTCCCCTAAATGCTAAATATTGTAGATGTGTGTCACTCCCTGAGAGATTACCCTGCCACCAAGGAAATTCTACCCATCCCACAATTGGTATGGCGATTGTAGTATTCCACAGCCTAGCATTACCAATTTGGTTGTTGGCCAGGTTGTCTGAACAATTAGGCCAAGCGAATATTTCTTCTGCTAATACGGGAACTGCTAGAAAAGGTATACTTGTGGCTGATACCGGCGAATGGGTACAGATCCAACAATCTGTCAGGGTTTGTGTATTGTTTAACAAGTCATGCACTAATTTTCTATGATGTTGTACGAATCTATTGTTCAAAGGGGCTAGAGAATTCAGTCTATCCCACGCCTCCGTTGAGGTTATCATTATTAACATCAATATCATGAGTTTATACTGCTTTTCTTGCAATGGCTTGCATGTATCCATGATGCCTTTCCTTCAAGCTTGACTGATGTAGGTGTTGTCAACAGGACTTGGAAGGGTCCGTCAAACCTTGGTTCTAGAGCCTTTCTGGTGTGTCTTTTTACATAGACTTGATCACCTGGTTCCAACTTGTGACTTCCTTCTGTGTTGTCAGGATCTGGAAGGGAAGCAAAAACTTGTGCATGCACCTTAGTTAATTGTTTCTGAAGATTTTGCACATAAGAAGTCAATGACTCAATATTTAACACAAGTTGCTGTGGAAAATAACATCCTAAATTGGCAGCCCTGCCAAACAAAATTTCATATGGAGACAGTTTAGTCTTACCCCTTGGGGTATTGCGTATTGAGTAAAGGGCCAGTGGAAGGCATTCTGTCCAAGGCTTTCCTGTTTCAGCCATGGCTTTCTGTATTTTTAATTTTAAAGTTCCATTCATGCGTTCTACCTTACCAGAACTTTGAGGATGGTACGGAGTGTGTAACTGACTTTCAACACCCAACATTTTCAGTACATTTTGAAATATTTCTCCAGTAAAATGAGTACCCCTATCTGACTCGATCACTTCAGGGAGACCGTAACGGGGTATCAGTTCGGCAACTAGCTTTACAGCAGTGTTTTTAGCTGAAGCCTTCCGAACTGGATAGGCCTCTGGCCACCCCGAGAACATGTCCACACATACCAACACATACTCATACCCATTACTTTTTGGCAGCTGGATAAAGTCTATTTGTAATCGCTGAAACGGGTAGAGAGGTCGGACGTGGTGCTTCATAGGGGTCTTTGCTGTCTGTCCGGGATTATGTGTCAGGCATATAGCGCATGCAGCACAATAGTCTCTTGCATAGTTGCCAAAACCTGGAGCCAACCAGACTTGCTTTGCCAGTAGTGTCATTGCATTTGCAGACACATGAGTAGGGTGGTGCAGTCCACCAACTACAATCGGATACCAGGCTCTAGGTAGACATATTAGTCCATCTTTCTTCCAAATTCCCGCTTGTTCTTCTGCCCCTTCCTTTTTCCACCTGTCCCTCTCCTCTTCTCCTGCATCTTCCTGTGCTTGTCTCAGTCTATCTTCAGTATTTTCTGTGGGGTTTACAGTATGAACCTGTTGTAAGGGTTTGACAGCTGCTGCTTTGGCTGCTTTATCAGCCCTATCATTTCCCCTAGATTCCCTAGTGTCGAGTCTCACATGTGCAGCTACCTTGATTACTGCTACTTCTTTTGTTTCTTGTGCAGCCTCTAAGATCTGTTTGATCAGAGAAGCATGTTTTACAGGTTGTCCTGACGCTGTCATGTAACC
Source organism: Ranitomeya imitator (assembly GCF_032444005.1). Classification (NCBI taxonomy): domain Eukaryota; kingdom Metazoa; phylum Chordata; class Amphibia; order Anura; family Dendrobatidae; genus Ranitomeya; species Ranitomeya imitator. The sequence continues at coordinate 508,328,069 of NC_091287.1, forward strand.
TCTAGCTCTCCAGATTACTCCAAAATCAAACACAATACCATGTGCATACCTAGAATCAGTGTATATATTAGCTGTCTGGTTCTCAGCTATTTTAAGAGCTTCAATCAATGCTGTTAGTTCTGCTTCTTGTGCAGACTGTTTCGGTGGAAGTGGTTCTGCTTTGAGAGTTTCAGATTCTGACACAACTGCATACCCTGTATGGAAGTTACCTGTGTCATCTGCAAACCTACTACCATCTATAAACAGCTCTAAATCTGGATTTTGAAGTGGTGTTTCGGATACATTGGGTAAGCCTACCGTTTCTTGTAAAATGAGCTCTGTACAATCATGTGTGTCTGTAGGGAAAAAATTTGCGTGTGGATCAGTGTCCTTATTCCCCCCTTCAGACTCGAGAGGTAGCAGTGTAGCTATATTGAGAGTCTGAAGCCTAGCAAATGTGATAGTAGAGGGGAGCAACATAGAACACTGTAGCCGCAAATGTCTGGCGATGGAAATGTGTTTTGGTTGGACCCGGTTTAATATCCCATAAACATCATGTGTAGTTTGAACTGTGAGTGGATACTCTAGAACAATTTCTGATGCTTTGTCCAACAATAGTGAGACAGCAACAACTACACGTACACAGGTTGGCGCTGCTCTAGCTACGGGATCTAACCTTGCTGAAAGATATGCAATTGGTCTTTGTTTCCCTGCATGCTTCTGGGTAAGAACTCCTGTAGCATGGGAATCAACTTCTGCAGCCATAAGCTGAAACGGTTTGGTGTAGTCTGGTAGCCCTAACGCTGGAGCTGAAACAAGGGCATCTTTTAATTGTTGGAACGAAATCTGACCTTCTTTTGTCAACAAATAAGGTTCACTTTTTACACAGTCATACAGTGGTTGCATTAGTTGACTGGCATGTATAATCCATTGTCTACAATGAGACACTATTCCTAAAAATGCTCGTAGCTGTTTATGATTTCTAGGCTCATTCATCTGTCTTATTGCTTCAGTTCTTTGTGGTGTAAGATGCTTTTTACCTTGAGAAATGCAATGACCTAGAAAGACCACTTTGGTCTGACAAACTTGTAGCTTTTGTCTATTCACTCTACACCCTTCTTTTTCTAAAAAACATAGTAAACTCACAGTGGACCTTTCTGCAGTTTCTAGATCTGGGCAGCAAAGTAGTAGGTCATCCACATACTGCAAAATTACTACCTGTGGTTCGGGTTCAAACCTCTGAAGGACTGTTTGTAGGGCATTTGAATAAAGAGTAGGGGAGTGTATCATTCCCTGTGGAAGGCGTGTCCACGCCAACTGTTTGCCCTTAAATGTAAATGCAAACAAATGCCAACTATCTTGGTGTAAAGGAACCGAGAAAAATGCATTTGAAAGATCTATTACAGTAAATACTTGAGAACTGGCTGGTATCTGTGATAGTAACGTATGAGGATTGGGTACAACTGGGGTGATTGGATCTAGAACTTTGTTTATTTCTCTTAAATCATGTACCATACGATATTTGGGCATAGAACTCTTATCAAGAGTTCTCTTTTTGACTGGATACAGAGGAGTGTTAGCAGGTGATTGTATCTCTACCAAAACTCCTTTCTCTTTATATCCCTCTATCTGTTTTGTAATCGCTAGTTCCTGCTGGGCACTCACAGGGTATTGTCTGAGCTGTGGGAGAACAGTTCCTGGTTGCACAGATAGTTTTACAGGAGAGATATGCAATAGTCCCACATCAGTGTCACCCTGTGCCCACAGTGTTTCTGGGACCGTTGAGAGGTCTAGATCTGTGGTGTACTCTTTTTCTTCAGCATAATCCTCAAAAGCCTGAATTCTAACATATTGTTCTAATGTTTCTGCATCATCAGGGATAGTCAGTATAACTGTGCCATCTTCCCTAAAATTGATGTTAGCTTCTAATTTCTTTAGGACATCAGTTCCTAACAAACATGTTGGGGCACCTCTGGCATACAAAAATCTGGATGCAAAACATTTAGGTCCTAATGAGACGTCTAGGGGCACAGTATATGGCAGTGTTCGAATTACCCCATCATAACCCTCAGCAAAAGTTGTTTGTTCTGAAATATCTTCCGGATTCGGAAGAAAATCTTGATTCAAAATTGAGGAAGTTGCACCTGTATCTATCAAAAATGGAATCTCTCTCCCCCCCACATTCACCTGTATCATAGGTCTTCTAGCTGGTAGGGAAGTTTGTAACACATCGAGTCAATCTGAATCTGGTATGGGACCATCTATGATGGTAGATTTCTGCTGGTTGTCCGTTTGGGGAGGGTTATTTCTGGGAACAAATTTGCCTGACTTTATATCTGCCAACTTCTTCCTGCACTCTCTTTGGAAATGACCTGGCTTTTTACAGTAGTGGCAAGGAAAGTTGTGTCTCACTCTTCCTCCTGTATTAGCTTGTGCTATTCTAACAGGCTTACGATTCTCTCTCATATCCATGACTATTCCTAAACATCGTTGTTTCACAATATTTGGTTGTTCAATTGTTCTCCAATCTGGAGTAGAGGATTTAAATTTTTCTCTGATTTTCGGATCTAGCCCCTCTATTAATTGTTTTGTAAAAAGTCTCCTTACTGAAGCATCAGTCAAATCCAATCCTTCATCCCTAAAGCTATTTTCTAATTCTTGACTATATTCTTCAATACTTTGCCCAAATTTCTGCATAATCACACCCGTAGATCCCCTTTCCCTCTGTTTTTCTCTCATGAAAATTATTAATGCCTCTGTGAACTGGGTACCTGATGCTTCCGTCTGTAAGGCACCCCCTTCTGCCACTGGTCTATTGGGCTGTAGGTGTGTCAATAATTCCTGAAAAAGTCCGGGGGACATTTTCATTCTACATAATTCTTCCCCGTCCGCCCAGACCCCAGCATGAGTCTGCATGATTTGTTGTATGTATTGTGCAAATCGGATGGGATATTGAGTGGGATCAGGCGCATTATGCAGGAGGGACATACCTTCAGCAGGGGACCAAGGAAAATACTGTCGGGTCTGGTGATATCTAGTTCCCATTACCCCGTCAGCACCAGGTTCCCTAAAGGGTCTTGGTACTACCCTAACAGGGGCAAGTACAGCGCCATGTCTAGGTGTACCACAGACTAGGCAATCATTTCTCCAATCTGGATTTTGTTGTCCACAGTGTGAACATACCCATCCTCCTACCCCACCAAGATTGGGATACAAGGCTGGAAATTGTTTTCCTCCTTCTGCTCCTCCAGATGGTACAAATGATTGGGCTTTTGGATCTAGGTAAGGTGGTGGGATTATGTCACAACTTTTTCCCTTCCCCATAATCCATTTGGAAGTGTCTGGATCATACTTCCAATTCTCCTCTTTAGCTGTTTTTGAGACCTCTATCATACAGTGTATGATTTCTTCCCACCCATTGTCTTTGATAATTCCACCTCGTTCTTTACTCAGTTTTTCCCATTCTGTACTGAACATAAGTGCTTCTGAAATTCCCAATTTTTCTCTTACCCTTCTAATCTGACTTCTGACTGTCTTCCCACATCTTTCCTGTATGATATCTGCTGCTTCCACTTGTCCTAAGACGGTTTTTGTCTGTTTATTTCCCATTTTTCTTTTTTATTTTTTTTCAATATTAGCTATTTCTACCCCAGGTGACGTTTGGACAATCACTTATCCTAGGTGATGTCTCGTTGCCTTCTCTCCTAGGGAGCTAAAATATTGAAGGGCTGATCTGCTCCATTCTTTCTAATGTGCAGAATGTACTTAAGTGCTATTATGCACGCAAACAGACCCAGCAACACCATACAGATCACAAAACTTTCTGTGTCAGTTAGCATACTTGTCCCAGGCTCATGGACCCGCGTCCTGGGCTCATTCTATCAAACCTTATCCAGAAATGAAGGAGGTTAAGCACTTAAATGAGAGTCAAGCATGGGCGGAGGTCTCCCCGAAAGGACGCAACCACATGACCCAGTTAGGCTGACTTCCGTGTATAAGGCTTATACCCCAACTATTTCGGCTTATTTTTCTACGCACTTTTGCTCTTCTTTCACAACATACCACAACCTTCACTCTGTTCACACACTGCCAGGGACAGGACTCATAAATCTATACAATATAGTAACCCGAGTTTTATAGGTATCTACTCACTACTAGACTAACCCAGCGTGACACGGCTCATAGAGATCTTTCGGATAATACAAGGCAGATAAAAGAGAACTAATAATGTCTCTTACCTGGCCAGGTTTTTCAGTTCATTTGCCGTCCATTATCCCAGATCTCCATTGTCCGTATCTGCAGGTGAATCTCGAGCAAATACTCTCATCTCGGGTCCCTGTTCGGTGCGCCAAAGAAATGTTAAGTCCTTCTCAGTCCCTGGCTTACTAGAGGTAGGGATCCAGAGTAAATGACACGCAAACAAGGTATTGTGTGATCATATACAAGGGAAGCCCAGGAGCACATCTCTCTCTCTGGGCTTTGCCCTCCCTTTATATAGAAAAGAATTATTCTTTTACAAACATGCGCACAAGCGCTCATATTTCACTATCTCTTACATAAACAATCTATACCAGTCTTTATCAGTAGAAAGTTACATCATCTGGAAGGTGAATGAAAGGCTGCTATTGAAAGAAGGAATGCACACATGATTACTTCCATAAAAGGAAATGTCAAGTCAGCAGAAATGTATCTTGTTGTAAGCGAGATTTCTCAGGAAGAAGACAAGATGGATTCCTTTAGTTCAGTCTGATCTCCACATGACCGATAGGATACCAAAGCTCTTCAGCTCCAAGGACGTCCACCCATTTCTTCTGATACATGTTGGCACCAATGACACGGCAAGGAAGGACCTACCGACAATCTGCAAGGACTTTGAAGAGTTGGGGAAGAAAGTAAAGGAACTGGATGCACAGGTAGTTTTTTCTTCTATCCTTCCAGTAGACGGGCATGGCACCAGGAGATGGAACAGGATCCTTGATGCAAACAACTGGCTAAGACGATGGTGCAGACAACAAGGATTTGGATTCCTGGACCACGGTGTGAATTACTGGTATGATGGACTCCTCGCCAGAGACGGACTACACCTCAACAAACCTGGGAAACACACATTCGCCAGAAGACTCGCTACACTCATCAGGAGGGCGTTAAACTAGAAGAAGAGGGGACGGGAAGAAAAACATTAGACTCGAACAAAGACGACCCAGGAAAACATACTCAGATGGGAGGTAAGAACATTTCTAAAACAATCCACAGTGAGGAGATTGGAACAAAACAAAATCCTCTAAACTGCATGCTCGCAAATGCCAGAAGCCTGACAAACAAGATGGAAGAACTAGAAGCAGAAATATCTACAGGTAACTTTGACATAGTGGGAATAACCGAGACATGGTTAGATGAAAGCTATGACTGGGCAGTTAACTTACAGGGTTACAGTCTGTTTAGAAAGGATCGTAAAAATCGGAGAGGAGGAGGGGTTTGTCTCTATGTAAAGTCTTGTCTAAAGTCCACTTTAAGGGAGGATATTAGCGAAGGGAATGAGGATGTCGAGTCCATATGGGTTGAAATTCATGGAGGGAAAAATGGTAACAAAATTCTCATTGGGGTCTGTTACAAACCCCCAAATATAACAGAAAGCATGGAAAGTCTACTTCTAAAGCAGATAGATGAAGCTGCAACCCATAATGAGGTCCTGGTTATGGGGGACTTTAACTACCCGGATATTAACTGGGAAACAGAAACCTGTGAAACCCATAAAGGCAACAGGTTTCTGCTAATAACCAAGAAAAATTATCTTTCACAATTGGTGCAGAATCCAACCAGAGGAGCAGCACTTTTAGACCTAATACTATCTAATAGACCTGACAGAATAACAAATCTGCAGGTGGTTGGGCATTTAGGAAATAGCGACCACAATATTGTGCAGTTTCACCTGTCTTTCACTAGGGGGACTTGTCAGGGAGTCACAAAAACATTGAACTTTAGGAAGGCAAAGTTTGAACAGCTTAGAGATGCCCTTAATCTGGTAGACTGGGACAATATCCTCAGAAATGAGAATACAGATAATAAATGGGAAATGTTTAAGAACATCCTAAATAGGCAGTGTAAGCGGTTTATACCTTGTGGGAATAAAAGGACTAGAAATAGGAAAAACCCAATGTGGCTAAACAAAGAAGTAAGACAGGCAATTAACAGTAAAAAGAAAGCATTTGCACTACTAAAGCAGGATGGCACCATTGAAGCTCTAAAAAACTATAGGGAGAAAAATACTTTATCTAAAAAACTAATTAAAGCTGCCAAAAAGGAAACAGAGAAGCACATTGCTAAGGAGAGTAAAACTAATCCCAAACTGTTCTTCAACTATATCAATAGTAAAAGAATAAAAACTGAAAATGTAGGCCCCTTAAAAAATAGTGAGGAAAGAATGGTTGTAGATGACGAGGAAAAAGCTAACATATTAAACACCTTCTTCTCCACGGTATTCACGGTGGAAAATGAAATGCTAGGTGAAATCCCAAGAAACAATGAAAACCCTATATTAAGGGTCACCAATCTAACCCAAGAAGAGGTGCGAAACCGGCTAAATAAGATTAAAATAGATAAATCTCCGGGTCCGGATGGCATACACCCACGAGTACTAAGAGAACTAAGTAATGTAATAGATAAACCATTATTTCTTATTTTTAGTGACTCTATAGCGACAGGGTCTGTTCCGCAGGACTGGCGCATAGCAAATGTGGTGCCAATATTCAAAAAGGGCTCTAAAAGTGAACCTGGAAATTATAGGCCAGTAAGTCTAACCTCTATTGTTGGTAAAATATTTGAAGGGTTTCTGAGGGATGTTATTCTGGATTATCTCAATGAGAATAACTGTTTAACTCCATATCAGCATGGGTTTATGAGAAATCGCTCCTGTCAAACCAATCTAATCAGTTTTTATGAAGAGGTAAGCTATAGACTGGACCACGGTGAGTCATTGGACGTGGTATATCTCGATTTTTCCAAAGCGTTTGATACCGTGCCGCACAAGAGGTTGGTACACAAAATGAGAATGCTTGGTCTGGTGGAAAATGTGTGTAAATGGGTTAGTAACTGGCTTAGTGATAGAAAGCAGAGGGTGGTTATAAATGGTATAGTCTCTAACTGGGTCGCTGTGACCAGTGGGGTACCGCAGGGGTCAGTATTGGGACCTGTTCTCTTCAACATATTCATTAATGATCTGGTAGAAGGTTTACACAGTAAAATATCGATATTTGCAGATGATACAAAACTATGTAAAGCAGTTAATACAAGAGAAGATAGTATTCTGCTACAGATGGATCTGGATAAGTTGGAAACTTGGGCTGAAAGGTGGCAGATGAGGTTTAACAATGATAAATGTAAGGTTATACACATGGGAAGAGGGAATCAATATCACCATTACACACTGAACGGGAAACCACTGGGTAAATCTGACAGGGAGAAGGACTTGGGGATCCTAGTTAATGATAAACTTACCTGGAGCAGCCAGTGCCAGGCAGCAGCTGCCAAGGCAAACAGGATCATGGGGTGCATTAAAAGAGGTCTGGATACACATGATGAGAGCATTATACTGCCTCTGTACAAATCCCTAGTTAGACCGCACATGGAGTACTGTGTCCAGTTTTGGGCACCGGTGCTCAGGAAGGATATAATGGAACTAGAGAGAGTACAAAGGAGGGCAACAAAATTAATAAAGGGGATGGGAGAACTACAATACCCAGATAGATTAGCGAAATTAGGATTATTTAGTCTAGAAAAAAGATGACTGAGGGGCGATCTAATAACCATGTATAAGTATATAAGGGGACAATACAAATATCTCGCTGAGGATCTGTTTATACCAAGGAAGGTGACTGGCACAAGGGGGCATTCTTTGCGTCTGGAGGAGAGAAGGTTTTTCCACCAACATAGAAGAGGATTCTTTACTGTTAGGGCAGTGAGAATCTGGAATTGCTTGCGTGAGGAGGTGGTGATGGCGAACTCAGTCGAGGGGTTCAAGAGAGGCCTGGATGTCTTCCTGGAGCAGAACAATATTGTATCATACAATTATTAGGTTCTGTAGAAGGACGTAGATCTGGGTATTTATTATGATGGAATATAGGCTGAACTGGATGGACAAATGTCTTTTTTCGGCCTTACTAACTATGTTACTATGTTACTAAGTTTGGGTAAAAACATCACCGAGAAACAAAAGCTGACTTGTAATGTCCACGTCATTGTCAGGTTTCCAATTTCTCCTCCTTCAGCGGATCTGCAGTTGTATTTTGCTGGCTCCTTGTTTTATAATATTTCATAGATTTGAATTGCATTCCAATAAACTTGAGGATATCCATTAATCCTTCCCCCCGCACTTCATTTGCCTCTTCTAAATCCTGAATGTGTCTATAACTGAGCTGAATCCCACATGGTCTTCCCTGAGCTGAGTCGTCTTATGAGCATGTCAGCATTTGTTATTCAGAGTCGATGGGAACGATGAAACAACAGACAGATACACGACAGTAATTGGAATGGATGACCTAGAAGCCCTAATCCCCATACTAAACAGTGTCATGGAGTGTGATTACATTTATTAGATATATTTGCTCAGTTCATGAGAAAGAGGTTCCATAATGTGATTATTGCCCATTAGGGGAGGTGTTTGGCGTTACTCAAAGTTAAAGTCTTTGTCTGTTGGAGAAAGGAAAACAATGATTATGATTAAAAATAGGCATTCAGTCACTGGATATGGGAAATGTGCACTATAAATCAATGTTAGACACCCCATTTAATAAGTACGTTAAGACATAGGATGCCATAACATGACTGTGCTGTAGAACAAATACAGTGCTATCACCGGTCCTTCTAATTGTTATTCTTATGATATCCATGGGAATATCATTTCATATATTACCTGAAGGTCTAAAACGCCTGTTAATTTTTTAACAGGATAATATCCAAAGAAGTACACGTGCCACGAAAACAAATATTTATTGTAAAGATTTAAAATAGACATAAAAATAAAGTAAAGAACCAAAGGCTGCTAGGCACAAAAGAAGGGATTCCTTCCATTGTAGCACATGGTAAGTGTATACATGAAGAGTATATACTTGACATACAGTATAAACCGAAAGAAGAGAAAATTTAGCATGTGGCATTGGATAGACACGGTAACTCTAAAATCATCATATAATAACAGTGTGACAATGCACAGAATCCATGCCAGGCTGGGGAAGTTAATAAATTCAAACTCTTTATTAGAAAAACATACTAAAAAATATGCAAAAAAAGACAGCAGTGACGGCTAAGAAAATGACAGTCAAGAGGACAGCGCATAAGGTGGTATAAATTGCGCTGTAAGGTAGCACATATATCCCTACTGCAGGACCCGCAACACCAATAACACAGGTGTCATCAGTAAACTGAGTTATCGTGGAAGCTCCTATATAGTAGTAGGTAGCTGAACTGGCACTGACCGGCGAGGTCATAAAAACAGGGCCGGAATATTTATGCAGAACACCAGGGGACTCCGAGCAAATCAGCGCGCTACCACGCATGATGTGAATGCACCGACGGCGAGGCGGGCCGCCGCGCGCTGCGGACCATGGGAGGGAGGACAACGTCATCTCCTGCCATCTCCACAGCAACGCTCCCGGCCAGCGCCGCCGCCGAGGCACCAGAGCGCACGCGTGGGGCGCGTCTGTGCCGGAAGAAAGAGGAGAGCATGGATGTCAATAGAAGAAGGTGTAGGGGTAGCCGAGGAAGCTTGACATGTAGAATCCTAACAGTGTGTAACATACGGATGCAATTTACATACTTTGATCCCGTGACAACTAGCTTATCATCCGCTTGTCTCAAAAAAGTCTATCTGTCAATCTAAAGTTGGTGCCAAAAGTTTTGAGACTGACACAAATTTTGGCTTTCAGTTTGCTGCTTTAGTGTTTTGAGATATTTTAGTCAAATCTTTCTGTTTTTACTAAAATAAAATTCTAAGCATTTAATAAGATTTTAAACTTTTATTGACCTCCATAGATCCCTATTTATCTGCAATTTGCCTTGGCAATGGACATCAACTTCTGTTCCAAATCCTGACTGATGACAACCCATTCTTGCCTAATCAGTGCTTGGAGGAGATTATCATAATTTCTATGTTTTAATTTGTCCACCCAGTTTTTAAGGATTGACCACAGGGGTTCAATGGGATGTAGGTCTGTGGAGCTTCCTGGCCATGGACCCAAAATTGTAATGTTTGGTTCCCCAGAGTAAATTAGTTATAACTTTTGCCTTTTGACTATCTCCATCACGCTGGAAAAAAAAACATCGTTCATCACAAGATTGCTTCTGGATCGTTGGGAGAAGTTTGCTCTTTAATGATGTTTAGTTGCCGTTCTTTATTCATGGCTGTGTTCTTAAGCAAAACTGCAAGTGAGCCCCTCCATAGATGAAAATCGACCCCACTCATAAATGGTCTCAGGATGATTTACTCTTTGTATGACACATGACTCATGGTAACATTCAATTTTTTTTTCCCCCGGACAATTATTCTTCTTCTAGATGTCCTAAACAATCTGAACAGTGTTTTATTAGAGAAAATAATACACATCTATAATATTAAATTAATGAGCAAGTGTATGTATGCTATGGACGATATATTGACATTTGTACAAAGCACACTGAACATCACACTGTAATTAACTTGTGTTTTTTTACATGTGTAACAGTAGTAAAATTCATGTATTCGTTAACATTTTTTAAGCAAAAAGTCTCCTCCAACAACAACAAGGCAACGTCAACCTTCAATCAATTTGAGACTGTGATATTTGATGGATCCATCTGTTGAATACATGAGTTTACATGGAAGCAGTGTTCATCTGGGCAGTTTGCTTAAACATATAACGCACTATGTGGAATTTACGATAATGGTCTTTATTTCATTAGAAAGTTGATTACTGATCTATATTTAATTTGGAACCAAGTTCAGCACTCTGGATAAACTCCATTTTATAGAATCTGTACCTCTCACAATTAAATTCCTCTGCAGCCCCTTTTTCGGTAATCTCCTGAGTAAACTGAAACTGCAAAGCGGCTTTTTATACAGGCAATAAAGCCAACTTGTCTGTTTTCACCTGTTAACTCCGTTTGACAGCCATGGGAATTGACTAAGTCGGCAGATCTTCTTAGCTCCTCATATAGGCAAAAGTCCCAAATTACTTGGACCAAGTACGAGATACTTACTCTCATCTTTTTTTAATATGGGAAAACTCTGAGGATTGGAAACATTGGAAGAGTAATGTTCCATTTTAAAGAAAAGAAAGTGTCCCAAGGAGAATTTATCAAGACTAATTTGTTTTAAAGGAGCATTATATATATTTTAAAAAATATTACAAAAACATTTACAAACTCCAACCAGTTGGATAGTAAAATCCACATCTCCTTTCTGATAAACGTTGGATATTTATGCCAAAGAATGATTCTAAAATATTATTTCTCAAACAAAATTTATATATTTGGTTTGGAAGGATAACCACTCAATAAGATAGGAGAAATACAGTGACGGGTGCAACCAGGATTTTTTAGGGCTTCAGGGCAATTTAAGTCAATAGATAAAATAGTTAGGCAGTTTGAGTTCAGAGTTTTGGTTTTGGGTAATTTTAATTTTATGGTGAGGCATACTTATTTTTTGAGGGATCGAGTTTTGGTCAAGAATGTGTGAAACATTAGAAGATTTTAGGTGATTATGACTAGGGGTCAGTTTATGACAGTTTGAATATAATGTATATTCAGATTCAGGTTGTTCCTTTCTGGACTTTACTTAGTAGTTAAAATACTTGTACCAATTATACAATGAAATGCTTATGAACTGCCCAATGTTTTTAGAAATTTAGCTCATCCTCATAAATTAGGAACCTGCAGGACAGTAGAGCTAGCTTTCTAATGGTACCGTTACACTAAAAGATTTACCAACGATCACGACCAGCGATACGACCTGGTCATGATCATTGGTAAGTCGTTGTGTGGTCGCTGGAGAGCTGTCACACAGACAGCTCTCCAGTGACCAACGATGCCGAAGTCCCTGGGTAACCAGGGTAAACATCGGGTTACTAAGCGCAGGGCCGCGCTTAGTAACCCAATATTTACCCTGGTTACCAGTGAACACCGCTGGATCGGCATCACACACGCCGATTCAGCGATGACAGCAGGTGATCAGCGACCAAAAAAAAGGTCCTGATCATTCCCAGTGACCAACGATCTCCCAGCAGGGGCCTGATCGTTGGTCGCTGTCACACATAACAATTTCGTTAACGATATCGTTGCTATGTCACAAAAAGCAACGATATCGTTAAAGAAATCGTTATGTGTGATGGTACCTTAAGTCTCACCGTAGACAATGCCTAGATGTACAGGAGGAGACAGGTTTTCGGATGAATCTGTAGTCCCTTCTGTGTCTTGACAGAGTGCAGTGCTCACCACACACTGTCAGGAATCTCAAATGTTGCTGATAAATTGGACGTTCACATGACTCCAAGTATGTAATTTGCATACTTTCGGCCACATTCTGACTGGACATGCGCAGCCTCGCCCAATGCTACTGAATTAAGAGAGGCCAGGGATTCCTAGTTGGTACCTGGCCACAGGCCCCCCGGAAGAAGCAGGAGGCAAAATGCGCATCGGGGTGAGGAGATGCCATTATCACAAGGTAACATATACTTTTTTATTGTTATTGAGTGGATATTCACGCCGTTCTATTGCAGACAGGTGGTGTTGGTCCCAGGTATCTCTTTCAATAGTGCTGCCAAGGTTTAAAGCCACTGTGCTAGTTATTGTCAGTTTGTCTAATGGCAGTATATATATTGGGAGGTCAGGTATTTGACCACCCATTGGTTTATGGTGTTATTTAGTATCTATTGTGGAACCAAACTGCTGCATTGGGGTGGGTATCCACTTGTACAATTTAGCTGCTATTTAGTATGGACTGTTGATGAATAGCCTTGTCTTATGGTGTCCCCTACGGTTAATTTTGCTTTTTTATTCTGTTATTTTAATCAATATTAATAAACATTGGTTTTAATTATGGGATCTCTTCTTCATTCTCACATGAAATTATGTGGGATTAGTTGTGTACAGTATGCAAATTGCATACGTGCAGTTAAATGACCACGTTCTCTCGCCAGCAATACATGAATTCTAACTGCATACTGTAAATATTCAAAAGTCTGCAATCACATAGAGTTGTAACGGTGCCCGAAGTGGTAGCCGAAGGTGGGTGTCATGGGTCCAACGCCCCGGCATGTTACAGGAAAAGTAAGAGATGTGTGTGTGTGGCCTTCAGGCCTGTCCCATTCCATTTCTCACCAGGTCTATTAGGCTTCAAGAGAATGACACCAGCGTGTTCATAAAAACAAGGCACTCTTTACTTAGCAACACACTTAGGTACACAAGGCAGCAAGCTATATACTTTACAACTTATTTTGTTTCACACAGAGGTACGTTCTTAACAGTTTTGGGTGACTGCACTTTATACGTGGACTGTAACTAACAGAGCACATGAGATAAGCCTCCATCTTTTCACCTACTTGCCTGCTGAACTGGAGCTCAGTCGACTCTTATGTTCCTTTATGAATCTTGCTGCCTTGTGTCTCTCACTTCACTCGTCACTTGCCCTGTTCCTCTCCAGATCTCTGCACAATCTATTCTCTCCTCTTAATTCCTTAATCTCTCACTATTCAGAGATTCCCAATCCTGCTCCCCCCTATGGGCCGGCCTTACAGTTAACACTCACACTGTCCCAGCTATCTGTGGCTGGGCAGACTTAACCTTTCACCTGGTTCTGTACAGGAGCACAGAGGAAGACAGTGACATCTTGTGACCATTGGTTAGTATTGCAGCCCATAAGGAAATTAACACTTGTTACCACAAGAAAACATATTTCACACATTTACATTAAGCTCATTGAATTGATGTCTTCTGGGAGAAACATGACAGTTGTTTCACCTCCTCCTGAGAGTGACAACCCCTGTAATATACTGATGCAAATATGGCACCCCTAGGGGTATTTGCCACAAAAATAGTTACTGACAGTAAATACAAATACTAAAATAGCAAGACTGCACTACCACCTCCGGCCAGAAGGGGGAGCTCCAGAGACTCCCCTTGATCCATTCTGGTCTGAGAGAAGAAATGGCAGTTGGGCTAAGGAGCTGAAAGTGAGAGGTCATACAGTTGAATATCTAACAGCCCTGTGACTGTTACCAGGCCTAAATCACCGGCCTGAGGAGAAGAGGGATAGAGAAAAAGGACATTGTGAGAACCGGGTAGCATTAATCACTACCCAGAACAGGCGCAAAGACGGATACCGGATCCGTGGCTGTATTCATTATATATAATACAGCAACCGGAAAAACGTGAGGTGATATCAGCTTCACTAGGGTCGGACGCAGCAACAGACACAGAGTTCAGCGGTACTCCCAGAGGGGGTAAGCCGATAAAAGGACTCGGGTTGCCCGTCGAACCAGGACCCGGAGGGGACAGATTGGGCCGGCAGCCAGTTCACATACAGCAGCAGGGCCACACAGAAATTGCGTACAATAAGAGGCGAAGACCCCGGCAGGGTCAAAGTAACTCAGAGTTCCCATACAGACTCCGGTGACAGGACTGGTTGTAAATCCTTTTATGTTAAAGAAAACTGGTTAAACATTTCAGTGCCTCAGTCTTTCATTTGGACAATAGCCATCTATCCAGGATCGGGATCATCACCGCTGGGAGAACCTGCTGCTGATCAAGTAAGTGCCTGTCCCCTCACGATACCCCTTACACTGTGCATTGCCTGAGGCCACAGCAGCGGGTCAAGCCACCCGTGACATCCCCCTCAAGAGACAGACCCCATTGGTCCGGTGCTGGGTATCCCGGTCTCTTGGGCGTCACAATTGGCGTCACGAACAGGATTCAGCCAGCCCATATACCAGGTATTGTGTGCCATGATTGGAGTCCAAAATTGTGAAAACTTGGATGAAAAATCTTGAAAATTGACTTTATTAAAGAAAATTCCATTTCCCATTGAAAACTATTGAAAGTGACTTTTCCCCATTGGTTATAATGGAGTAAAGATGGCCGCCATCCCCTGAGGTAATCACTTCATAACCGTTAGGCACGAGACTGTTAATTGAGCTACGCCATCACCTGAGCCCCAGTTTAACTAAAAAACTTCAGAATCCGCCATTACAGAGCGCTGTGGGTGGGAGCAGCAGGGGGCGTGTCATTGTGGGCGGCACCAAGCTGAGCGCTCTGACATCAGAGCAAGGGGAAAATCGATCCTGCTGCACAGCGGAACGAATCTACACTATCCCGACGGAAGCGGAGGACCGGAAGGGTCCGGATTAACTAAGGGGGCATAGTATGTCGCAGCACGGAGACGCCGCAGCACTCAGCGACGCTAATGCAGCTGAAAGACAGAGTGTCGATAGAGAGTCCGGTAGCGCAGCGGTGCAAGGAGTGGCGCCCATCATGCCGGTGCTGATGCCATATACTCCGGGTGGCCCATGGCTTCCAATGTATGAAGGTGAGCCTAATACCCTTGACGATTTCAGAGAAAAGATGCTGGCCCATTTTGACATGTTCCCCGTGGGTGAAGTTCAGCGTGTTAGTCTCCTGATGATGCAGTTAAGTGGCCATGCTAAGCGAGAAGTCACAGCATGGGCAGCTGATCTAAAAGGCACTGTTGAATGCATATTTGCTGGATTAAAAGCTACATTTGAAACCACTGCCAGCAGCAAAGCTAAAGTACGATTCTTTAATTGCAAACAAAAAGTTAATGAGGGCGTGAGAGACTTTGCCTTAAACCTGCAGGAAGCCCTTAAATCACTTACACTGGCTGAACCCATTTTTAACACCGGAGCGGATAAACTGCTAAGAGATCAATTTATTGAGGGACTCTACACCCCTTCTCACCGGGGGCATGTGAGCATGCTTGTTTTTAAGAACCCTGAATTGACATTTGCCCAATTAAAGGAGAGCGTTATACGTCTCCAGCTGGCAGAGGCACCTCAGGATCAGGAGCCTGCGCAACTCATGGCAGAGGCTCCTCAACAACATGGAGTACCAGTGACATCAGCTATGTCCGGGGCCATTGCTAAGCCCCTGGGGCCCAGTACTAATGAGGCTCTTCAACAAAAGCTTAACTCTTTAACTGATGTTGTTGCTTCAATGGCTAAAACCATGCAGGAGATGAGAGGACCCAAGATGGAGTTGTCAAACCGTAGAGAAGGTGTTCCATGGATGAGACCCCGGAGATACCCGACATGGAGAGGACGACCCCGCGACCGCTACCAACCGGATGGACAGCCCATTTGCCGCCGTTGCCAGCAGCCAGGCCACTTTGCACGAGATTGTGATTTAAACGGGAATCCCCTGGGAATGCGGGCCGCTTCGCAGGAATGAACTTTCAAGGCCCAACACCCTGGCACGACAGGTACATCGGAGGACGACCCATTATCCCTATCGTGCTGGACGGAATGCCCCTCAACGCTTTGCTGGACACAGGTTCCCAGATTTCATCTATACCGTATATCCTTTATAAGAGGTACTGGGCTGATGCAGATATTGATAAAGGGCCCTCTGATGTTGAACTAGATATATGGGCCAGTAATGGTAAGTTGGTACCGAAACTAGGATTCAGGGAGATGACCATAAAGATTGGTAAAGTAGAATTGAAGAAACAGGGTATAATTGTTGTTGATGTTGACCGACGGAACTGTGAACCAACTGTATTGATAGGAATGAATGTGTTAGAGAACTGCTTTTCCGAAGTCATTTCTGTCTTACAGCAAATTGCTGAAACTGCCCAATCCTGCCAGCAGAGAGTTCTCCGGAGGGAAATAAAAGTATTGATGTTAAGGCAACAGGTAGAAGTTGCAGGTGGAGAAATCGGCAGTGTGAGGGTAAGTGATCCAACGTCTATTGTAATCCCACCAAAAACAGAAATGCTGGTATGGTGTAGAGCAGCCATTGGTACTAAGGGACGAGATTATCAAGCCTTAATAGAACCAGTGTACACCGACAGCAGGCCCACTATACTCACAGCACGAGGGATAGTCGAGGTACACCAGGGACGAGTGCCGGTACGACTTTTGAACTGTGGAGAGGAAGAGGTCACTTTTAGGGTTGAGCGAAACGGGTCGAACATTTTCAAAAGTCGCCGACTTTTGGCTAAGTCGGGGTTTCATGAAACCCGATCCGACCCCTGTGCGGGGTCGGCCATGCGGTACGCGACTTTCGCGCCAAAGTCGCGTTTCAATGACGCGAAAAGCGCCATTTCTCAGCCAATGAAGGTAAACGCAGAGTGTGGGCAGCGTGATGACATAGGTCCTGGTCCCCACCATCTTAGAGAAGGGCATTGCAGTGATTGGCTTGCTGTCTGCGACGTCACAGGGGCTATAAAGAGGCGTTCCCGCCGACCGCCATCTTACTGCTGCTGATCTGAGCTTAGGGAGAGGTTGCTGCCGCTTTGTCAGAAGCAGGGATAGCGTTAGGCAGGGTCCATTAACCACAAAACCGCTTGTGCTGCAGCGATTTGCACTGTCCAACACCACCCTCGGTGTGCAGGGACAGTGGAAGTTTTTTTTTTTTTTTTTTTCCCCTCAGCGCTGTAGCTCATTGGGCTGCCCTAGAAGGCTCCCTGATAGCTGCATTGCTGTGTGTACGCCGCTGTGCAAACCAACTGCTTTTTTCAAAGCACAAATCCTCTTGTTCCTTCCTTTCTGCACAGCTATCTTTTTTGTTTGTCCACACTTTTTATTTCATTTGTGCATCAGTCCACTCCTTATTGCTGCCTGCCATACCTGGCTGAGATTACTGCAGGCAGGGAGATAGTAGCTGCCTGCCATACCTGGCTGAGATTACTGCAGGCAGGGAGATAGTAATTGTAGGACATTCCCTGTTTTTTTTTTTTTGGTGGGAGATTAAGATTGGCAATTTGGCATTTCTGCTAGAGTGCCATCCCTGTGTGTGCCATCTCTCTCACATAGTGGGCCATAGAAAGCCTTTTCATTTTTCTGTATTTTTTTTTGTGGGGTGTATAAATTCTCCCTGATAAAAATACAGTGGGAGATTAATATTGGCCTTTGGGCTTGTGTGCCAGTCCTGAGTGTGCCATCTCTCTCACAAATAGTGGGCCATAGAAAGCCTATTTATTTTTTTTTTTGGTTTTATAAATTCTCCCTGAAAAAAAGGGAGATTAATATTGGCCTCTGGGCTTGTGTGCCAGTCCTGAGCGTGCCATCTGTGCCAGCCCTGAGCGTGCCATCTCTCTCACAAATAGTGGGCCATAGAAAGCCTATTTAATTTTTTTTTTGGGTTTCAGAAATTCTCCCTGGAAAAAAAAAGGGAGATTAATATTGCCCTTTGGGCTTGTGTGCCAGTACTAAGCGTTCCATCTCTCTCTCTCTCTCAGTCAGTGGGCCATAGAACGCATATTTTTGGTTTTATTTGTTTTCTAAATTCTCCCTGAAAAAATCATTTTATTTTATTTGGTTTCTAAATTCTTCCTGATAAAATCATATTTTTTTTATTATTTTTATTTCTAAAGTCTCCCTGAAAAAAAAAAAAAAAAAACAACCAAAAAAACAGTGGGAGATTAATATTGGCCTTTCTGCTTGTGTGCCAGTCTTGACTCCTGGGTGTGCCATCTCTCTCTCTCTCTCTCTCTCTCTCTCTCTCTCTCCAATTGTGGTCCATAGAAAGCCTATATTTTTTTTCCTTGATTTGGGTTCTAAAATCTACCAGAGAAAATAACTACATCAATCATTGGTAGAAAAATATTGGCCTCTGGGTTTGTGTGCCACTCCTGACTCCTGTGTGCGTCATCTCTCAGTCAGTGGGCCATAGAACGCCTATTTTTGGTTTTATTTGTTTTCTAAATTCTCCCTGAAAAAATCATTTTATTTTATTTGGTTTCTAAATTCTTCCTGATAAAATCATATTTTTTTTATTATTTTTTTTTCTAAAGTCTCCCTGAAAAAAAAAAAAAAAACAGTGGGAGATTAATATTGGCCTTTCTGCTTGTGTGCCAGTCTTGACTCCTGGGTGCGTCATCTCTCAGTCAGTGGGCCATAGAACGCCTATTTTTGGTTTTATTTGTTTTATAAATTCTCCCTGAAAAAATCATTTTATTTTATTTGGTTTCTAAATTCTTCCTGATAAAATCATATTTTTTTTATTATTTTTTTTTCTAAAGTCTCCCTGAAAAAAAAAAAAAAAAAACAACCAAAAAAAACAGTGGGAGATTAATATTGGCCTTTCTGCTTGTGTGCCAGTCTTGACTCCTGGGTGCGTCATCTCTCAGTCAGTGGGCCATAGAACGCCTATTTTTGGTTTTATTTGTTTTATAAATTCTCCCTGAAAAAATCATTTTATTTTATTTGGTTTCTAAATTCTTCCTGATAAAATCATATTTTTTTTATTATTTTTTTTTCTAAAGTCTCCCTGAAAAAAAAAAAAAAAAAAACAACCAAAAAAAACAGTGGGAGATTAATATTGGCCTTTCTGCTTGTGTGCCAGTCTTGACTCCTGGGTGTGCCATCTCTCTCTCTCTCTCTCTCTCTCTCTCTCTCTCTCTCTCTCCAATTGTGGTCCATAGAAAGCCTATATTTTTTTTCCTTGATTTGGGTTCTAAAATCTACCAGAGAAAATAACTACATCAATCATTGGTAGAAAAATATTGGCCTCTGGGTTTGTGTGCCACTCCTGACTCCTGTGTGCGTCATCTCTCAGTCAGTGGCCCATAGAACGCCTATTTTTGTTTTTATTTGTTTTATAAATTCTCCCTGAAAAAATCATTTTATTTTATTTGGTTTCTAAATTCTTCCTGATAAAATCATATTTTTTTTATTATTTTTTTTTCTAAAGTCTCCCTGAAAAAAACAAAAAAAAAAAAAAACAAAAAAAAAACAGTGGGAGATTAATATTGGCCTTTCTGCTTGTGTGCCAGTCTTGACTCCTGGGTGTGCCATCTCTCTCTCTCTCTCTCTCCAATTGTGGTCCATAGAAAGCCTACATTTTTTTTCCTTGATTTGGGTTCCAAAATCTACCAGAGAAAATAACTCCATCAATCATTGGTAGAAAAATATTGGCCTCTGGGCTTGTGTGCCACTCCTGATTCCTGTGTGCGTCATCTCTCACTCAGTGGCCCATAGAAAGCATATAGTTTGTTACATTTGTTTTCTAAATTCTCCCTGCAAAAATCTATTTTTTTTTTTTTGGGGGGTTTCTAAAGTGTTCCTGAAAAAAATAAAAATAAAAAAAAAATAATAGTGTGACATTAATATTAACATTTGTGCTTCAGTGACAGTCCTGCGTGTGGGGCATCTCTCTAATTTGCAGCCACCAAAAAAAGAGTGTGTAACATTGGGCCTGATTTTCGCTGTGGTCTCACCAACCTGTAAAGGGGTAGCTAAATCATACTGAAGTTATAGCTCACCGTGTAAGTTGTGTGACTGCAACAAATAACGTTAGTTTGGTTACGTTTTTAAAACAATGAGGAAGTCTAGTGGAAGAGGTCGTGGCCGGGGGCGTTCATTGTCAGCTGGTAATGAGGGTAGTGGTAGTGGTGGAGCATCAGGTGGTCGTGGGGGAAAAAATATTGCACCTAAGTCTGGAGCTGTGGAGCCAGGTTCGTCGTCCGGCTACACAAGGCCTCGAACGCTCCCTTTTCTGGGATTAGGAAAACCGCTTTTAAAGCCGGAGCAGCAAGAGCAAGTTTTGGCTTATCTTGCTGACTCAGCCTCTAGCTCTTTTGCCTCATCTCGTGAAACTGGTAAAAGTAAAAGCAGCGCGTCGTTAGTGGATGTTCACGGTCAGGGACAAGTCACTTCCTTGTCCTCTTCAGCAAAAACAACAACAGAGAAGAATGCAGCAGGCGACACAACGGGTTACTCCATGGAGCTCTTTACACATACCGTCCCTGGCTTAGAAAGTGAAGCAGTTAACAGTCCATGCCCATTACAAATTGAATCTGACATGGAGTGCACTGACGCACAGCCACAGCCAGACTACTATGCTGGTCCTTTGACTCAGACCACAACATTGCCCTCGCAGGGTGCTGATCAAGAATCAGACCCTGATGAGACTATGTTGCCCCATCACGAACGCTATACCACCGAACGACACGGTGACACAGACGAAGTTGCGCAGGAGGTACAAGAAGAGTTATTAGATGACCCAGTTCTTGACCCCGATTGGCAGCCATTGGGGGAACAGGGTGCAGGCGGCAGCAGTTCTGAAGCAGAGGAGGAGGAGGGGCCGCAGCAGGCATCAACATCGCCACAGGTTCCATCTGCCGGGCCCGTATCTTGCCCAAAACGCGTGGCAAAGCCAAAACCTGGTGGAGGACAGCGTGGCCATCCGGTTAAAGCTCAGTCTGCAATGCCTGAAAAGGTATCCGATGCTAGAAAGAGTGCAGTCTGGCATTTTTTTAAACAACATCCAATTGATCAGCGCAAAGTCATCTGTCAAAAATGTTCTACTTCCTTAAGCAGAGGTCAGAATCTGAAAAGTCTCAATACTAGTTGCATGCATAGACATTTAACCACCATGCATTTGAAAGCTTGGACTAACTACCAAACGTCCCTTAAGGTTGTTGCACCCTCGGCCAATGAAGCTAGTCATCAACGCAACATCCCTTCCGGCAGTGTAGGACCACCATTTAGCGCACCACCTGCTGTATCTGTGCAGGTATCTTTGCCAGGCCAAAGCAGTCAGGGTCAGGGAATCACCAGTTTCGTAGTAGGAAACACTGCATCTAGGGCACCGGCGGCAACAATACCATCTCCCACCGTCTCTCAGTCTGCCATGTCCACCGGCACCCCCGCTAGTTCCACGATCTCCAGCTCTCCAGTCCAGCTCACCCTACATGAGACTATGGTTAGAAAAAGGAAATACTTAGCCTCGCATCCGCGTACACAGGGTTTGAACGCCCACATAGCTAGACTAATCTCGTTAGAGATGATGCCCTACCGGTTAGTTGAAAGCGAAGCTTTCAAAGACCTGATGGACTACGCTGTACCACGCTACGAGCTACCCAGTCGACACTTTTTTTCCAGAAAAGCCATCCCAGCCCTCCACCAGCATGTTAAAGAGCGCATCGTCCATGCACTCAGGCAATCTGTGAGCACAAAGGTGCACCTGACAACAGATGCATGGACCAGTAGGCATGGCCAGGGACGTTACGTGTCCATCACGGCACACTGGGTAAATGTGGTGGATTCAGGGTCCACAGGGGACAGCAAGTTTGGGACAGTTCTGCCTAGCCCACGGTCTAGTAAACAGTTGTCTGTAGCCGTTCGCACCCCCTCCTCCTCCTCCTCCTCGTCCTCCTGCAGAAGCAAGAGCTCGTCCACAGACCGCAGTCGCACAAACACTCCATCCGCACCTGCCACTGTTGCACACCAGGTCTCCCATTATGGGGCAGCTACTGGCATACGTCAGCAGGCTGTATTGGCTATGAAGTGTTTGGGCGACAATAGACACACCGCGGAAGTTCTGTCCGAGTTCTTGCAGCAAGAAACGCAGTCGTGGCTGGGCACTGTAGATCTTGAGGCAGGCAAGGTAGTGAGTGATAACGGAAGGAATTTCATGGCTGCCATCTCCCTTTCCCAACTGAAACACATTCCTTGCCTGGCTCACACCTTAAACCTGGTGGTGCAGTGCTTCCTGAAAAGTTATCCGGGGTTATCCGACCTGCTCCTCAAAGTGCGTGGACTTTGCGCACATATCCGCCGTTCGCCTGTACACTCCAGCCGTATGCAGACCTATCAGCGTTCTTTGAACCTTCCCCAGCATCGCCTAATCATAGACGTTGCAACAAGGTGGAACTCAACACTGCACATGCTTCAGAGACTGTGCGAACAGAGGCGGGCTGTTATGTTTTTGTGGGAGGATACACATACACGGGCAGGCAGTAGGATGGCAGACATGGAGTTGTCAGGTGTGCAGTGGTCGAAGATTCAAGACATGTGTCAAGTCCTTCAGTGTTTTGAGGAATGCACACGGCTGGTTAGTGCAGACAACGCCATAATAAGCATGAGCATCCCCCTAATGCGTCTGCTGATGCAAAGTTTGACGCACATAAAGGATCAGGCGTCTGCACCAGAGGAAGAGGAAAGCCTTGATGACAGTCAGCGATTGTCTGGTCAGGGCAGTGTACATGACGAGGTACCGGGCGAAGAGGAGGTGGAGGATGAGGAGGATGATGGGGATGAGTATATTTTTAATGAGGAAGCTTTCCCGGGGGCACGGGAAATTGGTGGCGTGGCAAGGCCGGGTTCTGGTTTTTTGAGGGACACAAGTGACGTAGATTTGCCTGCAACTGCCCCTCAACCAAGCACAACCGCAGATTTGACAACGGGAACTTTGGCCCACATGGCGGATTATGCCTTGCGTATCCTCAAAAGGGACACACGCATTACAAAAATGATGAACGATGACGATTACTGGTTGGCCTGCCTCCTTGATCCTCGCTATAAAGGCAAATTGCAAAATATTATGCCACATGAGAACTTGGAACTAATATTAGCAACAAAACAATCAACTCTTGTTGACCGTTTGCTTCTGGCATTCCCTGCACACAGCGCCCGTGATCGTTCTCACACGAGCTCCAGGGGCCAGCAGACCAGAGGTGTTAGAGGGGCAGAAATCAGAAGTGGCGTTGGACAGAGGGGTTTTCTGACCAGGTTGTGGAGTGATTTTTCTATGACCGCAGACAGGACAGGTACTGCAGCATCAATTCAAAGTGACAGGAGACAACATTTGTCCAGTATGGTTACAAACTATTTTTCATCCCTTATCGACGTTCTCCCTCAACCGTCATTCCCATTTGATTACTGGGCATCCAAATTAGACACCTGGCCAGAATTGGCAGAATATGCATTGCAGGAGCTTGCTTGCCCGGCAGCTAGTGTCCTATCAGAAAGAGTATTCAGTGCTGCAGGTTCAATACTAACAGAAAAAAGGACTCGTCTGGCTACCCAAAATGTAGATGATCTAACCTTCATTAAAATGAACCACAACTGGATTTCAAAATCTTTTGCCCCACCCTGCCCGGCTGACACCTAGCTTTCCTATGAAAAGGTCTTGCCTGTGGACTATTCTGAATGACTTTTCCAATCTCGTAATTTTCTTCACCTGATTGTCCAGCATACGACATGTTTCCACCTCACGAAATGGCCAAACTCCCCACACGGGGCCGTGCTATCGCCACTTTGCGCTTGGACCCTTGAGAGTGCTGTTTGTCTGAAGAGGTGGGTGTGGCCGCTTTTGGTCGACGGCACTGCCACTGGGTCCCTCATAGTACAATAAAGTGTCTCTGGCGGTGGTGGTGCGCACCCAACGTCAGACACACCGTTGTAATATGAGGGGCCCTGTGCCTGTACCGCCGGCCACAAGACAGTTCCCCCCCCCAGCTCAAACAGTGCTCTACCACTAGCAAAATTATCTCTCACAGCTTCACCAATGTGTAGTCTAGCCGCTGACATCCTTCAATGCCTGGCACTGACAATACCATTGTTTTGACATTTTTGTTATGTTAGGCCTTCGAAGCCTGTCTGCGGTCCCTTCTTTCTACAACTACTACACTGACCAGGCCACTGCTGGCCGTGTTACCCTGGAACCAATTTAAAAGTGCCTACAGTCAGCCCAATTTTGTTATGTTAGGCCTTCGAAGACTGTCTGCCGTCACTCCTTCCACTAGACTTCCACTGACCATACACTGCTGCCCATGTACCCCTGGAACCAATTTAAAGTGCCTACAGCCAGCCCAATTTTGTTATGTTAGGCCTTCGAAGCCTGTCTGCGGTCACTCCTTCCACTAGACTTCCACTGACCAGACCACTGCTGCCCGTGTACCCCTGGAACCAATTTAAAAGTGCCTACAGCCAGCCCAAGTTTGTTATGTTAGGCCTTGGAAGCCTGTCTGCGGTCACTCCTTCCACTAGACTTCCACTGACCAGACCACTGCTGCCCGTGTACCCCTGGAACCAATTTAAAAGTGCCTACAGCCAGCCCAAGTTTGTTATGTTAGGCCTTGGAAGCCTGTCTGCGGTCACTCCTTCCACTAGACTTCCACTGACCAGACCACTGCTGCCCGTGTACCCCTGGAACCAATTTAAAAGTGCCTACAGCCAGCCCAAGTTTGTTATGTTAGGCCTTGGAAGCCTGTCTGCGGTCACTCCTTCCACTAGACTTCCACTGACCAGACCACTGCTGCCCGTGTACCCCTGGAACCAATTTAAAAGTGCCTACAGCCAGCCCAAGTTTGTTATGTTAGGCCTTCTAAGCCTGTCTGCGGTCCATTCTTTCAACTACTACTACACTGACCAGGTCACTGCTGCCCGTGTACCCCTGGAACCAATTTAAAATTGCCTACAGCCAGCCCAATTTTTTTATTTTAGGCCTTCGATGCCTGTCTGCGGTCCATTCTTTCAACTACTACTACACTGACCAGGTCACTGCTGTCCGTGTACCCCTGGAACCAATTTAAAATTGCCTACAGCCATGTGTTATTATTTTAGGCCTTCGATGCCTGTCTGCGGTCACTCCTTCCACTAGGCCTCCACTGACCACACCACTGCTGCCCGTGTACCCCTGGAACCAATTTAAAATTGCCTACAGCCAGCCCAATTTTTTTATTTTAGGCCTTCGATGCCTGTCTGCGGTCCATTCTTTCAACTACTACTACACTGACCAGGTCACTGCTGCCCGTGTACCCCTGGAACCAATTTAAAATTGCCTACAGCCATGTGTTATTATTTTAGGCCTTCGATGCCTGTCTGCGGTCACTCCTTCCACTAGGCCTCCACTGACCACACCACTGCTGTCCGTGTACCCCTGGAACCAATTTAAAATTGCCTACAGCCATGTGTTATTATTTTAGGCCTTCGATGCCTGTCTGCGGTCACTCCTTCCACTAGGCCTCCACTGACCACACCACTGCTGTCCGTGTACCCCTGGAACCAATTTAAAATTGCCTACAGCCATGTGTTATTATTTTAGGCCTTCGATGCCTGTCTGCGGTCACTCCTTCCACTAGGCCTCCACTGACCACACCACTGCTGTCCGTGTACCCCTGGAACCAATTTAAAATTGCCTACAGCCAGCCCAATTTTTTTATTTTAGGCCTTCGATGCCTGTCTGCGGTCCATTCTTTCAACTACTACTACACTGACCAGGTCACTGCTGCCCGTGTACCCCTGGAACCAATTTAAAATTGCCTACAGCCATGTGTTATTATTTTAGGCATTCGATGCCTGTCTGCGGTCCATTTTTTCAACTACTACTACACTGACCAGGTCACTGCTGCCCGTGTACCCCTGGAACCAATTTAAAATTGCCTACAGCCATGTGTTATTATTTTAGGCCTTCGATGCCTGTCTGCGGTCACTCCTTCCACTAGGCCTCCACTGACCACACCACTGCTGTCCGTGTACCCCTGGAACCAATTTAAAATTGCCTACAGCCAGCCCAATTTTTTTATTTTAGGCCTTCGATGCCTGTCTGCGGTCCATTCTTTCAACTACTACTACACTGACCAGGTCACTGCTGTCCGTGTACCCCTGGAACCAATTTAAAATTGCCTACAGCCATGTGTTATTATTTTAGGCCTTCGATGCCTGTCTGCGGTCACTCCTTCCACTAGGCCTCCACTGACCACACCACTGCTGTCCGTGTACCCCTGGAACCAATTTAAAATTGCCTACAGCCATGTGTTATTATTTTAGGCCTTCGATGCCTGTCTGCGGTCACTCCTTCCACTAGGCCTCCACTGACCACACCACTGCTGCCCGTGTACCCCTGGAACCAATTTAAAATTGCCTACAGCCAGCCCAATTTTTTTATTTTAGGCCTTCGATGCCTGTCTGCGGTCCATTCTTTCAACTACTACTACACTGACCAGGTCACTGCTGCCCGTGTACCCCTGGAACCAATTTAAAAGTGCCTACAGCCAGCCCAAGTTTGTTATGTTAGGCCTTGGAAGCCTGTCTGCGGTCACTCCTTCCACTAGACTTCCACTGACCAGACCACTGCTGCCCGTGTACCCCTGGAACCAATTTAAAAGTGCCTACAGCCAGCCCAAGTTTGTTATGTTAGGCCTTGGAAGCCTGTCTGCGGTCACTCCTTCCACTAGACTTCCACTGACCAGACCACTGCTGCCCGTGTACCCCTGGAACCAATTTAAAAGTGCCTACAGCCAGCCCAAGTTTGTTATGTTAGGCCTTGGAAGCCTGTCTGCGGTCACTCCTTCCACTAGACTTCCACTGACCAGACCACTGCTGCCCGTGTACCCCTGGAACCAATTTAAAAGTGCCTACAGCCAGCCCAAGTTTGTTATGTTAGGCCTTGGAAGCCTGTCTGCGGTCACTCCTTCCACTAGACTTCCACTGACCAGACCACTGCTGCCCGTGTACCCCTGGAACCAATTTAAAAGTGCCTACAGCCAGCCCAAGTTTGTTATGTTAGGCCTTCTAAGCCTGTCTGCGGTCCATTCTTTCAACTACTACTACACTGACCAGGTCACTGCTGCCCGTGTACCCCTGGAACCAATTTAAAATTGCCTACAGCCAGCCCAATTTTTTTATTTTAGGCCTTCGATGCCTGTCTGCGGTCCATTCTTTCAACTACTACTACACTGACCAGGTCACTGCTGTCCGTGTACCCCTGGAACCAATTTAAAATTGCCTACAGCCATGTGTTATTATTTTAGGCCTTCGATGCCTGTCTGCGGTCACTCCTTCCACTAGGCCTCCACTGACCACACCACTGCTGTCCGTGTACCCCTGGAACCAATTTAAAATTGCCTACAGCCATGTGTTATTATTTTAGGCCTTCGATGCCTGTCTGCGGTCACTCCTTCCACTAGGCCTCCACTGACCACACCACTGCTGTCCGTGTACCCCTGGAACCAATTTAAAATTGCCTACAGCCAGCCCAATTTTTTTATTTTAGGCCTTCGATGCCTGTCTGCGGTCCATTCTTTCAACTACTACTACACTGACCAGGTCACTGCTGTCCGTGTACCCCTGTAACCAATTTAAAATTGCCTACAGCC
Organism: Ranitomeya imitator; assembly: GCF_032444005.1. Classification (NCBI taxonomy): domain Eukaryota; kingdom Metazoa; phylum Chordata; class Amphibia; order Anura; family Dendrobatidae; genus Ranitomeya; species Ranitomeya imitator. Next base: position 508,356,132 of record NC_091287.1, read on the forward strand.
ATGTGTTATTATTTTAGGCATTCGATGCCTGTCTGCGGTCCATTTTTTCAACTACTACTACACTGACCAGGTCACTGCTGCCCGTGTACCCCTGGAACCAATTTAAAATTGCCTACAGCCATGTGTTATTATTTTAGGCCTTCGATGCCTGTCTGCGGTCACTCCTTCCACTAGGCCTCCACTGACCACACCACTGCTGCCCGTGTACCCCTGGAACCAATTTAAAATTGCCTACAGCCAGCCCAATTTTTTTATTTTAGGCCTTCGATGCCTGTCTGCGGTCCATTCTTTCAACTACTACTACACTGACCAGGTCACTGCTGCCCGTGTACCCCTGGAACCAATTTAAAATTGCCTACAGCCATGTGTTATTATTTTAGGCCTTCGATGCCTGTCTGCGGTCACTCCTTCCACTAGGCCTCCACTGACCACACCACTGCTGTCCGTGTACCCCTGGAACCAATTTAAAATTGCCTACAGCCATGTGTTATTATTTTAGGCCTTCGATGCCTGTCTGCGGTCCATTCTTTCAACTACTACTACACTGACCAGGGCACTGCTGGCCGTGTACCCCTGGAACCAACATCAGAAAATATAAAAATAAGTATTTTGCTTATAAAAAAGAAAATACTGGTGAGATATCAAATGCAGACATTTTAACATTAAAAACAAACACACAACTCTAATCTGGTACAGTACTAAAAATGGCCACCAGCTACAATTACTTTCTCCTGCAAGTAGTTAACTGAAAGTTTTTTTAAATTGAAAACACACATATGGCATCCACCGAGTGTTGTCCTGTCGCGTCTTCTTTATATTATTGCCGAGAAGATGCAAAATAATGAAAATAATAAAATCATTAATTACCAAAATAATAGAGAAAGTCAACACCACATTGCAAATAAACATTCATTCCAAATAAAGAAGCAGGGCGCGTCCGAGGGTGAGTATATACCTAATAAGAATATAATCACCCTCGGACGCGCAATGCTTATTTCCAACAGCCTTCCTTCCTAAGAATCAGCCCTTCCGTCGTGTAGAGAGACGTTGTGTTACACTCCAAGGTGTTCCCCAGGTTGCCTTTCCTGAGCTTCGATCTTCCGGCTCTCGTTTAGTAGTTCTTGGAAACTACTCTGCATTAGGCCTTCAAATTGGGTATGGGGTGTAGAGAGATGGTGTGTTCCACTCCAAGGTGTTCCCCAGGTTGCCTTTCCTGAGCTTCGATCTTCCGGCTCTCGTTTAGTAGTTGTTGGAAACTACGCTGCATTAGGCCTTCAAATTGGGTATGGGGTGTAGCGAGAGGGTGTGTTACACTCCAAGGTGTTCCCCAGGTTGCCTTTCCTGAGCTTCGATCTTCCGGCTCTCGTTTAGTAGTTCTTGGAAACTACACTGCATTAGGCCTTCAAATTGGGTATGGGGTGTAGAGAGAGGGTGTGTTACACTCCAAGGTGTTCCCCAGGTTGCCTTTCCTGAGCTTCGATATTCCGGCTCTCGTTTAGTAGTTGTCGGAAACTACGCTGCATTAGGCCTACAAATTGGGTATGGGGCGTAGAGAGAGGGTGTGTTACACTCCAAGGTGTTCCCCAGGTTGCCTTTCCTGAGCTTCGATATTCCGGCTCTCGTTTAGTAGTTGTCGGAAACTACGCTGCATTAGGCCTACAAATTGGGTATGGGGTGTAGAGAGAGGGTATGTTACACTCCAAGGTGTTCCCCAGGTTGCCTTTCCTGAGCTTCGATCTTCATGCTCTCGTTTAGTAGTTGTCGGAAACTACGCTGCATTAGGCCTACAAATTGGGTATGGGGTGTAGAGAGAGGGTTTGTTACACTCCAAGGTGTTCCCCAGGTTGCCTTTCCTGAGCTTCGATCTTCCGGCTCTCGTTTAGTAGTTGTTGGAAACTACGCTGCATTAGGCCTTCAAATTGGGTATGGGGTGTAGCGAGAGGGTGTGTTACACTCCAAGGTGTTCCCCAGGTTGCCTTTCCTGAGCTTCGATCTTCCGGCTCTCGTTTAGTAGTTCTTGGAAACTACACTGCATTAGGCCTTCAAATTGGGTATGGGGTGTAGAGAGAGGGTGTGTTACACTCTAAGGTGTTCCCCAGGTTTCCTTGCCATTGCTTCGGTCTTCCGACTCTCGTTTAGTAGTTGTAGAAAAGTACACTGCATTAGGCCATACAAAATGGGTATGGGGTGGAGAGAGATGGTGTGTTACACTCCAAGGTGTTCCCCAGGTTGCCTTTCCTGAGCTTCTATCTTCAGGCTCTCATTAAATTGTGGTTAAATGGAACAACTGCATTTGGCGTACTAGTTGGTTTGGGGCCTACTATCGGTGTCTGCCACTCCTTGCTGTTCTCCTCCACTGAACAAAGCTGTGCCGCCTGTTTACTACGGTTGCCAATTTTGAACTGCATTTCGACTACTTACTGATTTGGCCCTACTCTCTGTGTCAGCCTCTCATTCCAGTTGTCCTCCACTGCAATGCCCCCTGGTTATTCCTGTGTTACCAATTTTGAACTGCATTTAGCCCACTTTCTTCTTTGGGCCTATATCTGTGTTTCCACTTCATCGTGCCCATTGCCCAGCCAGTGATAGATGAGTCTGCTGGTACATTGACCCATAACGCAACATTCCCCGTGCACGCTACACAACAACATTGTGACCCTGCTGAAAGTCAGGTTGCTCTTCCCGCATACCATACCACCTTACACGGGGACAAAGAGGAAGGTGCAGATGAAAGTGCAGGTTCCTTCATCAGGTGGGGGGAGGAATACTAGTTGGCGACGTCACTGGCACAGGGCCTCTCATAGTACGCAAAAGTGTTGCTGCCGGTGGGAGGCGCCCCCGCCGTGCAAACACACCGCTGTACTTTGAGGGGCCCTGTGCCAGTGCCAATGCCAACGAGTGGGCCCCCCCTGCTTGCTCAGGTTCACAGCACTTGCAAAGTTGAAATACTTACCTCTCCCTGCTCCACTGCCGTGACGTGGTCCAGATTTCCTGGGCCCACTAATTACTTGAACCAGCCCTACCCCCCACAACTTTAGCCAAATGACCCCCAATTTCAAATGCCTTCCAATTATTATAAGGTAAATTACGCTTGACAAGCTTCATTAAGAAGAATGGATGGTTTTGACATTAAAATGGCCACTCTAGGTGTTTTCCTGGCCCCCACTCACTGCCGACTATGCTGCCCCATTGACTTGCATTGGGTTTCGTGTTTCGGTCGATCCCGACTTTACGTCATAATCGGCCGATTTCACTCGACCCGACTTTGGACATAGTCGGGTTTCGCAAAACCCGGCTCGACTCTAAAAAGGTCAAGGTCGCTCAACTCTAGTCACTTTGCCAAGGTATGCTACAATGGCAAAGCTATATACTGTTGACGACAATGCCATCACAACCATTGAGCCCTTAGAACCAACCTGTCAGGTGGAAGGCAATGGCTCAGATGGAGAAATGGAGGATTGGTGCCAACAGCTACACGTGGGCATAAATTCAACACCTACCCATCAAAAACAAGGGGTGTATAGGCTAGTGATGGGATATGAACAAGTCTTCAGTAAACACCCATTGGACTTCGGACGGATAGAAGGGGTAGAACACACAATTCCCACCGGTGACCATCCCCCAATAAAAGAAAGATATAGACCCATACCGCCCGCTCACTATCAATGTGCAAAAGATATGCTGCAGGAGATGAAACAGGCCGGGGTAATAAGAGACAGCTGTAGCCCCTGGGCAGCCCCTCTAGTGATTGTCAAAAAAAAAGACGGAACCATGAGAATGTGCGTAGACTACCGGCAGATTAATAACATCACCCATAAAGACGCCTACCCCTTGCCTAGGATAGAAGAGTCCTTGACTGCTTTGAAATCTGCTAATTATTTTTCCACCTTAGACTTAATAAGCGGGTATTGGCAAGTCCCTGTGGCTGAGAGAGATAAGGAAAAGACGGCATTCACCACACCAATGGGTCTAAGTGAATTTAATCGCATGCCGTTCGGACTCTGCAATGCATCCGGTACCTTCCAGCGGCTGATGGAATGCTGCCTCGGACACAAGAACTTCGAGACCGTCCTCCTGTACCTAGATGATGTGATCGTCTACTCAAAGACTTACGAACAACACTTAAAAGACTTGGCAGAAGTGTTCGAAGCCTTATCCAGGTATAGCATGAAAATCAAGCCATCCAAATGTCACCTTCTCAAGCCAAAGGTACAGTACCTGGGACACATCGTGAGTTCGGAGGGAGTAGCACCGGATCCCGAGAAAATAACCGCCACAAGGGATTGGCCGAGACCTACCAGCGCAAAAGAAGTGAGGCAATTCCTGGGATTGGTGGGTTACTATCGCAGATTTATAAAAGGATTTACCAAGTTGGCAGCACCCTTGCAAGACGCCTTGGTAGGGCAGACGAAGAAACCTTCAAACCGAAACCCTCCTTTCCAGTGGAACGACGAAAGGGAAGACTCCTTTGAACAACTAAAGAAGGCACTAACCGGAGAAGAGGTTCTGGCATACCCAGATTACCATCAACCTTTCATCCTCTACACCGATGCCAGTAATGTGGGACTAGGAGCGGTGCTGTCACAAAAGCAAGAAGGTCGGGAGAAAGTCATCGCCTTTGCAAGTAGAAAGCTCCGGCCTACTGAAAGAAATCCAGAAAATTATAGCTCCTTCAAATTGGAACTACTGGCAGTAGTTTGGGCTGTGACTGAACGTTTCAAACACTATCTGGCCGCTGCAGAATTTATTGTCTATACTGACAACAATCCGTTGACCCACCTGGACACAGCCAAATTAGGTGCGTTAGAACAGCAATGGATAGCCCGGTTATCTAATTACAACTTCAAGATCAAGTATCGAGCAGGTCGCAAGAATGGAAATGCTGATGCCCTATCCCGGATGCCACACTTGAGAGATGTAGAAGAAGAAACGGGGGAGCTTAAAGAAATTGAACTACCAGCCTTCCATCATCCCAAGGCAAAACATCATCAGTCAAGTACCTATCAGAAACAACAAGAGGTGAATTTTAATCCGTTAGCACACCATAGATGGGCTGACACCCAAGACAGCAATCCGGCTGTGAAGTTGGTGAAGGAACTGTTAACTGACCAAAGTGCATATCCTGATGAGGATGCCCCAGAAGAGACGCATCAACTCTGGAAAGAGAGAGGCAAATGTTCCTGTATCAAGAGAAGCTCTGTAGAAGGTACATCAATCCGAAAACACATGAATTGGTTTGGCAGATTATCGTGCCTAAACAAGATGTCAAGATGGTTCTCAAAGCTTACCATAATGGTGCTGGTCACTTCGGTTGGAAAAAGTTAGAAGTACTTCTAAGAGAAAGATTTTATTGGGTCGGGATGAGAAAATCAATCGAACAGTGGTGCAGAAATTGTGGCCCGTGCAACCTCAGAAGAAACGATCAAAAGAACCAAAGAGCACCACTGCAGCCCATAATCACCAAACAACCACTTGAACTTGTAGCCATAGACCACGTGAAGTTAATACCAAGCCGGTCCGGCTATGTCTATGCCTTGACCATCGTGGACCATTATTCACGCTGCCAACTCCATAGTCGTGGAATTATCTTTAGCAGAGCGGGCAGATACTACATCCGCAGTAGACAGTAGTACACCACATGAAGAGACACCGCTATTACGTAGATCACAGCGTAGTACCCAGGGTCAATTACCGGCCAGGTATGCAGATTACCAACTATAAAGCTCATAATGTGAATTGTATATATGTTATGCCGTATATAGTTAAACAGAAAATGTAGTATAGTCATTGTTATCAGTCTGCAACGTTTAAGCCCAGTGCCTACAGAGACTTGTCTGTATGAACTTCTTGCATATTCTTGAACTTTTTATCAGCCCGGAGGCACTAAATCAGGCACTACAATCTCAGTGATCACTTCCCTTTGCAGATCTAGATTGTTTTCACAAGTCTGTATAGTACATGTATTTATTATGTGTTCAACTTTCATGCAGTAAATATTAGATTGAAGGGGTTTAGATGACTGGGACTGGAATGGCCGATGATCACCACACCATTCAGACAGCTGTTCATCATGGTCATGCTGGTGGGCCTTCCAGGGTCTCATGTTTCAGTGATTGGTAGGGATCTCAGAATTTGGACATGTGTGTGTGTAAATGTAAGTACTGCGGTCATGCAGTAAATGTTAGCAAGGATTCTTTTTCATTATTGGACTTAATATGAAATATTGCAGATACCTTTTTAGTGCAAAACAAAAACTTACTGTCACTTCAAAGTGAATCTCTCATGTCAAAGAATGCTGTAAACCTTAAGATACGTGGTTAATCTAAAGGATAATTGTGTTCTAAAGCTGTGCAGCACCTGTACTGAAAACCAGTCTGCTAGGAGGAAATTAACTGTATTACTTCTGGCAGCCTGCAGCTTTTAGTCAAGAGGCACAGCCAAAGTGGCTTCAGTTACCACTCAGTACATGGTGAGTAGCAGCTGTAACTGCACCACCAGCTCTGACTGACAGCCGGCTCTGTACTGATGCACTGCTGAGCTGGCTGCCAGTCACTGCCGGGAGGAATAAAATTAATTTCCTGCCAACAACTGGGGTCAATGTTGTGGCCATATGGCTTTAGAATGCTATTAACCTACAGATTAACTACAAATCTGCAAGTTAATAGAATTTTGTGACATAACAGGTTCCCTTCAATTAGTACACATTGACTAATGGTCATACACTCAGGGGTAAATATCCACTTTAACGCAATGAAAGGTATTGATTTCTCAATAACGGATTTTCTAGCTCTCAAACACTACAGTCTCTCATATAGATGATTTACATCATGATTTACAGCTTCTCCTGGCAACATCAGTAAGAGCCCCACTGTGTTCTTGCCCACTCATGATATTCTAGGATCCAGAGGATCCAACAAAAAAGGCACAAGTTTTATGACCGCTGCTTTACTGAACCCTTTCCACAGGCTCTTCAATATACTATCAGAACCAGGTACGGACTGGGGCTGAAATTCAGCCCTTGCATTTGAAATCACACAGGCCCATGATGTCCCCGTCCCCATGAACCAGATGCGATATATTACTAATATTACCCTGGATGGAGGAAAAGAAGATTTTCTACAAGACCAATATTTCTAATGATACCCGTGACCTGCTGGGGTAAGTGATGGAGTCAGCAACTTTGTGCTCCATCACAACTCTTAACATTATGGGTATCTTGAGAACACTGATTCTGTTAACAACGTAGCAGACAAGGCAGCCCATGACCAGACAGGCCCTTCTGGTATTTGCCAGAATTGCCAGATGGCCAGTCCGGCCCTGATCAGAACCCAATAACCTGCTCCTTGTAGATGAGCCAAACCTGACAGTCTTAGGCCATGTTCACACAGTGCGTTTTTTTCTGCGGAACCGCAGCGTTTTTGCCGCTGCGGTTCCGCAGCTGTTTTCCATGCAGGGTACAGTACAATGTACCCTATGGAAAACAGGAACCACTGTGCACATGATGCGGGAATCGGGAAAAAAAGCCGCGCTGAATAGCCACGGTAAAAAAGAAGTACCATGTCACTTCTTTTTTCGGAGCCGCAGCGGTTCTGCACCCATAGACCTCCATTGTGAGGTCAAACCCGCAGTAAAACCCGCAGATCAAAAATATATCTGCGGGTTTTATTGCGGTTTGTGGTGCCGAACCACTGCAGCAGGAAGTGCGTGGGCGGAGTGTGGCTGCCCCGATCCCACCCCTCCATGCTCCGATGCCCTCTCCCGTGCTCCGATGCCCCCCCGGTGCTCCGATGCCCCCCCTGTGCTCCGATGCCCCCCCCCGTGCCCTAATCTCCCCCCCTTATACTTACCCGGCCTCCCGGTGTCCGTCCGGCCATCTTCTCCCTGGGCGCCGCCATCTTGCAAAATGGCGGGCGCATGCGCAGTGCGCCCGTCGAATCTGCCGGCCGGCAGATTCGTTCCAAAGTGCATTTTGATCACTGAGATATAACCTATCTCAGTGATCAAAATAAAAAAAATAGTAAATGACACCCCCCCCTTTGTCACCCCCATAGGTAGGGACAATAAAAAAATTAAGAATTTTTTTTTTCCACTAAGGTTAGAATAGGGGTAGGGGTAGGGGTAGGGTTAGGGGTAGGGTTAGGGGTAGGGTTAGGGGTAGGGTTAGGGTATTTTCAGCCATTTTAACCCTAAAAAACTTCCTAGAAAACACACAGACTCTGCATAGAAAACTGCATCAAAAAACGCATCAAAAAACGCACCAAAAAACGCACCAAAAAAGCACCAAAAAAAAGACCTGCGTTTTCTGCAAAGAGCTGCGGTTTCAGTCCTGAAAAAAAAAGGAGGGAAATCAGGAACGTGTGAACATACCCATACTCACTCCTTTAGTTTGCTCCAATGCTGGTCATCCTAGTGAAGAATTCGGTTAGTGTCTGCGTGTTCTTTGCACCAGACACAGACAGTCTTCCTCTGGACCTTGCGCCTGCACCATCTTGGAAAATAAAAGTGCTTGCACTAAATCTCAGGTGGGAATGCTGTCCACTGAAAGAAGAGTGACCTGTCAATCACTGACAGGAAACAGAGGTGGGCGGGAAACAGGGAAAAGAGGCAGCAAAGCTGTAATTGCAATGGCTTGTGGCTCATTTGCATATTTGAGGTCCACAGCTTTATTACATTAAACCCTTACTCTCTAACATTGTTAAATATCTTACAGCAGTTTTTCAGTATCACTGGAATAAAACAAATCGTGCTCTATCTTTTGGCTGAAGTTCATGCAGTGGTGCCAAATATTAGATCAACTTAACATATACAGTATTTACTGATATCTGAAATAAATTAAATTTCCCATTATAGTTGACCCCAATTAAAATCACATTGTTACTGAATTGTACACATGTCATTAATTCAGTTATTTCTTACAAACAATAATTACATCTGTATTTTCAGTAATATATATCGATTTCAATGTCTCAATGGATTGGGTGGAATTGAGCGTCAGTTTAGATTTGTAAGATGGAAGCCAGAGTCCTAAATACATTACACTACATGAGTCTCTTGATACATTTTAATTGATTTCTAAATAGATATTCAACTATATTTTTATTAGAAAGGAAGCTTTGAGACACTCGCTTTAACCCAGTTATTTGTCAGAGACTTAATTTGGATAATGTTTTGTCTCCAAAATGCACAAGTACTTGGAGCTTCTTTGAAAAAAAGTCTCCAATGACTCATTGAATATGACTGATTTACAGATCAGTACAGCTTTAGAGTTGTACTACACCAGCGAAAAACAGGAGAATATTGACACCAAATTTAGTAGAAAAGAATATACAAACTTTTATTTATGAATACCAGACAAATAACATACATTAAAAAGAAGCATGAAAGACTATAAAACAATTCCTCCATGCAAGGACACCTCCCCTTTGAGAAAGCTATTATTGCGAAACGCGCGTCAGGGGTAGTGGGAAGGCTGCACCAACGCTGACTTATGATGGGTAAGTGCTGATTACCATATTACTTGTTGGATTCAGGATTGTTTCAGGGATTAAGATTATATGAGGCCCGTTGAACACCAGGGGGATTTTCCCTCTTCATTTTCCTGTACCCTGTTTCTCTAGCACTTCTAGTACTAGTTACCCAGGTCATATATGCATTGGTGAGCCATTTGTGTACCGGTTGGTTTCCCTCCTCCTTGCATGGAGGAATTGTTTTATAGTCTTTCATGCTTCTTTTTAATGTATGTTATTTGTCTGGTATTCATAAATAAAAGTTTGTATATTCTTTTCTACTAAATTTGGTGTCAATATTCTCCTGTTTTTCGCTGGTGTAGTATGTTCATTATTAGGAGTGACACTCCCGTATATACGATTACATCTTCTATGTTAGGGAGAGCGTTTTTTTCTGTGGTAGATTGTGACCATGCTCTCGGCCATTTATTATACTAAATGCTTTACGATTATCGTTGTTAGCTTTAGAGTTGTACAGAATATGGTATACTATGATCCAGTACTGTACCCATTTATGCCTTCAACTGTATGATGACTCGAGTTGATCGACTCTTTTGGCATTTCTAACTCGCCAGATATTCTAATTGCCCTGTGTGTAAAACTCAGAGCTCTCCTAAGACTATATCCAACATCTTTCAAGTTTTTTAATGCAAACACAGCCTTAGTAATGTTAAAGCTACATCACCATTTAAATAAAGGGTGACTCATTAGTATATAACAGCCAATTTAATAACAGTGCATTGACAGATTTGTTTTATGTTTTCTAAAACTAAAAAGGGTCCAAAAATTATCCCACTTAGCAATTTGTAAACTGACAGATCATTATGTGCATAAAAATGAATCAAACTGATGATATCGCTGTCAGAGGGAACATCATCCTGCTGTGACTGAGACAAGTAATGTGCCATGTATTCAATAATGCACTCCCTTCTCTCTATTTTTCCCAAAAGCCCTGTTCTAGACTGTTTCCAGTAAAATTTACCAGATCTGCTCATCTCTACTAGAACTAAAAAGTTAGCGCCTCCAAAGGTGCACTGTAATAATGTGGCATATACGAAAGTAAAATCTGCCTACTAAAACAGAGATAGTCGCAGTTAAATGTCTGGATTGTAGGGAATTTTCTTTTGCATTTAAAAAAAGCAAAACAATACAAAAAAAAATCCCTCCTTCTGCAAAAGGATCTCACAAGAAATGCAAATACTCAATAGAGTAGTTTGTGACAAGTAAGCTCACTATCGCTATCTGACACTGTCCCTGACACTGATTTCAGATTTTTTTTTTCTGTTAAACTATTGTGCTGCCTTGCTGCTGCTTTCTGGTGCATTAAGAATGAAGATGAAAAAATTGTATAATTGTCATTCAAATTCAACAGGACATATGCCAGCTACAACATATCACTGATCAATCACACTAAATCTGGAACTACTGCTGGCATCTCTATCTATTTTTTTCCTAGAAGTGGAGAAACAAATGGGTTTTTCTGCTCTGCCATGGAGAAAAAATGAAGACCCTATTTGCCCTTTCTCTCCTCTCCATTATCTGTCTCTCTGTCTCTTTTTTCCCCTAAAAGGTGAATCCCTTTATTATTTACAGACTGTTGCTCTCATCTTCTTCAGTGCCGCAGTTGTGCAAAACAGTACTATCTGGACTATTTGTCTTATGCTTTAGGCCTTTCTTTTCTTATATCTTTTCCTATCTATTGCTGAGCTGTGAGTTTTAATCTGCTGTCACTAAACTCTCCCTAAAATGGCCGCTGCATTCTCAGCCTTGGCTATTACAACCCCTGGCAAAAATTATGGAATCACCAGCCTTGGACGATGTTCATTCAGTTGTTTAATATCGTAGAAAAAAGCAGATCACAGACATGGCACAAAACTAAAGTCATTTAAAATGGCAACTTTCTGGTTTTAAGAAACACTAAAAGAAATCAACAACAAAAAATGTGGTAGTCAGTAATGGTTACTTTTTTAACCAAACATAGGGGAAAAGTTATGGAATCACTCAATTCTGAGGAAAAAATTATGGAATCATGAAAAACAAACAAAAAACACTCCAAAACATCACTAGTATTTTGTTGCACCACCTCTGGCTTTTATAACAGCTTGCAGTCTCTGAGGCATGGACTTAATGAGTGTCACACAGGACTCTTCATCAATCTGGCTCCAACTTTCTCTGATTGCTGTTGCCCAATCAGCTTTGCAGGTTGGAGCCTTGTCATGGACCATTTTCTTCACCTTCCACCAAAGATTTTCAATTGGATTGAGGTCCGGACTATTTGCAGGCCATGACATTGACCTTATGTGTCTATTTTCAATGAATGTTTTCACAGTTTTTGCTCTATGGCAGGATGCATTATCATCTTGAAAAATGATTTCATTATCCCCAAACATCCTTTCAATTGATGGGATAAGAAAAGTGTCCAAAATATCAACATAAACTTGTGCATTTATTGAAGACTAGATAGTGGCCCGATTCTAACTCATCGGGTATTCTAGAATATGCATGTCCACGTAGTATATTGCACAGCCCACGTAGTATATTGCTGTAATTACAGTCATCTCCCCATATGACTTTACCTGACATGCATCCCCATATCATCAATGACTGTGGAAATTTGCATGTTCTCTTCAGGCAGTCATCTTTATAAATCTCATTGGAACGGCACCAAACAAAAGTTCCAGCATCATCACCTTGTCCAATGCAGATTCGCGATTCATCACTGAATATGACTTTCATCCAGTCATCCACAGTCCACGATTGCTTTTCCTTAGCCTATTGTAACCTTGTTTTTTTATGTTTAGGTGTTAATGATGGCTTTCGTTTAGCTTTTCTGTATGTAAATCCCATTTCCTTTGGGTGATTTCTTACCGTTCAGTCAAAGACGTTGACTCCAGTTTCTGTTATGAATAGGTAATTCAGAACCACAATGGACCTTGAAGTTCAGAGCACACAAGTGACCTGACAAAAACCACAAAACATAGGACGAGCTCTGAGACGTGGAAACTCTGCTGACCGCAATCCCTAAACCTATCAAACCACACTAGAGGTAGCCGTGGATTGCGCCTAACGCTCCCTATGCAACTCGGCACAGCCTGAGAAACTAGCTAGTCCTGAAGATAGAAAAATAAGCCTACCTTGCCTCAGAGAAATTCTCCAAAGGAAAAGGCAGCCCCCCCACATATAATGACTGTGAGTAAAGATGAAAATACAAACACAGAGATGAAATAGATTTAGCAAAGTGAGGCCCGACTTACTGAATAGACCGAGGAAAGGAAAGATAGCTTTGCGGTCAACACAAAAACCTACAAACAACCACGCAGAGGGGCAAAAAGACCCTCCACCCCGACTAACGGTACGGAGGTGCTCCCTCTGCGTCTCAGAGCTTCCAGCAAGCAAGCAGAACCAAAAAAGCAAGCTGGACAGAAAATATAGCAACAAAAGGACACAAGCAGAACTTAGCTTATGCTGAGCAGACAGGCCACAGGAACGATCCAGGAGGAAGCAAGACCAATACTAGAACATTGACTGGAGGCCAGGATCAAAGCACTAGGTGGAGTTAAATAGAGCAGCACCTAACGACTTAACCTCATCACCTGAGGAAGGAAACTCAGAAGCCGCAGTACCACTCGTGACCACAGGAGGGAGCTTGATCACAGAATTCACAACAGTACCCCCCCCTTGAGGAGGGGTCACCGAACCCTCACCAGAGCCCCCAGGCCGACCAGGATGAGCCATATGAAAGGCACGAACAAGATCGGCAGCATGGACATCAGAGGCAAAGACCCAGGAATTATCTTCCTGACCATAACCCTTCCACTTAACCAGATACTGGAGTTTCCGTCTCGAAACACGAGAATCCAAAATCTTCTCCACTATATACTCCAATTCCCCCTCCACCAAAACCGGGGCACGAGGATCAACAGATGGAACCACAGGCGCCACGTATCTCCGCAACAATGACCTATGGAATACGTTATGGATGGAAAAAGAATCTGGAAGGGTCAAACGAAAAGACACAGGATTAAGAACCTCAGAAATCCTATACAGGCCAATGAAACGAGGCTTAAACTTAGGAGAGGAAACCTTCATAGGAATATAATGAGATGACAACCAAACCAAATCCCCAACACGAAGTTGGGGACCCACACAGCGTCTGCGATTAGCGAAACATTGAGCCTTCTCCTGGGACAAGGTCAAATTGTCCACTACATGAGTCCAAATCCGCTGCAACCTGTCCACCACAGTATCCACACCAGGACAGTCCGAAGACTCAACCTGCCCTGAAGAGAAACGAGGATGGAACCCAGAATTGCAGAAAAATGGTGAAACCAATGTAGCCGAGTTGGCCCGATTATTAAGAGCGAACTCAGCCAACGGCAAAAAGGACACCCAATCATCCTGATCAGCAGAAACAAAACATCTCAGATATGTCTCCAAAGTCTGATTGGTTCGTTCAGTCTGGCCATTTGTCTGAGGATGGAAAGCCGAGGAAAATGACAAATCAATGCCTATCCTAGCACAAAAGGCTCGCCAAAACCTCGAAACAAACTGGGAACCTCTGTCAGAAATGATGTTCTCTGGAATGCCATGTAAACGAACCACATGCTGGAAGAACAATGGCACCAAATCAGAGGAGGAAGGTAATTTAGCCAAGGATACCAAATGGATCATCTTAGAGAAGCGATCACAAACTACCCAAATGACCGACATCTTTTGAGAGACGGGGAGATCCGAAATAAAATCCATAGAGATATGTGCCCAAGGCCTCTTCGGGATCGGCAAGGGCAAAAGCAACCCACTGGCACGAGAACAGCAGGGCTTAGCCCGAGCACAAATCCCACAGGACTGCACAAAAGAACGCACATCCCGTGACAGAGACGGCCACCAAAAGCATCTAGCCACCAAATCTCTGGTACCAAAGATTCCAGGATGACCAGCCAACACCGAACAATGAACCTCAGAGATAACTTTATTCGTCCACCTATCAGGGACAAACAGTTTCTCTGCTGGGCAACGATCAGGTTTATCAGCCTGAAATTTCTCTAGCACCCGCCGCAAATCAGGGGAGATGGCAGACACAATTACTCCCTCTTTGAGAATACCCACCGGCTCAGGCAAACCCGGAGAGTCGGGCACAAAACTCCTAGACAGGGCATCCGCCTTCACATTTTTAGAGCCCGGAAGGTACGAAACCACAAAGTCAAAATGGGAGAAAAACAGCGACTAACGAGCCTGTCTAGGATTCAACCGTTTGGCAGACTCGAGATAAGTCAAGTTCTTATGATCAGTCAAGACCACCACGCGATGCTTAGCTCCTTCAAGCCAATGACGCCACTCCTTGAATGCCCACTTCATGGCCAGCAACTCTTGATTGCCGACATCATAATTTCGCTCAGCAGGCGAAAACTTCCTGGAAAAGAAGGCGCATGGCTTCATCACCGAGCAATCAGCACCTCTTTGCGACAAAACAGCCCCCGCTCCAATTTCAGAAGCATCAACCTCAACCTGGAACGGAAGCGAAACATCTGGTTGACACAACACAGGGGCAGAAGAAAAACGATGCTTTAACTCTTGAAAAGCTTCCACAACAGCAGAAGACCAATTGATCACATCAGCACCCTTCTTGGTCAAATCGGTCAATGGTTTAGCAATACTAGAAAAATTACAGATGAAGCGACGATAAAAATTAGCAAAGCCAAGGAACTTTTGCAGACTCTTCAGAGATGTCGGCTGAGTCCAATCATAAATGGCCTGGATCTTAACAGGGTCCATCTCGATGGTAGAAGGGGAAAAAATGAACCCCAAAAATGAAACCTTCTGAACACCAAAGAGACACTTTGATCCCTTCACAAACAAAGAATTAGCACGCAGGACCTGGAACACCATTCTGACCTGCTTCACATGAGACTTCCAATCATCCGAGAAGACCAAAATATCATCCAAGTATACAATCAGGAATTTATCCAGGTACTCTCGGAAGATGTCATGCATAAAGGACTGAAATACTGATGGAGCATTGGCAAGTCCGAATGGCATAACTAGGTACTCAAAATGGCCCTCGGGCGTATTAAATGCAGTTTTCCATTCATCGCCCCGTTTAATACGCACAAGATTATATGCACCACGAAGATCTATCTTGGTGAACCAACTAGCCCCCTTAATCCGAGCAAACAAATCAGATAGCAGCGGCAAGGGGTACTGAAATTTGACCGTGATTTTATTTAGAAGGCGGTAATCAATACAAGGTCTCAGCGAACCATCCTTCTTGGCCACAAAAAAGAACCCTGCTCCTAATGGCGACGACGACGGCCGAATATGACCCTTCTCCAAGGATTCTTTTACGTAACTCCGCATAGCGGCGTGCTCAGGTACAGATAAATTAAACAGTCGACCCTTAGGAAACTTACTACCAGGAATCAACTCGATAGCACAATCACAATCCCTATGCGGAGGTAGGGCATTGGACTTGGGCTCATCGAATACATCCCGGTAATCAAACAAGAACTCTGGGACCTCAGAAGGGGTGGATGATGAGATAGACAGAAATGGAACATCACCATGTTCCCCCTGACAACCCCAGCTGGACACAGACATTGATTTCCAATCTAATACTGGGTTATGGACTTGTAGCCATGGCAACCCCAACACGACCACATCATGCAGATTTTGCAACACCAGAAAGCGAATATCCTCCTGGTGCGCAGGAGCCATGCACATGGTCAGCTGGGTCCAATACTGAGGCTTATTCTTGGCCAAAGGCGTAGCATCAATTCCTCTCAATGGAATAAGACACTGCAAGGGCTCCAAGACAAACCCACAGCGCCTAGCAAACTCCAAGTCCATCAAATTCAGGGCAGCACCTGAATCCACAAATGCCATGACAGAATAGGAAGACAAAGAGCAGATCAAAGTAACGGACAAAAGAAATTTCGACTGTACCGTACCAATGGTGGCAGACTTAGCGAACCGCTTAGTGCACTTAGGACAATCGGAGATAGCATGAGTGGAATCACCACAGTAGAAACACAGCCCATTCTGACGTCTGTGTTCTTGCCTTTCAGCTCTGGTCAAAGTCCTATCGCACTGCATAGGCTCAAGTTTATGCTCAGATAATACCGCCAAATGGTGCACAGATTTACGCTCACGCAAGCGTCGACCGATCTGAATGGCCAAAGACATAGACTCATTCAGACCAGCAGGCATAGGAAATCCCACCATGACATCCCCAAGGGCCTCAGAGACACCCTTTCTGAAGATTGCTGCCAAAGCACATTCATTCCATTGAGTGAGCACAGACCACTTTCTAAACTTCTGACAATAAATCTCTATCTCATCCTGACCCTGACACAGAGCCAGCAAATTTTTCTCTGCCTGATCCACTGAATTAGGTTCATCGTACAGTAATCCGAGCGCCAGAAAAAACGCATCAATATTACATAATGCAGGATCTCCTGGCGCAAGGGAAAATGCCCAGTCTTGAGGGTCGCCACGTAATAAAAAAATAATAATCTTAACTTGTTGAACTGGGTCACCAGAGGAGCGAGGTTTCAACGCCAGAAACAGTTTGCAATTATATTTGAAACTCAGAAATTTAACTCTATCTCCAGAAAACAAATCAGGAATAGGAATTCTTGGTTCTAACATAGAATTCTGAGCCACAAAGTCTTGAATATTTTGTACTCTTGCAGTGAGAAGATCCACACATGAAGACAGACCTTTAATGTCCATCACCACATCTGTGTCCTGAACCACCCAAATGTCTAGGGGAAAAAAAGGCAAAACACAGTGCAAAGAAAAAAAAATGGTCTCAGAACTTCTTTTTTCCCTCTATTGAGAAGCATAGTACTTTGGGCCTCCAGTACTGTTATGAATAGGTAATTCAGAACCACAATGGACCTTGAAGTTCAGAGCACACAAGTGACCTGACAAAAACCACAAAGCATAGGACGAGCTCTGAGACGTGGAAACTCTGCTGACCGCAATCCCTAAACCTATCAAACCACACTAGAGGTAGCCGTGGATTGCGCTTAACGCTCCCTATGTAACTCGGCACAGCCTGAGAAACTAGCTAGTCCTGAAGATAGAAAAAGAAGCCTACCTTGCCTCAGAGAAATTCCCCAAAGGAAAAGGCAGCCCCCCACATATAATGACTGTGAGTAAAGATGAAAATACAAACACAGAGATGAAATAGATTTAGCAAAGTGAGGCCCGACTTACTGAATAGACCGAGGATAGGAAAGATAGCTTTGCGGTTAACACAAAAACCTACAAACAACCACGCAGAGGGGCAAAAAGACCCTCCGCACCGACTAACGGTACGGAGGTGCTCCCTCTGCGTCTCAGAGCTTCCAGCAAGCAAGCAGAACCAAAAAAGCTAGCTGGACAGAAAATATAGCAACAAAAGGACACAAGCAGAACTTAGCTTATGCTGAGCAGACAGGCCACAGGAACGATCCAGGAGGAAGCAAGACCAATACTAGAACATTGACTGGAGGCCAGGATCAAAGCACTAGGTGGAGTTAAATAGAGCAGCACCTAATGAGTTAACCTCATCACCTGAGGAAGGAAACTCAGAAGCCGCAGTACCACTCGTGACCACAGGAGGGAGCTTGATCACAGAATTCACAACAAGTTTCCTCCCAATTGTTCCTCATTTGTTTTGTTGTGCATTTCCTGTTTTGGAGACATATTTCTTTAAGTTTTCGGTCTTGACGCTTTGATGTCTCCCTTGGTCTACCAGTATGTTTGCCTTTAACAACCTTCCCATGTTGTCTGTATTTGGTCCAGATTTTAGACACAGCTGACTGTGAACAACCAACATCTTTTGCAACATTGCGTGATGATTTACCCTCTTTTAAGAGTTTGATAATCCTCTCCTTTGTTTCAATTGACATCTCTCCTGTTGGAGCCATGTTTTATGTCAGTCCACTTGGTGCAACAGCTCTCCAAGGTGTGATCACTCCTTTTAGGTGCAGACTAACGAGCAGATCTAATTTGATGCAGGTGTTATTTTTTGGGTATGAAAATGTACAGGGCGATTCCATAATTTTTCCTCAGAATAGAGTGATTCCATAATTTTTTCCCCTATGCTTGGTTAAAAAAAGTAACCATTACTGACTACCACATTTTTTGTTCTTGATTTGTTTTAGTGTTTCTTATACCCGGAAAGTTGCCATTGGAAATGACTTTAGTTTTGTGCCATGTATGCAATCTGCTTTTTGTCTACAAAATTAAACAACTGAATGAACATCCTCCAAGGCCGGTGATTCCATAATTTTTGTCAGGGGTTGTATATGGGCTATGATTGGCTGCAATATACCATGTAATGTGATAGCTGCACAGCTTTATGGGGAATACTTTGCAGCAGTAAAGAGGTGGTGGGCAGTTTTTTGGCGAGTCACTCAAATCTACTCACAAATTGCTCGAAATCGATGAGACCTGCAAATTTCACAAAATTCGATTTGCTGTGTTGATTGATTCATCAGTAACTATGAACCATGCATATCTATGAGTACCTTGTTACATGTGTGTGAGAATTTTGCCATGTTCCATCAGATGCAAAATCCCAAAAATATTTTGCCCTGGAAGCATTGTTTTTAGCATAGAATTTCTCTGTAATATGATGAAATAGAAAGCCATCTTGTGACCGAATGGGGAGTTCCCACTGTTTTGTAGTAGAGACTCACATCCACCCATTGTCTCTTTGTCTACAAAAAGTGGCCGCCTAAAGCAGTCACCATGATACAGCTCCCATAGCAGACCTTGGTTCCTTATTGTACCTTTAGTATACTCTTATTTTAATTCATAGAACGGTCTTGATTGTTACATTCAGATGATAGGGCTCATGAACACACCAAAATCATGTACATAAAGCCTGTGCAGCAGTACAAGGAGCTGCAAAGCTTCCTGCAGACCCCAGTGGTGTGAATATATTTTCAGATAATAATAACAATATAATCATTTCATGCCTTGTTAATATTGTCGTATAACCTGGCGCTCTACACTATGTATGTGGTGTAAGTTTTCTCATTGACTTAAAGACATTGGTCTAGTCTTAGTGGCTAGTTGTTGGCAATGTAAGGAGATGGATATATTGCCCACATCTCTCCCTTAAAGAACAAGTGTGTTATCCCAACGTGAATTGTGCTATACATTAATGGTGTTACTGATGTGTGTTGCTCGACAGTAGGGAAAGTGAGTGTTAATGGTTGGGACTGGCCCAGAGTTGGAAAGGCTAAGCTGCAGGGACAGAGACCATTTCCTGTCACAATGTCAGAAAGGGTCTAGTGTATTTAGAAAGTAGACCTAAAGTCTGATCTGTAAGCAACGCCCTATGGTGTGGGTGTCCCTTTCATGAGAGAAAGAGATAGCGGGATCCTAGGGAAAAGTAGAAGAGAAGAGACTGAAGGAGTAGAGAGATCGAGTGGAGACAGGTCCTGGGATAGAACGCCTACCAATATAGCTCAGAGTTTGTAAGGCGAAGAGTACACCAGGTGGGAGTTCCACAATGTCAGGGACAAAGAGGATGAGTATCGGCTAAACTGGTAATATAGTTGTCTAGAAAATAGAGAGAATATGTTGAACTGTGGGTTAAGAATAGGACTCTTGCTAACCGGGCTGGGTTGTGGTGAAGTAGAAAGGAACATTGAGGGTAAAGAGGAAGGAATTGAAACAATGTGTGTAAGATGATTTGTTTTGTGAAGAAAACGTTCAAGTTATGTACGCGCTATCTACCGTATATAATCCCCCCATGTTATCGTTAAGCAAAAAGTTTATTTTTGACTGGTGGTCTCCCTCATTAAATTCTCAAACATCTGGTGGTGGCCAACCAAAGTCATCAGTTACATGCAAGGCATAGTGTGGCACCCCAGGAGTTCAGGTACCACAGTAGTATTGCCTTCCTCTCGGGAAGGGTAATGCCATGCCTGGACACAGGAGGGATCCCCTTGGCAGGTAATCTTGCATGCAACATTTTCTGACTCCAGGCCAGGAGGGGGAGCTCTGTACCCGGTTTAACCCCTTTCTGTCATTGGACGTACTATTCCGTCCATGTGGGGTGGGCCTTACTTCCCAAGGACGGAATAGTGCATCCAGCGCGATCGGCCGCGCTCATGGGGGGAGCGCGGCTGATCACGGCCGAGTGTCAGCTGCCTATCACAGCAGACATCCGGCACTATGAGCCAGGAGCGGTCACAGACCGCCCCCGGCACATTAACCCCTGGCACACCGCGATCAAACATGATTGCGGTGTGCTGACGGTATAGGGAAGCGTCGCGCAGGGAGGGGGCTCCCTGCATGCTTCCCTGAGACCCCCGGAGCAACGCGATGTGATCGCGTTGCTCCAAGGGTCTCCTACCTCCTTCCTCACTGCAGGCCCCGGATCCAAGATGGCCGCGGCATCCGGGTCCTGCAGGGATTGAGGTAGCTTACCAAGTGCCTGCTCAGAGCCGGCGCTTGGTAAGCCTGCACTGCTGTAAGTCAGATCGCTGATCTGACAGAGTGCTGTGCAAACTGTCAGATCAGCGATCTGTGATGTCTCCCCGTGGGACAAAATAAAAAAGTTTAAATTTTTTTTTCCACATATGTAAAAAAAAAAAAATTCCTAAATAAAGAAAAAAAAAAATATTATTCCCATAAATACATTACTTTATCTAAATAAAAACAAACAAACAATAAAATTACACATATTTAGTATTGCCACGTCCGTAACGACCGGACCTATAGAACTGGCTCACTAGTTAACCCCTTCAGTAAACACCGTAAGGGAAAAAAAAAAAAACGAGGCAAAAACGCTTTATTATCATACTGCCGAACAAAAAGACGGATATAAATAACCATTGTACCGCTGAAAACATCATCTTGTCCCGCAAAAAAAGAGCTGCCACACAGCATCATCAGCAAAAAAACAAAAAAGTTATAGTTCTCAGAATAAAGCGATGCAAAAATAGATATTTTTTCTATAAAATAGTTTTTATCGTATAAAAGCACCAAAACATAAAAAAATGATATAAATGAGGTATCGCTGTAATCGTACTCACCTGAAGAATAAAACTGCTTTATCAATTTCACCAAACGCAGAACGGTATAAACGCCTCCCCCAAAAGAAATTCATGTATTGCTGTTTTTTTGTCATTCTGCCTCACAAAAATCGGAATAAAAAGTGATCAAAAAATGTCCCCCCACTTAAACATTTTCCACCCAAATCTACATCCTGCCCATGCTCCTGCCCCATCCATCTCCGCATTCTGCCCCATCCATCTCCGCATTCTGCCCAATCAGTCTCCGCATTCTGCCCCATCCGTCTCTGCATTCTGCCCCATCCGTCTCCGCATTCTGCCCCATCCGTCTCCGCATTCTGCCCCATCCATCTCCGCATTCTGCCCCATCCGTCTCCGCATTCTGCCCCATCCGTCTCCGCATTCTGCCCCATCCTTCTCCGCATTCTGCCCCATCCATCTCCGCATTCTGCCCCATCCGACTCCGCATTCTGCCCCATCCGACTCCGCATTCTGCCCCATCCTTCTCCGCATTCTGCCCCATCCTTCTCCGCATTCTGCCCCATCCGTCTCCGCATTCTGCCCCATCCGTCTCCGCATTCTGCCCCATCCGTCTCCGCATTCTGCCCCATCCGTCTCCGCATTCTGCCCCATCCTTCTCCGCATTCTGCCCCATCCTTCTCCGCATTCTGCCCCATCCATCTCCGCATTCTGCCCCATCCGACTCCGCATTCTGCCCCATCCGTCTCCGCATTCTGCCCCATCCGACTCCGCATTCTGCCCCATCCATCTCCGCATTCTGCCCCATCCATCTCCGCATTCTGCCCCATCCGACTCCGCATTCTGCCCCATCCGTCTCCGCATTCTGCCCCATCCTTCTCCGCATTCTGCCCCATCCTTCTCCGCATTCTGCCCCATCCATCTCCGCATTCTGCCCCATCCGACTCCGCATTCTGCCCCATCCGTCTCCGCATTCTGCCCCATCCGTCTCCGCATTCTGCCCCATCCGTCTCCGCATTCTGCCCCATCCGTCTCCGCATTCTGCCCCATCCGTCTCCGCATTCTGCCCCATCCGTCTCCGCATTCTGCCCCATCCGTCTCCGCATTCTGCCCCATCCGTCTCCGCATTCTGCCCCATCCGTCTCCGCATTCTGCCCCATCCGTCTCCGCATTCTGCCCCATCCGTCTCCGCATTCTGCCCCATCCGTCTCCGCATTCTGCCCCATCCTTCTCCGCATTCTGCCCCATCCGTCTCCGCATTCTGCCCCATCCGTCTCCGCATTCTGCCCCATCCGTCTCCGCATTCTGCCCCATCCGTCTCCGCATTCTGCCCCATCCGTCTCCGCATTCTGCCCCATCCGTCTCCGCATTCTGCCCCATCCGTCTCTGCATTCTGCCCCATCCGTCTCCGCATTCTGCCCCATCCGTCTCCGCATTCTGCCCCATCCTTCTCTGCATTCTGCCCCATCCGTCTCCGCATTCTGCCCCATCCGTCTCCGCATTCTGCCCCATCCGTCTCCGCATTCTGCCCCATCCGTCTCCGCATTCTGCCCCATCCGACTCCGCATTCTGCCCCATCCGTCTCCGCATTCTGCCCCATCCGACTCCGCATTCTGCCCCATCCGTCTCCGCATTCTGCCCCATCCGTCTCTGCATTCTGCCCCATCCGTCTCTGCATTCTGCCCCATCCGTCTCCGCATTCTGCCCCATCCATCTCCGCATTCTGCCCCATCCTTCTCCGCATTCTGCCCCATCCGTCTCCGCATTCTGCCCCATCCGTCTCCGCATTCTGCCCCATCCTTCTCCGCATTCTGCCCCATCCGTCTCTGCATTCTGCCCCATCCGTCTCTGCATTCTGCCCCATCCGTCTCCGCATTCTGCCCCATCCTTCTCTGCATTCTGCCCCATCCATCTCTGCATTCTGCCCCATCCGACTCCGCATTCTGCCCCATCCGTCTCCGCATTCTGCCCCATCCGTCTCTGCATTCTGCCCCATCCGTCTCCGCATTCTGCCCCATCCATTTCCGCATTCTGCCCCATCCTTCTCCCCATTCTGCCCCATCCGTCTCCGCATTCTGCCCCATCCGTCTCCGCATTCTGCCCCATCCGTCTCCGCATTCTGCCCCATCCTTCTCTGCATTCTGCCCCATCCATCTCTGCATTCTGCCCCATCCGACTCCGCATTCTGCCCCATCCGTCTCCGCATTCTGCCCCATCCGTCTCTGCATTCTGCCCCATCCGTCTCCGCATTCTGCCCCATCCATTTCCGCATTCTGCCCCATCCTTCTCCCCATTCTGCCCCATCCGTCTCCGCATTCTGCCCCATCCGTCTCCGCATTCTGCCCCATCCGTCTCCGCATTCTGCCCCATCCTTCTCCACATTCTGCCCCATCGGACTCCGCATTCTGCCCCATCCATCTCCGCATTCTGCCCCATCCGTCTCCGCATTCTGCCCCATCCGTCTCCGCATTCTGCCCCATCCGTCTCCGCATTCTGCCCCATCCTTCTCCGCATTCTGCCCCATCCGACTCCGCATTCTGCCCCATCCATCTCCACATTCTGCCCCATCCATCTCCACATTCTGCCCATCTCCATATCTCACCAGAACAGCAGGAACCGGAAATCTGCTGCTGGTTGATACCAGAGAACACGAGCTGCACACAACCAGGACTGAGCTGCTGAGAGCTGAAGGACCTGTGGTGACGTCATCGTCATGTGATCGGGAGGCGGAGCTGATAAATGGTGAAAGACCTATGATAGTGATGACGTCACCACAGGATCTTCAGCATTTCCTTTCAGATCAGGCGTCGGCTGCTGATCTAATGTGTGCGCCCGGAAGGTCAGGTGGAGGGCAGGTCTGTCTGTTGCCGTGCGGGATGAATCACCTGCACGGCAACAGTTTTTAACTTTTTGCTGGTGTCGGCGTGCATCTGATCTGCCGGGGCCCCTGACTACCCCGGGCCCGGTCGCAATGGCGACTGCTGCGACCGTGGTAGTTACGCCCCTGTTAGGGGCTCTGCAAACGCAATGTGATGCCTGCAGACCATTCCATCTAAGTCTGCATTCCAAATGGCGCTCCTTCCCTTCCGAACCCTCCCATGCGCCCAAACGGTGGTTTCCCCCCACATATGGGGTATCAGCGTACTCAGGACAAATTGGAAAACAATATTTAGGGTCCAATTTCTCCTGTTACCCTCGGGAAAATACAAAACTGGGGGCTAAAATATAATTTTTTTTCGGAATTTTTTTTTTTATTTTCACGGCTCTGCGTTATAAACTGTAGTGGAACACTTGAGGGATCAAAGTTCTCACAACACATCTAGATAAGTTCCTTGGGGGGTCTAGTTTCCAATATGGGGTCACTTGTGGGGGGTTTCTACTGTTTAGGTACATTAGGGGCTCTGCAAACGCAATGTGACCCCTGCAGACTAATCCATCTAAGTCTGCATTCCAAATGATGATCCTTCCCTTCCGAGCTCTGCCATGCGCTCAAATGGTGGTTCCCCCCACATACTGGGTATCAGCGTACTCAGGACAAATTGGACAACAATATTTAGGGTCCAATTTCTCCTGTTACCTTTGGAAAAATACAAAACTGGGGGCTAAAAAATAATTTTTGTGGAAAAAAAATTTTTTTTATTTGCACGGTTCTGCGTTATAAACTGTAGTGAAACACTTGGGAGTTCAAAGCTCTCACAACACATCTAGATGAGTTCCTTAGGGGGTCTACTTTCCAAAATGATGTCACTAGTGGGGGGTTTCTACTATTTAGGTACATTAGGGGCTCTGCAAACTCAATGTGACGCCTGAAGACCATACCATCTAAGTCTGCATTCCAAATGGCGCTCCTTCCCTTCCAAGCCCTCCCATGTGCCCAAACGGTGGTTCCCCCCACATATGGGGTATCAGCTCACTCAGGACAAATTGTACAACAACTTTTGGGGTCCAATTTCTTCTGTTACCCTCGGGAAAATACAAAACTGGGGCTAAAAAATAATTTTTGTGGGAAAAAATTTTTGTTTTATTTTTATGGCTCTGCATTATAAACTTCTGTGAAGCCCTTGGTGGGTTAAAGTGCTCACCACACATCTAGATAAGTTTCTTAGGGGGTCTACTTTCCAAAATGGTGTCACTTGTGGGGGGGTTCAATGTTTAGGCACATCAGTGGCTCTCCAAACGCAACATGGCATCCCATCTCAATTCCTGTCAATTTTGTATTGAAAAGTCAAATGGCGCTCCTTCCCTTCCAAGCTCTCCCATGCGCCCAAACAGTGGTTTACCCCCACATATGGGGTATCAGCGTACTCAGGACAAATTGTACAACAACTTTTGTGTCCAATTTCTTCTCTTACCCTTGGGAAAATAAGAAATTGGGGGCAAAAAGATAATTTTTGTGAAAAAAAATGATTTTTTATTTTTATGGTTCTGCATTATAAACTTCTGTGAAGCACTTGGTAGGTCAAAGTGCTCACCACATATCTAGATAAGTTCCTTAGGGGGTCTACTTTCCAAAATGGTGTCACTTGTTGGGAGTTTCAATGTTTAGGCACATCAGTGGCTCTCCAAACGCAACATGGCATCCCATCTCAATTCCAGTCAATTTTGCATTGAAAAGTCAAATGGTGCTCCTTCGCTTCCGAGCTCTGTCATGCGCCCAAACAGTGGTTTACCCCCACATATGGGGTATTGGCGTACTCAGGACAAATTGTACAACAACTTTTGCAGTCCATTTTCTCCTGTTACCCTTGGTAAAATAAAACAAATTGGAGCTGAAGTAAATTTTTTGGGAAAAAAAGTTAAATGTTCATTTTTATTTAAACATTCCAAAAATTCCTGTGAAACACCTGAAGGGTTAATAAACTTCTTGAATGTGGTTTTGAGCACCTTGAGGGGTGCAGTTTTTAGAATGGTGTCACACTTGGTTATTTTCCATCATATAGACACCTGTTATGTCTGCTAATGAAAGGTGTAATGAAGGCAATCCAGAGACACAGTGTGCCTAGCGATCAGAGCGCACACAGTGATCTGACAAATACCCAAAAACAAAAGAACGAGCTCTGAGACGTGGAAACTCTGTAGACTGCACACCTGATCCTATCCTAAACACAACTAAAAGTGGCTGTGGATTGCGCCTAACCACTACCTATGCAACTCGGCACAGCCTAAGAAACTAGCTAGCCTGAAGATAGAAAAATAGGCCTGACTTGCCCCCAGAGAAATACCCCAAAGGAAAAGGCAGCCCCCCACATATAATGACTGTGAGTAAGATGAAAAGACAAAACGTAGGGATGAAATAGATTCAGCAAAGTGGGGCCCGATATTCTTAGACAGAGCGAGGACAGTAAAGCGAACTTTGCAGTCTACAAAAAACCCTAAAGCGAAACCCACGCAAAGGGGGCAAAAAAGACCCACCGTGCCGGACTAACGGCACGGCGGTACACCCTTTGCGTCTCAGAGCTTCCAGCAAAACAAAAGACAAGCTGGACAGAAAAAAGGCAACAAAATAGCAAAAAAGCACTTAGCTATACAGAGCAGCAGGTCACAGGAACAATCAGGAGAAGCTCAGATCCAACACTGGAACATTGACTAGGAGCAAGGATAGCAGCATCAGGTGGAGTTAAGTAACGAAGCAGCTAATGAGCTCACCAGAACACCTGAGGAAGGAAGCTCAGAAGCTGCAGTACCACTTGTGACCACAGGAGTGAATTCAGCCACAGAATTCACAACAGTACCCCCCCCTTGAGGAGGGGTCACCGAACCCTCACCAGAGCCCCCAGGCCTACCAGGATGAGCCGCATGAAAGGCACGAACAAGATCGGGAGCATGAACATCAGAGGCAAAAATCCAGGAATTATCTTCCTGAGCATAACCCTTCCATTTAACCAGATACTGGAGTTTCCGTCTAGAAACACGAGAATCCAAAATCTTCTCCACAATATACTCCAATTCCCCCTCCACCAAAACCGGAGCAGGAGGCTCAACAGATGGAACCATAGGTGCCACGTATCTCCGCAACAATGACCTATGGAATACATTATGTATGGAAAAGGAGTCTGGGAGGGTCAGACGAAAAGACACAGGATTGAGAACCTCAGAAATCCTATACGGACCAATAAAACGAGGTTTAAATTTAGGAGAGGAAACCTTCATAGGAATATGACGAGAAGATAACCAAACCAGATCCCCAACACGAAGTCGGGGACCCACACGGCATCTGCGATTAGCGAAAAGTTGAGCCTTCTCCTGGGACAAGGTCAAATTGTCCACTACCTGAGTCCAGATCTGCTGCAACCTGTCCACCACAGAATCCACACCAGGACAGTCCGAAGACTCAACCTGTCCTGAAGAGAAACGAGGATGGAACCCAGAATTGCAGAAAAATGGAGAAACCAAGGTAGCCGAGCTGGCCCGATTATTAAGGGCGAACTCAGCCAACGGCAAAAAGGACACCCAATCATCCTGGTCTGCAGAAACAAAACATCTCAGATATGTTTCCAAGGTCTGATTGGTTCGTTCGGTCTGGCCATTAGTCTGAGGATGGAAAGCCGAGGAAAAGGATAGGTCAATGCCCATCCTACCACAAAAGGCTCGCCAGAACCTTGAAACAAACTGGGAACCTCTGTCAGAAACAATATTCTCAGGAATGCCATGCAACCGAACCACATGCTGAAAGAACAAAGGTACCAAATCAGAGGAGGAAGGCAATTTAGCCAAGGGCACCAGATGGACCATTTTAGAAAAGCGATCACAGACCACCCAAATGACTGACATCTTTTGAGAAACGGGAAGGTCAGAAATGAAATCCATCGAAATATGTGTCCAAGGCCTCTTTGGGACCGGCAAGGGCAAAAGCAACCCACTGGCATGAGAACAGGAGGGCTTAGCCCTAGCACAAATCCCACAGGACTGCACAAAAGTACGTACATCCCGTGACAGAGATGGCCACCAGAAGGATCTAGCCACTAACTCTCTGGTACCAAAGATTCCAGGATGACCAGCCAACACCGAACAATGAAGTTCAGAGATAAGTTTATTAGTCCACCTATCAGGGACGAACAGTTTCTCCGCTGGACAACGATCAGGTTTATTCGCCTGAAATTTTTGCAGCACCCACCGCAAATCAGGGGAGATGGCAGACACAATGACTCCTTCCTTGAGGATACCCGCTGGCTCAGATAAACCCGGAGAGTTGGGCACAAAACTCCTAGACAGAGCATCCGCCTTCACATTTTTAGAGCCCGGAAGGTACGAAATCACAAAGTCGAAGCGGGCAAAAAATAACGACCAACGGGCCTGTCTAGGATTCAAGCGCTTGGCAGACTCGAGATAAGTCAAGTTCTTATGATCAGTCAATACCACCACGCGATGCTTAGCTCCTTCAAGCCAATGACGCCACTCCTCGAATGCCCACTTCATGGCCAGCAACTCTCGGTTGCCCACATCATAATTACGCTCAGCGGGCAAAAACTTCCTGGAAAAGAAAGCACATGGTTTCATCACTGAGCAATCAGAACCTCTCTGTGACAAAACCGCCCCTGCTCCAATCTCAGAAGCATCAACCTCGACCTGGAACGGAAGAGAAACATCTGGCTGACACAACACAGGGGCAGAACAAAAACGACGCTTCAACTCCTGAAAAGCTTCCACAGCAGCAGAAGACCAATTGACCAAATCAGCACCCTTCTTGGTCAAATCGGTCAATGGTTTGGCAATGCTAGAAAAATTACAGATGAAGCGACGATAAAAATTAGCAAAGCCCAGGAACTTTTGCAGACTTTTCAGAGATGTCGGCTGAATCCAATCCTGGATGGCTTGGACCTTAACTGGATCCATCTCGATAGTAGAAGGGGAAAAGATGAATCCCAAAAATGAAACTTTCTGCACACCGAAGAGACACTTTGATCCCTTCACAAACAAAGAGTTAGCACGCAGGACCTGAAAAACCATTCTGACCTGCTTCACATGAGACTCCCAATCATCTGAGAAGATCAAAATGTCATCCAAGTAAACAATCAGGAATTTATCCAGGTACTCACGGAAGATGTCATGCATAAAGGATTGAAACACTGATGGAGCATTGGCAAGTCCGAACGGCATCACTAGATACTCAAAATGACCCTCGGGCGTATTGAATGCAGTTTTCCATTCATCTCCTTGCCTGATTCTCACCAGATTATACGCACCACGAAGATCTATCTTAGTGAACCAACTAGCCCCCTTAATCCGAGCAAACAAGTCAGATAACAATGGCAAGGGATACTGAAATTTAACAGTGATCTTATTAAGAAGGCGGTAATCAATACACGGTCTCAGCGAACCATCCTTCTTAGCTACAAAGAAGAACCCTGCTCCCAGTGGTGATGACGATGGGCGAATATGTCCCTTCTCTAGGGATTCCTTCACATAACTGCGCATAGCGGCGTGTTCGGGCACGGATAAATTAAATAATCGACCTTTAGGGAATTTACTACCAGGAATCAAATTGATAGCACAATCACAATCCCTATGCGGAGGTAGGGCATCGGACTTGGGCTCTTCAAATACATCCTGATAATCAGACAAGAACTCTGGGACCTCAGAAGGGGTGGATGACGAAATCGACAAAAATGGAACATCACCATGTACCCCCTGACAACCCCAGCTGGATACCGACATGGAATTCCAATCCAATACTGGATTATGGGTTTGTAGCCATGGCAACCCCAACACGACCACATCATGCAGATTATGCAACACCAGAAAGCGAATAACTTCCTGATGTGCAGGAGCCATGCACATGGTCAGCTGGGCCCAGTACTGAGGTTTATTCTTGGCCAAAGGTGTAGCATCAATTCCTCTCAATGGAATAGGACACCGCAAAGGCTCCAAGAAAAACCCACAACGTTTAGCATAATCCAAATCCATCAGATTTAGGGCAGCGCCTGAATCCACAAACGCCATGACAGAAAACGACGACAAAGAGCATATCAAGGTAATGGACAGAAGGAATTTGGACTGTACAGTACCAATGACGGCAGACCTAGCGGACCGCTTAGTGCGCTTAGGACAATCAGAAATAGCATGAGTGGAATCACCACAGTAGAAACATAGCCCATTCAGACGTCTGTATTCCTGCCGTTCCACTCTAGTCATAGTCCTATCGCACTGCATAGGCTCAGGTTTAACCTCAGGCAGTACCGCCAAATGGTGCACAGATTTACGCTCGAGCAAGCGTCTACCGATCTGAATGGCTAAAGACAAAGACTCATTCAAACCAGCAGGCATAGGAAATCCCACCATGACATCCTTAAGAGCCTCAGAGAGACCCTTTCTGAACAAAGCTGCCAGCGCAGATTCATTCCACTGAGTGAGTACTGACCATTTCCTAAATTTCTGACAATATACTTCTATATCATCCTGACCCTGGCACAAAGCCAGCAAATTTTTCTCAGACTGATCCACTGAATTAGGCTCATCGTACAGTAATCCGAGTGCCAGGAAAAACGCATCGACACTACTCAATGCAGGGTCTCCTGGCGCAAGAGAAAATGCCCAGTCTTGAGGGTCGCCGCGCAAAAAAGAAATAATAATCAAAACCTGTTGAATAGGATTACCAGAAGAATGAGGTTTCAAGGCCAGAAATAGCTTACAATTATTTTTGAAACTTGGAAACTTAGTTCTATCTCCAAAAAACAAATCAGGAATAGGAATTCTTGGTTCTAACATAGATTTCTGATCAATAGTATCTTGAATCTTTTGTACATTTATAACGAGATTATCCATTGAAGAGCACAGACCCTGAAAATCCATGTCCACACCTGTGTCCAGAAACACCCAAATGTCTAGGGGAAAAAAAAAAAAAAAAAGTGAACACAGAGCAGAGAAAAAAAAAAAATGATGTCAGAACTTTTTCTTTCCCTCTATTGAGAATCATTAGTTGGCTCCTAGTACTGTTATGTCTGCTAATGAAAGGTGTAATGAAGGCAATCCAGAGACATAGTGTGCCTAGCGATCAGAGCGCACACAGTGATCTGACAAATACCCAAAAACAAAAGAACGAGCTCTGAGACGTGGAAACTCTGTAGACTGCACACCTGATCCTATCCTAAACACAACTAAAAGTGGCTGTGGATTGCGCCTAACCACTACCTATGCAACTCGGCACAGCCTAAGAAACTAGCTAGCCTGAAGATAGAAAAATAGGCCTGACTTGCCCCCAGAGAAATACCCCAAAGGAAAAGGCAGCCCCCCACATATAATGACTGTGAGTAAGATGAAAAGACAAAACGTAGGGATGAAATAGATTCAGCAAAGTGGGGCCCGATATTCTTAGACAGAGCGAGGACAGTAAAGCGAACTTTGCAGTCTACAAAAAACCCTAAAGCGAAACCCACGCAAAGGGGGCAAAAAAGACCCACCGTGCCGGACTAACGGCACGGCGGTACACCCTTTGCGTCTCAGAGCTTCCAGCAAAACAAAAGACAAGCTGGACAGAAAAAAGGCAACAAAATAGCAAAAAAGCACTTAGCTATACAGAGCAGCAGGTCACAGGAACAATCAGGAGAAGCTCAGATCCAACACTGGAACATTGACTAGGAGCAAGGATAGCAGCATCAGGTGGAGTTAAGTAACGAAGCAGCTAATGAGCTCACCAGAACACCTGAGGAAGGAAGCTCAGAAGCTGCAGTACCACTTGTGACCACAGGAGTGAATTCAGCCACAGAATTCACAACAGACACCTCAAAATGACTTCAAATGAGATGTGGTCCTTAAAAAAAAATGGTGTTGTAAAAATGAGAAATTGCTGGTCAACTTTTAACCCTTATAACTCCCTAACAAAAAAAAATTTGGGTTCCAAAATTGTGCTGATGTAAAGTAGACATGTGGGAAATGTTACTATTTTGTGTGACATACCTGTGTTATTTAATTGCATAAAAATTCAAATTTGGAAAATTGCGAAATTTTCAAATTTTTTGCTAAATTTCCATTTTTTCACAAATAAGCGCAGGTAATATCAAAGAAATTTTACCACTGTCATGAAGTATTATATGTCATGAGTAGTGTTGAGCGATACCTTCCGATATCGGAAAGTATCGGTATCGGTTTGGATCGGCCGATATTCAAAAAATATCGGATATCGCCGATACCGATACCCGATCCCAATGCAAGTCAATGGGACCAAAATATCGGAATTAAAATAAACCCTTTCTTTCCTTGTAGGTTCATTCTACCTGAAGGAAAACAACTAAGAATAATGTAGGATGTATGGGGGAGGTGGCGGAGACATTAAAGGCAATGAGGATTAGTCCAATCAAATAGAATAGCATGTTTTTTTTTTTTTTTTAAAGAAGTTCGGATTGAAAAAGATATTGAGTATGTAAATTTTTTTTATTTTGTCAGATATTGATGTTTCACTATTCCACGCCCTTCCCCTTCTTTTTTTTCTTTTTTTTTTTTTTCTTTTCCCACACTTTCATCTTCATCATCATCAGCATCCTTGACATCAACTTCTTCACCTTATTCATCTTCTTCTTCATCTTCTACCTATTTTTTTTTTTATTACATTCTTCATATTCATTTTCTTCAACTATTATTATTCTTCCTATTCTACATATTCTTTTTATTCCACTGTTATTATTCTTCCTATTCTACTTCTTCATCATATTCTCATTTGTGACAGGCATTCCCGTAGTTGTTATCTATAAAAGTTGGAAGATTACACCTTCCGTTCTGCCAGTCACAAAAGTTACATTTGTCCGCGTTCAGTTTGGCCTGCAGCATCAGGCTTTATCCAGGGGCACCACGAGGAGGAACGGACTCACCCCCATACACTGCTTAGTCTTCTTCTGCATATAATTTAGATAATATCTTTTGCTCTGATATTAAGTCTTATGCTTAATGTTCTTCTGCTCTTTGTTCTGCAGCCTCTTGTTCTTCTGCTTCTCGGTCTTCCATGTTGTCGTCTCCAGGGTCTTCGTCTCCAGTGTCGTCATCTCCGCCGTCGTCGTCTCAGCCGTCGTCGTCTCCGCCGTCGTCGTCGTCGTCGTCATCGGGGTGGTCTTCCGGGTCGTCGTCATCGGGGTGGTCTTCCGGGTTGTCGACGTTAGGGTCTTCAACTTGGAAATGTAGCAGAAGGTACAAGAAGGCTGAGAAAATGCCAAGAACCAGCTGATGGAACTGGAACTCGGATGGCTACCCGAAGGTTCAAGAGCCTATGGAACTACCGAGGACCAGCTGACGTTACTGGAACCCGGTTACTAAGCAGGAGGTACCCGTGCTAAAAAGCACTACCAAGGACCGCCTGACGTTGGCGGAACTCGGATACCCAGAAGGAGGCACCTAAGCCAAAGGCTCTGCCCGGAACCAGATGACGTTACTGGAACCAGGATGGGGAGCAGAAGGTACAAGAGCAAAAGACACTGCCGAGAACCAGCTGACGGTACTGGAACCCGGATGGGTAGCCGAATGTCCAAGAGCCAATGGAACTACCAAGGACCAGCTGACGTTACTGGAACCCGGTTACTAAGCAGGAGGTACCCGTGCCTGAAAGCACTACCAAGGACCACCTGACATTGGTGGAACTTGGATACCCAGAAGGAGGCACCTAAGCCAAAGGCTCTGCCCGGAACCAGCTGACGGTACTGGAACCAGGATGGGGAGCAGAAGGTACAAGAGCAAAAGACACTGCCGAGAACCAGCTGACGGTGCTGGAACCAGGTGGTGGACCCGAAGGCCCACAGGAGAGGAGAGAACAGCTAGGCCGCGAGGCAGCCGCAGTTACCGAACCCCAACAGTCCTACAGGGGGAGCTGGGCCTACTGGCACTACAGAACCAGCCTTGACTACCAGTTCACGCAGCCCACATAGGAAGCTCCTAAACTGGAGGCACCCTGGAGTTGGCTAACTCGACCGCCCCACGACGGGGCAAGCATAGGCGTCTCAGTGAAGTTGACACAACCCGGAAACAGCTGACGGTGCTGAAACCAGGCTTGGCACGAGGGAGTACCTGTGACAAGAACACTGCCGAGAACCAGCTGGCGGTGCTGGAACCCGGATGCGTTGCCCCAGTGTGCAAGAGCCAATGGCACGACCGAGGACCAGCTGACGGTGCTGGAACCCGGTTACTAAGCTGTAGGTGCCCGCGCTTAAAAGCACTACCAAGGACCGCCTGGCGTTGGCGGAACTCGGATACCCAGGAGGAGGCACCTAAGCCAAAGGCTCGGCCCGGAACCAGCTGACGGTGCTGGAACCAGGTGGTGGACCCGAAGGCCCACAGGAGAGGAGAGAACAGCTAGGCCGCGAGGCAGCCGCAGTTACCGAACCCCAACAGTCCTACAGGGGGAGCTGGGCCTACTGGCACTACAGAACCAGCCTTGACTACCAGTTCACGCAGCCCACATAGGAAGCTCCTAAACTGGAGGCACCCTGGAGTTGGCTAACTCGACCGCCCCACGACGGGGCAAGCATAGGCGTCTCAGTGAAGTTGACACAACCCGGAAACAGCTGACGGTGCTGAAACCAGGCTTGGCACGAGGGAGTACCTGTGACAAGAACACTGCCGAGAACCAGCTGGCGGTGCTGGAACCCGGATGCGTTGCCCCAGTGTGCAAGAGCCAATGGCACGACCGAGGACCAGCTGACGGTGCTGGAACCCGGTTACTAAGCTGTAGGTGCCCGCGCTTAAAAGCACTACCAAGGACCGCCTGGCGTTGGCGGAACTCGGATACCCAGGAGGAGGCACCTTAGCCAAAGGCTCGGCCCGGAACCAGCTGACGGTGCTGGAACCAGGTGGTGGACCCCAAGGCCCACAGGAGAGGAGAGAACAGCTAGGCCGCGAGGCAGCCGCAGTTACCGAACCCCAACAGTCCTACAGGGGGAGCTGGGCCTACTGGCACTACAGAACCAGCCTTGACTACCAGTTCACGCAGCCCACATAGGAAGCTCCTAAACTGGAGGCACCCTGGAGTTGGCTAACTCGACCGCCCCACGACGGGGCAAGCATAGGCGTCTCAGTGAAGTTGACACAACCCGGAAACAGCTGACGGTGCTGAAACCAGGCTTGGCACGAGGGAGTACCTGTGACAAGAACACTGCCGAGAACCAGCTGGCGGTGCTGGAACTCGGATGCGTTGCCCCAGTGTGCAAGAGCCAATGGCACGACCGAGGACCAGCTGACGGTGCTGGAACCCGGTTACTAAGCTGTAGGTGCCCGCGCTTAAAAGCACTACCAAGGACCGCCTGGCGTTGGCGGAACTCGGATACCCAGGAGGAGGCACCTAAGCCAAAGGCTCGGCCCAGAACCAGCTGACGGTGCTGGAACCAGGTGGTGGACCCGAAGGCCCACAGGAGAGGAGAGAACAGCTAGGCCGCGAGGCAGCCGCAGTTACCGAACCCCAACAGTCCTACAGGGGGAGCTGGGCCTACTGGCACTACAGAACCAGCCTTGACTACCAGTTCACGCAGCCCACATAGGAAGCTCCTAAACTGGAGGCACCCTGGAGTTGGCTAACTCGACCGCCCCACGACGGGGCAAGCATAGGCGTCTCAGTGAAGTTGACACAACCCGGAAACAGCTGACGGTGCTGAAACCAGGCTTGGCACGAGGGAGTACCTGTGACAAGAACACTGCCGAGAACCAGCTGGCGGTGCTGGAACCCGGATGCGTTGCCCCAGTGTGCAAGAGCCAATGGCACGACCGAGGACCAGCTGACGGTGCTGGAACCCGGTTACTAAGCTGTAGGTGCCCGCGCTTAAAAGCACTACCAAGGACCGCCTGGCGTTGGCGGAACTCGGATACCCAGGAGGAGGCACCTTAGCCAAAGGCTCGGCCCGGAACCAGCTGACGGTGCTGGAACCAGGTGGTGGACCCCAAGGCCCACAGGAGAGGAGAGAACAGCTAGGCCGCGAGGCAGCCGCAGTTACCGAACCCCAACAGTCCTACAGGGGGAGCTGGGCCTACTGGCACTACAGAACCAGCCTTGACTACCAGTTCACGCAGCCCACATAGGAAGCTCCTAAACTGGAGGCACCCTGGAGTTGGCTAACTCGACCGCCCCACGACGGGGCAAGCATAGGCGTCTCAGTGAAGTTGACACAACCCGGAAACAGCTGACGGTGCTGAAACCAGGCTTGGCACGAGGGAGTACCTGTGACAAGAACACTGCCGAGAACCAGCTGGCGGTGCTGGAACCCGGATGCGTTGCCCCAGTGTGCAAGAGCCAATGGCACGACCGAGGACCAGCTGACGGTGCTGGAACCCGGTTACTAAGCTGTAGGTGCCCGCGCTTAAAAGCACTACCAAGGACCGCCTGGCGTTGGCGGAACTCGGATACCCAGGAGGAGGCACCTTAGCCAAAGGCTCGGCCCGGAACCAGCTGACGGTGCTGGAACCAGGTGGTGGACCCCAAGGCCCACAGGAGAGGAGAGAACAGCTAGGCCGCGAGGCAGCCGCAGTTACCGAACCCCAACAGTCCTACAGGGGGAGCTGGGCCTACTGGCACTACAGAACCAGCCTTGACTACCAGTTCACGCAGCCCACATAGGAAGCTCCTAAACTGGAGGCACCCTGGAGTTGGCTAACTCGACCGCCCCACGACGGGGCAAGCATAGGCGTCTCAGTGAAGTTGACACAACCCGGAAACAGCTGACGGTGCTGAAACCAGGCTTGGCACGAGGGAGTACCTGTGACAAGAACACTGCCGAGAACCAGCTGGCGGTGCTGGAACCCGGATGCGTTGCCCCAGTGTGCAAGAGCCAATGGCACGACCGAGGACCAGCTGACGGTGCTGGAACCCGGTTACTAAGCTGTAGGTGCCCGCGCTTAAAAGCACTACCAAGGACCGCCTGGCGTTGGCGGAACTCGGATACCCAGGAGGAGGCACCTTAGCCAAAGGCTCGGCCCGGAACCAGCTGACGGTGCTGGAACCAGGTGGTGGACCCCAAGGCCCACAGGAGAGGAGAGAACAGCTAGGCCGCGAGGCAGCCGCAGTTACCGAACCCCAACAGTCCTACAGGGGGAGCTGGGCCTACTGGCACTACAGAACCAGCCTTGACTACCAGTTCACGCAGCCCACATAGGAAGCTCCTAAACTGGAGGCACCCTGGAGTTGGCTAACTCGACCGCCCCACGACGGGGCAAGCATAGGCGTCTCAGTGAAGTTGACACAACCCGGAAACAGCTGACGGTGCTGAAACCAGGCTTGGCACGAGGGAGTACCTGTGACAAGAACACTGCCGAGAACCAGCTGGCGGTGCTGGAACCCGGATGCGTTGCCCCAGTGTGCAAGAGCCAATGGCACGACCGAGGACCAGCTGACGGTGCTGGAACCCGGTTACTAAGCTGTAGGTGCCCGCGCTTAAAAGCACTACCAAGGACCGCCTGGCGTTGGCGGAACTCGGATACCCAGGAGGAGGCACCTTAGCCAAAGGCTCGGCCCGGAACCAGCTGACGGTGCTGGAACCAGGTGGTGGACCCCAAGGCCCACAGGAGAGGAGAGAACAGCTAGGCCGCGAGGCAGCCGCAGTTACCGAACCCCAACAGTCCTACAGGGGGAGCTGGGCCTACTGGCACTACAGAACCAGCCTTGACTACCAGTTCACGCAGCCCACATAGGAAGCTCCTAAACTGGAGGCACCCTGGAGTTGGCTAACTCGACCGCCCCACGACGGGGCAAGCATAGGCGTCTCAGTGAAGTTGACACAACCCGGAAACAGCTGACGGTGCTGAAACCAGGCTTGGCACGAGGGAGTACCTGTGACAAGAACACTGCCGAGAACCAGCTGGCGGTGCTGGAACCCGGATGCGTTGCCCCAGTGTGCAAGAGCCAATGGCACGACCGAGGACCAGCTGACGGTGCTGGAACCCGGTTACTAAGCTGTAGGTGCCCGCGCTTAAAAGCACTACCAAGGACCGCCTGGCGTTGGCGGAACTCGGATACCCAGGAGGAGGCACCTAAGCCAAAGGCTCGGCCCGGAACCAGCTGACGGTGCTGGAACCAGGTGGTGGACCCCAAGGCCCACAGGAGAGGAGAGAACAGCTAGGCCGCGAGGCAGCCGCAGTTACCGAACCCCAACAGTCCTACAGGGGGAGCTGGGCCTACTGGCACTACAGAACCAGCCTTGACTACCAGTTCACGCAGCCCACATAGGAAGCTCCTAAACTGGAGGCACCCTGGAGTTGGCTAACTCGACCGCCCCACGACGGGGCAAGCATAGGCGTCTCAGTGAAGTTGACACAACCCGGAAACAGCTGACGGTGCTGAAACCAGGCTTGGCACGAGGGAGTACCTGTGACAAGAACACTGCCGAGAACCAGCTGGCGGTGCTGGAACCCGGATGCGTTGCCCCAGTGTGCAAGAGCCAATGGCACGACCGAGGACCAGCTGACGGTGCTGGAACCCGGTTACTAAGCTGTAGGTGCCCGCGCTTAAAAGCACTACCAAGGACCGCCTGGCGTTGGCGGAACTCGGATACCCAGGAGGAGGCACCTTAGCCAAAGGCTCGGCCCGGAACCAGCTGACGGTGCTGGAACCAGGTGGTGGACCCGAAGGCCCACAGGAGAGGAGAGAACAGCTAGGCCGCGAGGCAGCCGCAGTTACCGAACCCCAACAGTCCTACAGGGGGAGCTGGGCCTACTGGCACTACAGAACCAGCCTTGACTACCAGTTCACGCAGCCCACATAGGAAGCTCCTAAACTGGAGGCACCCTGGAGTTGGCTAACTCGACCGCCCCACGACGGGGCAAGCATAGGCGTCTCAGTGAAGTTGACACAACCCGGAAACAGCTGACGGTGCTGAAACCAGGCTTGGCACGAGGGAGTACCTGTGACAAGAACACTGCCGAGAACCAGCTGGCGGTGCTGGAACCCGGATGCGTTGCCCCAGTGTGCAAGAGCCAATGGCACGACCGAGGACCAGCTGACGGTGCTGGAACCCGGTTACTAAGCTGTAGGTGCCCGCGCTTAAAAGCACTACCAAGGACCGCCTGGCGTTGGCGGAACTCGGATACCCAGGAGGAGGCACCTTAGCCAAAGGCTCGGCCCGGAACCAGCTGACGGTGCTGGAACCAGGTGGTGGACCCCAAGGCCCACAGGAGAGGAGAGAACAGCTAGGCCGCGAGGCAGCCGCAGTTACCGAACCCCAACAGTCCTACAGGGGGAGCTGGGCCTACTGGCACTACAGAACCAGCCTTGACTACCAGTTCACGCAGCCCACATAGGAAGCTCCTAAACTGGAGGCACCCTGGAGTTGGCTAACTCGACCGCCCCACGACGGGGCAAGCATAGGCGTCTCAGTGAAGTTGACACAACCCGGAAACAGCTGACGGTGCTGAAACCAGGCTTGGCACGAGGGAGTACCTGTGACAAGAACACTGCCGAGAACCAGCTGGCGGTGCTGGAACTCGGATGCGTTGCCCCAGTGTGCAAGAGCCAATGGCACGACCGAGGACCAGCTGACGGTGCTGGAACCCGGTTACTAAGCTGTAGGTGCCCGCGCTTAAAAGCACTACCAAGGACCGCCTGGCGTTGGCGGAACTCGGATACCCAGGAGGAGGCACCTTAGCCAAAGGCTCGGCCCGGAACCAGCTGACGGTGCTGGAACCAGGTGGTGGACCCCAAGGCCCACAGGAGAGGAGAGAACAGCTAGGCCGCGAGGCAGCCGCAGTTACCGAACCCCAACAGTCCTACAGGGGGAGCTGGGCCTACTGGCACTACAGAACCAGCCTTGACTACCAGTTCACGCAGCCCACATAGGAAGCTCCTAAACTGGAGGCACCCTGGAGTTGGCTAACTCGACCGCCCCACGACGGGGCAAGCATAGGCGTCTCAGTGAAGTTGACACAACCCGGAAACAGCTGACGGTGCTGAAACCAGGCTTGGCACGAGGGAGTACCTGTGACAAGAACACTGCCGAGAACCAGCTGGCGGTGCTGGAACCCGGATGCGTTGCCTTGCCTATTAAAGATTGTCTTCCTAGAGCCCCAACTAGCGGTGTTGGAGCAAAGGGTAAGCAGGGGGAGATGAGTGTAGGCCGAAGCCTGCACTGGAGGCAGCTTTGTGTCTGCGTTGCGTTTGCAGGACACTTTGCCGGCTACACACTGGGGGAACAGCTGGCGTTGCTGAACCCCACTAACACAATGGCGTGTGTTTTTATCTGTGCAGCTAGCACTTGCGGGCAAAAACTTGCGATGTTAGAGCCCGTGTTGAAGCAGGAGGAGGAGGAGAGGAGCAGAGTGTAGGCCGAAGCCTAGTTGAACCAATTTCAAAGGAAACCTTTAACCCCCCCCTCAGGTGTTACAAAGTACAAGAGACACACCTTGTGCAGTATTAATGCTGCACAAGTGAAAGGTTGCTCTATTAATTTGTCTACTTGCACACGCTGAATGAAAGACATACACAATTTACCCCATTCTACAGTAAAACTGTAGTGGATGCGTGACTTGGTTTTTTGATGAGACGCAGCACAGGTGTCCAAAATAACGCCTTGGTGCTTGGCGCAGCTTCCTGAGCGTTGTTATTTGCTGTACAGGAGTCTGCGCTCTTGTGTTATCCCTTGGCAATGCCCTGTTAGCGCTGCCCATCTTATGACCTCATTTCATGTTGGCCGGTGCGGTTAACGATGGCCATAAATCCCAGACCCACAGTGGCTTTTCCTAAAGTCACACTGCGGTGCTGGGATTCGTGGCCTTGAGCAGTAAATATTTTGGCCGCTCACACACGTCCTTACACCTGCTTCAGACTGGGCGGCCTCTGCTGATCCCTTCTCGCATGCCGCGGCCATGAGGCTGCACAGTCTGAAGAAGGCGGAAGGAGATGAGTTAAGACAGGCGAAGATATGCACTGCTCGTGCCCATCAATCACACCCTCGCAGTCAAAATAATTAAGACAACGAGGAGCATTTTATTCAGGCAGGGCGGACGAACAGGCGCAAGTAGCCAACCAATGATGTCAGAAGACGGGAAGCGCTACCAAGGGGGGTGCTGCGTATCATTAGAAAGGAAAGTCACACCTCAGGGACAGTGGAATGGTCTCAAAGAGACACATTTTGTACGTGTTGAGTTCCACGTGGGCAAGGAGAAAACGTCAGCCACCTTGTACAAATGCAGCAGTACTGCTGTACAAGGTGGCTGTTATACATAGAAACACCTGGGGGTGGTGGCCAGGCTCCCTTCAATTTCAGTTCATGTGCCTGCGTGGCGTTTGCAGGTCACGTTGCAAGCTACACAGCAGGGGAACAGCTGGCGTTGCTGAACCCCACTGACACATTGACTGGTGTTTTTCTCTGTGCAGATTGCATGTCCGGGCAAAAACTAGCGGTGTTAGAGCCCAGGGTCAGCAGGAGGAGGAGGAGAGGAGCAAAGTGTAGGCCGAAGCCTGCACTGGTGGCAGCTTTTGGTCGGTTGTGCCAGCGTGGCTTGTGCTGGACACGATGCCGGCTACACAGCGGGGGAACAGCTGGCGGTGCTGAACCACACTAACACATTGGCTGGTGTTTTTCTCTGTGCAGCTAGCATGTCCGGGCAGAAACTGGCGTTGTTTGAGCCCAGGGTCAGCAGGAGGAGGAGAGGAGCAAAGTGTAGGCCGAAGCCTGCACTGGTGGCAGCTTTTGTTCTGTTGTGCCAGCGTGGCTTGTGCTGGACACGTTGCCGACTACACAGCAGGGGAACAGCTGGCGGTGCTGAACCCCACTAACACATTGGCTGGTGTTTTTCTCTGTGCAGCTAGCATTTCCGGGCAAAAACTAGCGGTGTTTGAGCCCAGGGTCAGCAGGAGGAGTAGAGGAGCAGAGTGTAGGCCGAAGCCTAGTTGAACCAATTTCAAAGGTTACCTTTAACCCCCCCCTCAGGTGTTGCAAGGTACAAGAGCCACACCTTGAACAGCATTAATGATGCACAAGTCAAAGGTTGCTCTATTTAATTTTGCTCCTTGCACACGCTGAATTAAACACGTACACTATTTAGCCCATTATACTGTCAAACAGTTGTGGAGGCGTGACTTGTCTTTTTAACGAGACGCAGCACAGGTGTCAAAATTTGCACCTAGGTACTGGGCGCAGATTCCTGAGCGTTGTTATTTGCTGTACAGGAGTCTGCGCTCTTGTGTTATCCCTTGGCAATACCCTGTTAGTGCAGGCCGTCTCATGACCTCATTTCATGTTGGCCGGTGCGGTTAACGATGGCCATAAATCCCAGACCCACAGTGGCTTTTCCTAAAGTCACACTGCGGTGCTGGGATTCGTGGCCTTGTGCAGTAAATATGTTCGCCGCTCACACATGTCCTTACACCTGCTTCAGACTGGGCGGCCTCAGCTGATCCCTTATCGCATGCCGCGGCCATGAGGCCGCACAGTCAGAAGAAGGCGGAAGGAGGGGAGTGAAAACAGGGGAACATATGCACTGCTCGTGCCCATCAATCACACCCTCGCAGTCAAAATATATGAGACAACGGGGGGCGTTGTGTCGGGCAGGGGGGACGCACAGGCACAGCCAGCCAACCAATGATGTCAGGAGACGGGCAGCGCTAACAATGGGGGTGCTGCGTGTCATTACAAAGGAAAGTCACACCTCAGGGACATTGTAATGGTCTCTAATGAGACACATTTTTTACGTGTTGAGTTCCACGTGGGCAAGGAGAAAAAGTCAGCCACCTCGTACAAATGCAGCAGTACTGCTGTACAAGGTGGCTGATATACATAGAAACACCTGTGGGTGGGGGGCAGGCTCCCTTCAATTTCAGTTCATGTGCCTGCGTGGCGTTTGCAGGTCACGTTGCAAGCTGCACAGCAGGGGAACAGCTGGCGGTGCTGAACTCCACTAACACATTGGCTGGTGTTTTTCTCTGTGCAGCTAGCATGTCCGGGCAGAAACTGGCGTTGTTTGAGCCCAGGGTCAGCAGGAGGAGGAGAGGAGCAAAGTGTAGGCCGAAGCCTGCACTGGTGGCAGCTTTTGTTCTGTTGTGCCAGCGTGGCTTGTGCTGGACACGTTGCCGACTACACAGCAGGGGAACAGCTGGCGGTGCTGAACCCCACTAACACATTGGCTGGTGTTTTTCTCTGTGCAGCTAGCATTTCCGGGCAAAAACTAGCGGTGTTTGAGCCCAGGGTCAGCAGGAGGAGTAGAGGAGCAGAGTGTTGGCCAAAGCCTAGTTGAACCAATTTCAAAGGTTACCTTTAACCCCCCCCTCAGGTGTTGCAAGGTACAAGAGCCACACCTTGAACAGCATTATTGATGCACAAGTCAAAGGTTGCTCTATTTAATTTTGCTCCTTGCACACGCTGAATTAAACACGTACACTATTTAGCCCATTAAACTGTCAAACAGTAGTGGAGGCGTGACTACTAGTCTTTTTAAGGAGACGCAGCACAGGTGTACAAATTTACACCTAGGTGCTGTGCGCAGATTCCTTACCGTTGTTATTTGCAGTACAGGAAACTGCGCTCTTGTGTTATCCCTTGGCAATACCCTGTTAGTGCAGGCCGTCTCATGACCTCATTTCATGTTGGCCGGTGCGGTTAACGATGGCCATAAATCCCAGACCCACAGTGGCTTTTCCTAAAGTCACACTGCGGTGCTGGGATTCGTGGCCTTGTGCAGTAAATATGTTCGCCGCTCACACATGTCCTTACACCTGCTTCAGACTGGGCGGCCTCAGCTGATCCCTTATCGCATGCCGCGGCCATGAGGCCGCACAGTCAGAAGAAGGCGGAAGGAGGGGAGTGAAAACAGGGGAACATATGCACTGCTCGTGCCCATCAATCACACCCTCGCAGTCAAAATATATGAGACAACGGGGGGCGTTGTGTCGGGCAGGGGGGACGCACAGGCACAGCCAGCCAACCAATGATGTCAGGAGACGGGCAGCGCTAACAATGGGGGTGCTGCGTGTCATTAAAAAGGAAAGTCACACCTCAGGGACATTGTAATGGTCTGTAATGAGACACATTTTGTACTTGTTGAGTTCCACGTGTGCAAGGAGAAAAAGTCAGCCACCTTGTACAAATGCAGCAGTACTGCTGTACAAGGTGGCTGTTATACATAGAAACACCTGGGGGGGTGGGGGGCAGGCTCCCTTCAATTTCAGTTCATGTGCCTGCGTGGCGTTTGCAGGTCACGTTGCAAGCTACACAGCAGGGGAACAGCTGGCGTTGCTGAACCCCACTGACACATTGACTGGTGTTTTTCTCTGTGCAGATTGCATGTCCGGGCAAAAACTAGCGGTGTTAGAGCCCAGGGTCAGCAGGAGGAGGAGGAGAGGAGCAAAGTGTAGGCCGAAGCCTGCACTGGTGGCAGCTTTTGGTCGGTTGTGCCAGCGTGGCTTGTGCTGGACACGATGCCGGCTACACAGCGGGGGAACAGCTGGCGGTGCTGAACCACACTAACACATTGGCTGGTGTTTTTCTCTGTGCAGCTAGCA
Source organism: Ranitomeya imitator (assembly GCF_032444005.1). Classification (NCBI taxonomy): domain Eukaryota; kingdom Metazoa; phylum Chordata; class Amphibia; order Anura; family Dendrobatidae; genus Ranitomeya; species Ranitomeya imitator. The sequence goes on from NC_091287.1 coordinate 508,401,023, forward strand.
TGTCCGGGCAGAAACTGGCGTTGTTTGAGCCCAGGGTCAGCAGGAGGAGGAGAGGAGCAAAGTGTAGGCCGAAGCCTGCACTGGTGGCAGCTTTTGTTCTGTTGTGCCAGCGTGGCTTGTGCTGGACACGTTGCCGACTACACAGCAGGGGAACAGCTGGCGGTGCTGAACCCCACTAACACATTGGCTGGTGTTTTTCTCTGTGCAGCTAGCATTTCCGGGCAAAAACTAGCGGTGTTTGAGCCCAGGGTCAGCAGGAGGAGTAGAGGAGCAGAGTGTAGGCCGAAGCCTAGTTGAACCAATTTCAAAGGTTACCTTTAACCCCCCCCTCAGGTGTTGCAAGGTACAAGAGCCACACCTTGAACAGCATTAATGATGCACAAGTCAAAGGTTGCTCTATTTAATTTTGCTCCTTGCACACGCTGAATTAAACACGTACACTATTTAGCCCATTATACTGTCAAACAGTAGTGGAGGCGTGACTACTAGTCTTTTTAAGGAGACGCAGCACAGGTGTACAAATTTACACCTAGGTGCTGTGCGCAGATTCCTTACCGTTGTTATTTGCAGTACAGGAAACTGCGCTCTTGTGTTATCCCTTGGCAATACCCTGTTAGTGCAGGCCGTCTCATGACCTCATTTCATGTTGGCCGGTGCGGTTAACGATGGCCATAAATCCCAGACCCACAGTGGCTTTTCCTAAAGTCACACTGCGGTGCTGGGATTCGTGGCCTTGTGCAGTAAATATGTTCGCCGCTCACACATGTCCTTACACCTGCTTCAGACTGGGCGGCCTCAGCTGATCCCTTATCGCATGCCGCGGCCATGAGGCCGCACAGTCAGAAGAAGGCGGAAGGAGGGGAGTGAAAACAGGGGAACATATGCACTGCTCGTGCCCATCAATCACACCCTCGCAGTCAAAATATATGAGACAACGGGGGGCGTTGTGTCGGGCAGGGGGGACGCACAGGCACAGCCAGCCAACCAATGATGTCAGGAGACGGGCAGCGCTAACAATGGGGGTGCTGCGTGTCATTAAAAAGGAAAGTCACACCTCAGGGACATTGTAATGGTCTGTAATGAGACACATTTTGTACTTGTTGAGTTCCACGTGTGCAAGGAGAAAAAGTCAGCCACCTTGTCCAAATGCAGCAGTACTGCTGTACAAAGTGGCTGTTATACATAGAAACACCTGGGGGGGTGGGGGGCAGGCTCCCTTCAATTTCAGTTCATGTGCCTGCGTGGCGTTTGCAGGTCACGTTGCAAGCTACACAGCAGGGGAACAGCTGGCGTTGCTGAACCCCACTGACACATTGACTGGTGTTTTTCTCTGTGCAGATTGCATGTCCGGGCAAAAACTAGCGGTGTTAGAGCCCAGGGTCAGCAGGAGGAGGAGGAGAGGAGCAAAGTGTAGGCCGAAGCCTGCACTGGTGGCAGCTTTTGGTCGGTTGTGCCAGCGTGGCTTGTGCTGGACACGATGCCGGCTACACAGCGGGGGAACAGCTGGCGGTGCTGAACCACACTAACACATTGGCTGGTGTTTTTCTCTGTGCAGCTAGCATGTCCGGGCAGAAACTGGCGTTGTTTGAGCCCAGGGTCAGCAGGAGGAGGAGAGGAGCAAAGTGTAGGCCGAAGCCTGCACTGGTGGCAGCTTTTGTTCTGTTGTGCCAGCGTGGCTTGTGCTGGACACGTTGCCGACTACACAGCAGGGGAACAGCTGGCGGTGCTGAACCCCACTAACACATTGGCTGGTGTTTTTCTCTGTGCAGCTAGCATTTCCGGGCAAAAACTAGCGGTGTTTGAGCCCAGGGTCAGCAGGAGGAGTAGAGGAGCAGAGTGTAGGCCGAAGCCTAGTTGAACCAATTTCAAAGGTTACCTTTAACCCCCCCCTCAGGTGTTGCAAGGTACAAGAGCCACACCTTGAACAGCATTAATGATGCACAAGTCAAAGGTTGCTCTATTTAATTTTGCTCCTTGCACACGCTGAATTAAACACGTACACTATTTAGCCCATTATACTGTCAAACAGTTGTGGAGGCGTGACTTGTCTTTTTAACGAGACGCAGCACAGGTGTCAAAATTTGCACCTAGGTACTGGGCGCAGATTCCTGAGCGTTGTTATTTGCTGTACAGGAGTCTGCGCTATTGTGATCCCTTGGCCATGCGCTGTGAGCGCTTCCTGTCTTCTGACCTCATTTCATGTCGGCCGTTGCGGTTAGCGATGGACATGAATCCCAGACCCACAGTGTGTTTTTAAAAAATCACACTGCGGTGCTGGGATTCGTGCCCTGGTGCACTAAATATGTTTGCCGCTCACACATGTCCTTACACCTGCTTCAGACTGGGCGGCCTCATCTGATCCCTTATCGCCTGCCGCGGCCATGAGGACACCCAGTCTGAAGAAGGCGGAAGGAGATGAGTGAACACAGGCAAACATATGCACTGCACATGCCCATCAATCACACCCTCGCTGTCCAAAAAAATAAGACACCGAGGGCCGTTGTTTCGAGCAGGGGAGATGCACAGGCGCAGCCAGCTAACCAATGATGTCAAAAGACGGGCAGCGCTAACAAGGGTGGTGCTGCGTGTCATTACAAAGGAAAGTCACACCTCAGGGACATTGTAATGGTCTCTAATGAGACACATTTTGTACGTGTTGAGTTCCACGTGGGCAAGGAGAAAAAGTCAGCCACCTCGTACAAATGCAGCAGTACTGCTGTACAAGGTGGCTGATATACATAGAAACACCTGTGGGTGGGGGGCAGGCTCCCTTCAATTTCAGTTCATGTGCCTGCGTGGCGTTTGCAGGTCACGTTGCAAGCTACACAGCAGGGGAACAGCTGGCGTTGCTGAACCCCACTGACACATTGACTGGTGTTTTTCTCTGTGCAGATTGCATGTCCGGGCAAAAACTAGCGGTGTTAGAGCCCAGGGTCAGCAGGAGGAGGAGGAGAGGAGCAAAGTGTAGGCCGAAGCCTGCACTGGTGGCAGCTTTTGGTCGGTTGTGCCAGCGTGGCTTGTGCTGGACACGATGCCGGCTACACAGCGGGGGAACAGCAGGCGGTGCTGAACCCCACTAACACATTGGCTGGTGTTTTTCTCTGTGCAGCTAGCATGTCCGGGCAGAAACTGGCGTTGTTTGAGCCCAGGGTCAGCAGGAGGAGGAGAGGAGCAAAGTGTAGGCCGAAGCCTGCACTGGTGGCAGCTTTTGGTCGGTTGTGCCAGCGTGGCTTGTGCTGGACACGTTGCCGACTACACAGCAGGGGAACAGCTGGCGGTGCTGAACCCCACTAACACATTGGCTGGTGTTTTTCTCTGTGCAGCTAGCATTTCCGGGCAAAAACTAGCGGTGTTTGAGCCCAGGGTCAGCAGGAGGAGGAGAGGAGCAGAGTGTAGGCCGAAGCCTAGTTGAACCAATTTCAAAGGTTACCTTTAACCCCCCCCTCAGGTGTTGCAAGGTACAAGAGCCACACCTTGTGCAGCATTAATGCTGCACAAGTAAAAGGTTGCTCTATTTGTTTTGCTCCTTGCACACGCTGACTAAAACACGTACACTATTTAGCCCATTATACTGTCAAACAGTTGTGGAGGCGTGACTTGTCTTTTTAACGAGACGCAGCACAGGTGTCAAAATTTGCACCTAGGTACTGGGCGCAGATTCCTGAGCGTTGTTATTTGCTGTACAGGAGTCTGCGCTATTGTGATCCCTTGGCCATGCGCTGTGAGCGCTTCCTGTCTTCTGACCTCATTTCATGTCGGCCGTTGCGGTTAGCGATGGACATGAATCCCAGACCCACAGTGTGTTTTCAAAAAATCACACTGCGTGGCTGGGATTCGTGGCCTTGTGCAGTAAATAGGTTTGCCGCTTACACATGTCCTTACACCTGCTCCAGACTGGGCGGCCTCAGCTGATCCCTTATCGCCTACCACGGCCAGGAGGCCGCACAGTCTGAAGAAGGCGGAAGGAGATGAGTTAAGACAGGCGAACATATGCACTGCTCGTGCCCATAAACCACACCCTCGCTGACAAAATAAATATGACAACGAGGGGCGTTGTTTCTAGCAGGGCGGATGCACAGGCGCAGCCAGCTAACCATGATGACAAAAGACGGGAAACGCTACCAAGGGGGGTGCTGCGTATCATTACAAAGGAAAGTCACACCTCAGGGACAGTGGAATGGTCTCAATGAGACACATTTTGTACGTGTTGAGTTCCACGTGGGCAAGGAGAAAAAGTCAGCCACCTTGTACAAATGCAGCAGTACTGCTGTACTAGGTGGCTGTTATACATAGAAACACCTGGGGGGGTGGGGCCAGGTTCCCTTTTAATTTCAGTTCCTGTGCCTGCATGGCGTTTGCAGGTCACGTTGCCGGCTACACAGCAGGGGAACAGCTGGCGTTGCTGAACCCCACTAACACATTGGCTGGTGTTTTTCTCTGTGCAGCTAGCACTTCCGGGCAAAAACTAGCGGTGTTTGAGCCCAGGGTCAGCAGGAGGAGGAGAGGAGCAGAGTGTAGGCCGAAGCCTGCACTGGTGGCAGCTTTTGTTCTGTTGTGCCAGCGTGGCTTGTGCTGGACACGTTGCCGACTACACAGCAGGGGAACAGCTGGCGGTGCTGAACCCCACTGACACATCACCTAGTGTTTTTTTCTGTGTAGACAACACTTCCAGGTGGCAACTGACAGTGTTGAAACCCAGGGAATCAAAGAGGAGCAGAGTGTAGGCCGAAGCCTGCAGTGGAGCAAGTTGAAAGGGAACCTTTAACCCCCCCCCCCAGGCATTTGTTGCTGAAAGAGCCATCTTGTACAGCAGTAATACTGCACATGGAAAATGGTGGCTCCGAAAATTATGCTCCTTGCAAACGCTGAAGTACACACTCATATAATGTGTCCCCTCACACCGTCAAACCATCCCGGAAGTGGGACTTTCCTTTGTAATGTGACACAGCACAGCCGTCATTCCAACCCCCTTGGTGCCGGGCACCACCTCCTCAACGTTGTTTGGTTCTGTCACGGAGCCCGCACTGTAATGTTATCCCTTGGCCATGCACAGTTAGCGGTGCCCGTCTTCTGACATCATGTAGGTGTCAGGCTGGCAGTGCCTGTGCGTCCAAGCTGCCCGAGATCCAACCTTGCAGTGTCATCTAATGTAGTCCCACTGCGGGCCAGGGATCCATGGGCATGCGCAGTGCATATCATCGCCTCTCACTCACCTCCTTCCTGCTTCTTCAGACTGTGCGGCGTCACGGCCGTGGCATGCTATTAGGGATCAGCTGACGCCGCCTAGTCTGAAGAAGCGTGAAGAAGGGGAGTGAGAGGCTAGTATATGCACTGCGCATGGCCATGGATACCAGGCCCACTGTGGGATCACATTAGACGACACTGCGAGGTGTGATTTCGGGCAGCGTGGACGCACAGGCGCAGCCAGGACGACAACAAATGATGTCAGAGGACGGGCAGCGCAAACTGTGCATGGCCAAGGGATAACATAACAGCGCAGGGTCCATGACGGAATCAAACAACGCTAAGGAGGCAGCGCACGGTGCCAAGGGGGTAGCAATGACGGCTGTGCTGCGTCACATTACAAAGGAAAGTCCCACCTCCAGGACGGTTGGACGGTGTGAGGGGACACATTACATGAGTGTGTAGTTCAGCGTTTGCAAGGAGCATAATTTCAAGAGCGACCTTTCCCTTGTGCAGTATTAGTGCTGCACATGGTGGCTCTTTCAGTAACAAACGCCTAGGGGGGGGGGGGGGACAGGTCCCCTTACATTTTAGTTGTGCCAGCGTGGCGGTCGCATGACACGTTGCCGGATACACAGCTGGGGATCAGCTGACGTTACTGAACCCCAATAACAGAGGAGCGACTGTTGACTGTGCACACAGCACTTCCAGGCACCAACTGGCGGTGTTAGAGCCCAGGGACAGCAGGAGGAGCAGATTGGAGGTATTGCCGCACACACAGCTGGGGATCAGCTGACGTTACTGAACCCCAATAACAGAGGAGCGACTGTTGACTGTGCACACAGCACTTCCAGGCACCAACTGGCGGTGTTAGAGCCCAGGGACAGCAGGAGGAGCAGATTGGAGGTATTGCCGCACACACAGCTGGGGATCAGCTGACGTTACTGAACCCCAATAACAGAGGAGCGACTGTTGACTGTGCACACAGCACTTCCAGGCACCAACTGGCGGTGTTAGAGCCCAGGGACAGCAGGAGGAGCAGAGGAACAGAGTGTAGGCCGAAGCCTGATTGGAGCAAGTTGAAAGGAAACCTTTAACCCCCCCCCCCAAGACGTTTGTAGCTGAAAGAGCCATGTTGTGCAGCACTAAGGATGCAAAAGGAAAAGGTTGCTCTTTTAATTATGCTCCTTGCAAACACCGAAGTAAACACTAAAAATGTGTCCCTTTATACCGTTAAACCGTTCCGGAGGTGCGAATTTCCTTCGTAATGGGACACAGCACAGCTGTCATTCCTATCCCCTTGATGCCGTGCGCTGCCTCCTCAGCGTTGTTTTAAGCTGCCACGGAGCCTGCGCTGTTCTGTTAGCCCTTGGCCATGCCCAATTAGCGCTGCCTGTCTTCTGACATAATTTGGTGTCAGGCTGTCAGTGCCTGTGCGTCCACGCTGCTCCAGATCCCACCTCGCAGTCTCATCTAACGTAATCCCACTGCGGGCCTTGGAACCATGGGCATGCACAGTGCATAACCTCGACTCTCACTCCCCTCCTTCCCTCTTCTTCAGACTGTGCGGTGTCACGGCCGTGGCATGCTAGGGATCAGCTGACGGCGCACAGTCTAAAGAAGGCGGAGGGAAATGAGCGAGAGCCCGAGGGGAAGATATGCACTGCGCATGCCCATGGATCCCAGGCCCGCAGTGTGACTCAATCAGAAGACACTGCGAGGCGGGATCTCGGGCACCGCGGCCGCACAGGCGCAGCCAGCCTGACACCAAATTATGTCAGAAGACAGGCAGCGCAAATAGGGCATGCCCAAGGGATAACAGAACAGCGCAGGCTCCGTGACAGCTTAAAACAACGCTGAGGAGGCAGCGCATGGCACCAAGGGGGTAGGAATGACGGCTGTGCTGCGTCACATTACGAAGGAAAGTCCCAGCTCCGGGACGGTATAACGGTATCAGTGAACACATTTTATAAGTGTTAAGTTCTGCGTGTGCAAAGAGCTAAAAAAAAAGAGCTACCTTTTCCTTGTGCAGCATTACTGCTGCACAAGATGGCTCTTTCAGTAACAAACGACGGGGGGGGGGGGGGACAGGTTCCCTTACATTTAGGTTGTTGTGCCAGCGTGGCGGTCGCAGGACACATTGCCGGCTACACAGCTGGGGATCAGCTGACGTTACTGAAACCCAATAACACTGGGTCGTATGTTTTTACTGTGCAGCCTGCACTTCTGAGCCGCAACTGGCGGTGTTGGAGCCCAGGAATAGCAGTTCAGGTGGTAGAAAGATGAACACAGCAGGAGACCTGGATGACACCCAATTACTTAATCAGGCAGAGGAGTGGCAAATTCCTGCGAGATCCAGGCCTGGTTCATTTTCAGGAAAGTAAGCCGGTCAACGTTATCGGAGGATAGTCGCATGCGACGGTCTGTTAGTACACCACCTGCGGCACTAAAGACACGTTCCGATAAGACACTAGCCGCAGGGCAAGCCAGCACCTCCAATGCATACTGGCTTAGCTCTGGCCATGTATCCAGCTTAGAGACCCAAAACTTGAACGGGGAAGAGCCGTCTGGGAGTACAGTAAGAGGGCAAGCCATGTAGTCTGTCACCATCTGACGGAACCGTTGCCTCCTGCTGACTGGAGCCGCCGGTGATGGTGTAGACATTTGGGGCGGGCACACAAAAGTGTGCCAGAGTTGTGCCATACTGGGCTTGCCTTGGGCAGAGGCACTGCTTCTGCTCCCTCTTTGGGCAGAGCCTCCCCCACTGCCTCGACGCACTGAGCTGCTTTGTAAAGCACTAGCAGCACTCCTCTCAGTTGGACAGGAGAAGATGATGGAATTCACCAGTGTGTCGTGGTACTCCCGCAATTTACGCTCCCGGGTCAACGCAGGGATGAGGTTTTGGACGTTGTCCCGGTAGCGAGGATCGAGGAGGGTGAACACCCAATAATCAGGCATGTTGAGAATGTGGTCGATGCGGCGGTCGTTTCTCAGGCACTGCAGCATGAAATCCACCATGTGCTGCAGAGTGCCAACCGGCCCAGAAACGCTGTCCCCTGCTTGAGACATGATCTCTGCCCGCTCGTCATCACCCCACCCTCGCTGTACACACTGACCACTGGACAATTGTGTCGCTCCCTCCTCTGGACGGAGCTCTTCCTCCTCCATTGACTCCTCCTCATCCTCCTCACAAATTGGCCCCTGCGTACCCCTTTGTGAGGAACCACGTGGCGCTGACTCTCCAGAAGCTGATGGAAAAGGTGACTCCTCATCCTCCACCTCTTCCACCACATCATCCCTTAACCCTTGCAAAGTTTGCTGAAGCAGGCAGATAAGGGGGACAGTCATGCTGACTAGTGCATCATCTGCACTTGCCATCCGCGTGGAATAATCAAAAGGACGCAAAACCTGGCAGACGTCCTTCATAGTGGCCCACTCTGTGGTTGTGAAGTCTGATCGGCGCTGACTGCGACTTCTTTGCGCCTGATGCAGCTGGTACTCCATAACTGCTTGCTGCTGCTCACACAACCGCTCCAACATATGTAACGTGGAATTCCACCGGGTAGGTAGGTCACATATGATGCGGTGTTCCGGAAGGCGGAATCGGCGCTGCAGAGCAGCAATGCGGGATCTGGCCAAGCTGGAACGCCGCAAGTGAGCACACTCTAGGCGGACCTTGTGCAGCAGGGCATCAAGATCCGGATAGTCCCTCAGAAAACTCTGCACAACCAAATTGAGCACATGTGCCAGACATGGGATGTGAGTGAGGTTGCCAAGGGCCAAAGCTGCCACCAGATTTCGGCCATTGTCACACACTACCATGCCTGGCTGGAGATTCGCTGGCAGTAACCACACATCGCTCTCCTGCTTTATAGCATTCCAGAGCTCCTGCGCTGTGTGGCTTCGATGCCCCAATGAAACTAGTTTCAAGACGGCCTGCTGACGTTTGGCCACGGCTGTGCTCATGTCGGTCATAGGTAAACGTTCACGGGTCCATGTGGGGGTGGACTGTGACGGATCCTGCAGAGAGGAATCAGAGGAACTGGTGTAAGAGGAGGAGTCGATGCGTACAGACTGGATTCCTGCAATCCTTGGAGTGGGCAGGACACGTCCTGCGCCACTCGCACGATCTGTACCTGGCTCAACAACATTAACCCAATGGGCAGTGAGGGAAACATATCGCCCCTGTCCATGCTGACTGGTCCACGCATCGGTGGTGAGGTGGACCTTGCTACTGACGGCGTTCAGTAGCGCATGTTTTATGTTTGCCTCAACATGCCTGTGCAGGGCAGGGACAGCCTGCCTGCTGAAGTAAAAGCGGCTGGGCACCTTGTACTGTGGGACTGCCAATGCCATCAAGTCACGGAAGCTGTCAGTCTCCACCAGCCTGAACGAGAGCATTTCCAGGGACAACAGTTTGGCAATGCCTGCATTCAGAGCCTGTGCTCGGGGGTGGTTGGCCGAGAATGCCCGCCTTTTCTCCCATGCCTGTACTACCGATGGCTGTAGAGTAGACTGGGAGTGTGAGGATGACTGGGAAGGTGGTGCTGTGGGTGGAATTACACAAGGTCTCTGGGAGGAAGCCAAACCAGCTGTGCGTGAGCTGGAGGAAGAGGCAACACGAGCTGAAGAGGTGGTAGCTGCCGCTGTTGGTTGGCCTACATCTTCAGTGTGTTTCTGTAACTCCACCGCGTGCCTGGTCCGCACATGTTTCCACATATTTGTGGTATTGAGGTTGCTGACATTTTTCCCTCTTTTTACTTTATGATGACACAGCTTGCATTTGACAAAACAAATGTCATCTGCAACTGTGTCAAAAAAGGACCAGGCACTGCAAGTCTTGGGAGCGCCCTTTTTGGCTTTGGAAAGAGACAGGCTCCTAACGGGTAGAGTTGAGCGACCTTGACCTTTTTAGAGTCGAGCCGGGTTTTGCGAAACCCGACTATGTCCAAAGTCGGGTCGAGTGAAATCGGCCGATTATGACGTAAAGTCGGGATCGACCGAAACACGAAACCCAATGCAAGTCAATGGGGCAGCATAGTCGGCAGTGAGTGGGGGCCAGGAAAACACCTAGAGTGCCCATTTTAATGTCAAAACCATCCATTCTTCTTAATGAAGCTTGTCAAGCGTAATTTACCTTATAATAATTGGAAGGCATTTGAAATTGGGGGTCATTTGGCTAAAGTTGTGGGGGGTAGGGCTGGTTCAAGTAATTAGTGGGCCCAGGAAATCTGGACCACGTCACGGCAGTGGAGCAGGGAGAGGTAAGTATTTCAACTTTGCAAGTGCTGTGAACCTGAGCAAGCAGGGGGGGCCCACTCGTTGGCATTGGCACTGGCACAGGGCCCCTCAAAGTACAGCGGTGTGTTTGCACGGCGGGGGCGCCTCCCACCGGCAGCAACACTTTTGCGTACTATGAGAGGCCCTGTGCCAGTGACGTCGCCAACTAGTATTCCTCCCCCCACCTGATGAAGGAACCTGCACTTTCATCTGCACCTTCCTCTTTGTCCCCGTGTAAGGTGGTATGGTATGCGGGAAGAGCAACCTGACTTTCAGCAGGGTCACAATGTTGTTGTGTAGCGTGCACGGGGAATGTTGCGTTATGGGTCAATGTACCAGCAGACTCATCTATCACTGGCTGGGCAATGGGCACGATGAAGTGGAAACACAGATATAGGCCCAAAGAAGAAAGTGGGCTAAATGCAGTTCAAAATTGGTAACACAGGAATAACCAGGGGGCATTGCAGTGGAGGACAACTGGAATGAGAGGCTGACACAGAGAGTAGGGCCAAATCAGTAAGTAGTCGAAATGCAGTTCAAAATTGGCAACCGTAGTAAACAGGCGGCACAGCTTTGTTCAGTGGAGGAGAACAGCAAGGAGTGGCAGACACCGATAGTAGGCCCCAAACCAACTAGTACGCCAAATGCAGTTGTTCCATTTAACCACAATTTAATGAGAGCCTGAAGATAGAAGCTCAGGAAAGGCAACCTGGGGAACACCTTGGAGTGTAACACACCATCTCTCTCCACCCCATACCCATTTTGTATGGCCTAATGCAGTGTACTTTTCTACAACTACTAAACGAGAGTCGGAAGACCGAAGCAATGGCAAGGAAACCTGGGGAACACCTTAGAGTGTAACACACCCTCTCTCTACACCCCATACCCAATTTGAAGGCCTAATGCAGTGTAGTTTCCAAGAACTACTAAACGAGAGCCGGAAGATCGAAGCTCAGGAAAGGCAACCTGGGGAACACCTTGGAGTGTAACACACCCTCTCGCTACACCCCATACCCAATTTGAAGGCCTAATGCAGCGTAGTTTCCAACAACTACTAAACGAGAGCCGGAAGATCGAAGCTCAGGAAAGGCAACCTGGGGAACACCTTGGAGTGTAACACACCCTCTCGCTACACCCCATACCCAATTTGAAGGCCTAATGCAGCGTAGTTTCCAACAACTACTAAACGAGAGCCGGAAGATCGAAGCTCAGGAAAGGCAACCTGGGGAACACCTTGGAGTGTAACAAACCCTCTCTCTACACCCCATACCCAATTTGTAGGCCTAATGCAGCGTAGTTTCCGACAACTACTAAACGAGAGCATGAAGATCGAAGCTCAGGAAAGGCAACCTGGGGAACACCTTGGAGTGTAACACACCCTCTCTCTACACCCCATACCCAATTTGTAGGCCTAATGCAGCGTAGTTTCCGACAACTACTAAACGAGAGCCGGAATATCGAAGCTCAGGAAAGGCAACCTGGGGAACACCTTGGAGTGTAACACACCCTCTCTCTACGCCCCATACCCAATTTGTAGGCCTAATGCAGCGTAGTTTCCGACAACTACTAAACGAGAGCCGGAATATCGAAGCTCAGGAAAGGCAACCTGGGGAACACCTTGGAGTGTAACACACCCTCTCTCTACGCCCCATACCCAATTTGTAGGCCTAATGCAGCGTAGTTTCCGACAACTACTAAACGAGAGCCGGAATATCGAAGCTCAGGAAAGGCAACCTGGGGAACACCTTGGAGTGTAACACACCCTCTCTCTACACCCCATACCCAATTTGAAGGCCTAATGCAGTGTAGTTTCCAAGAACTACTAAACGAGAGCCGGAAGATCGAAGCTCAGGAAAGGCAACCTGGGGAACACCTTGGAGTGTAACACACCCTCTCGCTACACCCCATACCCAATTTGAAGGCCTAATGCAGCGTAGTTTCCAACAACTACTAAACGAGAGCCGGAAGATCGAAGCTCAGGAAAGGCAACCTGGGGAACACCTTGGAGTGGAACACACCATCTCTCTACACCCCATACCCAATTTGAAGGCCTAATGCAGAGTAGTTTCCAAGAACTACTAAACGAGAGCCGGAAGATCGAAGCTCAGGAAAGGCAACCTGGGGAACACCTTGGAGTGTAACACAACGTCTCTCTACACGACGGAAGGGCTGATTCTTAGGAAGGAAGGCTGTTGGAAATAAGCATTGCGCGTCCGAGGGTGATTATATTCTTATTAGGTATATACTCACCCTCGGACGCGCCCTGCTTCTTTATTTGGAATGAATGTTTATTTGCAATGTGGTGTTGACTTTCTCTATTATTTTGGTAATTAATGATTTTATTATTTTCATTATTTTGCATCTTCTCGGCAATAATATAAAGAAGACGCGACAGGACAACACTCGGTGGATGCCATATGTGTGTTTTCAATTTAAAAAAACTTTCAGTTAACTACTTGCAGGAGAAAGTAATTGTAGCTGGTGGCCATTTTTAGTACTGTACCAGATTAGAGTTGTGTGTTTGTTTTTAATGTTAAAATGTCTGCATTTGATATCTCACCAGTATTTTCTTTTTTATAAGCAAAATACTTATTTTTATATTTTCTGATGTTGGTTCCAGGGGTACACGGCCAGCAGTGCCCTGGTCAGTGTAGTAGTAGTTGAAAGAATGGACCGCAGACAGGCATCGAAGGCCTAAAATAATAACACATGGCTGTAGGCAATTTTAAATTGGTTCCAGGGGTACACGGGCAGCAGTGACCTGGTCAGTGTAGTAGTAGTTGAAAAAATGGACCGCAGACAGGCATCGAATGCCTAAAATAATAACACATGGCTGTAGGCAATTTTAAATTGGTTACAGGGGTACACGGACAGCAGTGACCTGGTCAGTGTAGTAGTAGTTGAAAGAATGGACCGCAGACAGGCATCGAAGGCCTAAAATAAAAAAATTGGGCTGGCTGTAGGCAATTTTAAATTGGTTCCAGGGGTACACGGACAGCAGTGGTGTGGTCAGTGGAGGCCTAGTGGAAGGAGTGACCGCAGACAGGCATCGAAGGCCTAAAATAATAACACATGGCTGTAGGCAATTTTAAATTGGTTCCAGGGGTACACGGACAGCAGTGGTGTGGTCAGTGGAGGCCTAGTGGAAGGAGTGACCGCAGACAGGCATCGAAGGCCTAAAATAATAACACATGGCTGTAGGCAATTTTAAATTGGTTCCAGGGGTACACGGACAGCAGTGACCTGGTCAGTGTAGTAGTAGTTGAAAGAATGGACCGCAGACAGGCATCGAAGGCCTAAAATAAAAAAATTGGGCTGGCTGTAGGCAATTTTAAATTGGTTCCAGGGGTACACGGGCAGCAGTGGTGTGGTCAGTGGAGGCCTAGTGGAAGGAGTGACCGCAGACAGGCATCGAAGGCCTAAAATAATAACACATGGCTGTAGGCAATTTTAAATTGGTTCCAGGGGTACACGGACAGCAGTGACCTGGTCAGTGTAGTAGTAGTTGAAAGAATGGACCGCAGACAGGCATCGAAGGCCTAAAATAAAAAAATTGGGCTGGCTGTAGGCAATTTTAAATTGGTTCCAGGGGTACACGGGCAGCAGTGGTGTGGTCAGTGGAGGCCTAGTGGAAGGAGTGACCGCAGACAGGCATCGAAGGCCTAAAATAATAACACATGGCTGTAGGCAATTTTAAATTGGTTCCAGGGGTACACGGGCAGCAGTGACCTGGTCAGTGTAGTAGTAGTTGAAAGAATGGACCGCAGACAGGCATCGAAGGCCTAAAATAAAAAAATTGGGCTGGCTGTAGGCAATTTTAAATTGGTTCCAGGGGTACACGGGCAGCAGTGGTGTGGTCAGTGGAGGCCTAGTGGAAGGAGTGACCGCAGACAGGCATCGAAGGCCTAACATAACAAACTTGGGCTGGCTGTAGGCACTTTTAAATTGGTTCCAGGGGTACACGGGCAGCAGTGGTCTGGTCAGTGGAAGTCTAGTGGAAGGAGTGACCGCAGACAGGCATCGAAGGCCTAAAATAATAACACATGGCTGTAGGCAATTTTAAATTGGTTCCAGGGGTACACGGACAGCAGTGACCTGGTCAGTGTAGTAGTAGTTGAAAGAATGGACCGCAGACAGGCATCGAAGGCCTAAAATAAAAAAATTGGGCTGGCTGTAGGCAATTTTAAATTGGTTCCAGGGGTACACGGGCAGCAGTGGTGTGGTCAGTGGAGGCCTAGTGGAAGGAGTGACCGCAGACAGGCATCGAAGGCCTAAAATAATAACACATGGCTGTAGGCAATTTTAAATTGGTTCCAGGGGTACACGGACAGCAGTGACCTGGTCAGTGTAGTAGTAGTTGAAAGAATGGACCGCAGACAGGCATCGAAGGCCTAAAATAAAAAAATTGGGCTGGCTGTAGGCAATTTTAAATTGGTTCCAGGGGTACACGGGCAGCAGTGACCTGGTCAGTGTAGTAGTAGTTGAAAGAATGGACCGCAGACAGGCATCGAAGGCCTAAAATAAAAAAATTGGGCTGGCTGTAGGCAATTTTAAATTGGTTCCAGGGGTACACGGGCAGCAGTGACCTGGTCAGTGTAGTAGTAGTTGAAAGAATGGACCGCAGACAGGCTTAGAAGGCCTAACATAACAAACTTGGGCTGGCTGTAGGCACTTTTAAATTGGTTCCAGGGGTACACGGGCAGCAGTGGTCTGGTCAGTGGAAGTCTAGTGGAAGGAGTGACCGCAGACAGGCTTCCAAGGCCTAACATAACAAACTTGGGCTGGCTGTAGGCACTTTTAAATTGGTTCCAGGGGTACACGGGCAGCAGTGGTCTGGTCAGTGGAAGTCTAGTGGAAGGAGTGACCGCAGACAGGCTTCCAAGGCCTAACATAACAAACTTGGGCTGGCTGTAGGCACTTTTAAATTGGTTCCAGGGGTACACGGGCAGCAGTGGTCTGGTCAGTGGAAGTCTAGTGGAAGGAGTGACCGCAGACAGGCTTCCAAGGCCTAACATAACAAACTTGGGCTGGCTGTAGGCACTTTTAAATTGGTTCCAGGGGTACACGGGCAGCAGTGGTCTGGTCAGTGGAAGTCTAGTGGAAGGAGTGACCGCAGACAGGCTTCCAAGGCCTAACATAACAAACTTGGGCTGGCTGTAGGCACTTTTAAATTGGTTCCAGGGGTACACGGGCAGCAGTGGTCTGGTCAGTGGAAGTCTAGTGGAAGGAGTGACCGCAGACAGGCTTCCAAGGCCTAACATAACAAACTTGGGCTGGCTGTAGGCACTTTTAAATTGGTTCCAGGGGTACACGGGCAGCAGTGGTCTGGTCAGTGGAAGTCTAGTGGAAGGAGTGACCGCAGACAGGCTTCCAAGGCCTAACATAACAAACTTGGGCTGGCTGTAGGCACTTTTAAATTGGTTCCAGGGGTACACGGGCAGCAGTGGTCTGGTCAGTGGAAGTCTAGTGGAAGGAGTGACCGCAGACAGGCTTCGAAGGCCTAACATAACAAAATTGGGCTGGCTGTAGGCACTTTAAATTGGTTCCAGGGGTACATGGGCAGCAGTGTATGGTCAGTGGAAGTCTAGTGGAAGGAGTGACGGCAGACAGTCTTCGAAGGCCTAACATAACAAAATTGGGCTGACTGTAGGCACTTTTAAATTGGTTCCAGGGTAACACGGCCAGCAGTGGCCTGGTCAGTGTAGTAGTTGTAGAAAGAAGGGACCGCAGACAGGCTTCGAAGGCCTAACATAACAAAAATGTCAAAACAATGGTATTGTCAGTGCCAGGCATTGAAGGATGTCAGCGGCTAGACTACACATTGGTGAAGCTGTGAGAGATAATTTTGCTAGTGGTAGAGCACTGTTTGAGCTGGGGGGGGGAACTGTCTTGTGGCCGGCGGTACAGGCACAGGGCCCCTCATATTACAACGGTGTGTCTGACGTTGGGTGCGCACCACCACCGCCAGAGACACTTTATTGTACTATGAGGGACCCAGTGGCAGTGCCGTCGACCAAAAGCGGCCACACCCACCTCTTCAGACAAACAGCACTCTCAAGGGTCCAAGCGCAAAGTGGCGATAGCACGGCCCCGTGTGGGGAGTTTGGCCATTTCGTGAGGTGGAAACATGTCGTATGCTGGACAATCAGGTGAAGAAAATTACGAGATTGGAAAAGTCATTCAGAATAGTCCACAGGCAAGACCTTTTCATAGGAAAGCTAGGTGTCAGCCGGGCAGGGTGGGGCAAAAGATTTTGAAATCCAGTTGTGGTTCATTTTAATGAAGGTTAGATCATCTACATTTTGGGTAGCCAGACGAGTCCTTTTTTCTGTTAGTATTGAACCTGCAGCACTGAATACTCTTTCTGATAGGACACTAGCTGCCGGGCAAGCAAGCTCCTGCAATGCATATTCTGCCAATTCTGGCCAGGTGTCTAATTTGGATGCCCAGTAATCAAATGGGAATGACGGTTGAGGGAGAACGTCGATAAGGGATGAAAAATAGTTTGTAACCATACTGGACAAATGTTGTCTCCTGTCACTTTGAATTGATGCTGCAGTACCTGTCCTGTCTGCGGTCATAGAAAAATCACTCCACAACCTGGTCAGAAAACCCCTCTGTCCAACGCCACTTCTGATTTCTGCCCCTCTAACACCTCTGGTCTGCTGGCCCCTGGAGCTCGTGTGAGAACGATCACGGGCGCTGTGTGCAGGGAATGCCAGAAGCAAACGGTCAACAAGAGTTGATTGTTTTGTTGCTAATATTAGTTCCAAGTTCTCATGTGGCATAATATTTTGCAATTTGCCTTTATAGCGAGGATCAAGGAGGCAGGCCAACCAGTAATCGTCATCGTTCATCATTTTTGTAATGCGTGTGTCCCTTTTGAGGATACGCAAGGCATAATCCGCCATGTGGGCCAAAGTTCCCGTTGTCAAATCTGCGGTTGTGCTTGGTTGAGGGGCAGTTGCAGGCAAATCTACGTCACTTGTGTCCCTCAAAAAACCAGAACCCGGCCTTGCCACGCCACCAATTTCCCGTGCCCCCGGGAAAGCTTCCTCATTAAAAATATACTCATCCCCATCATCCTCCTCATCCTCCACCTCCTCTTCGCCCGGTACCTCGTCATGTACACTGCCCTGACCAGACAATCGCTGACTGTCATCAAGGCTTTCCTCTTCCTCTGGTGCAGACGCCTGATCCTTTATGTGCGTCAAACTTTGCATCAGCAGACGCATTAGGGGGATGCTCATGCTTATTATGGCGTTGTCTGCACTAACCAGCCGTGTGCATTCCTCAAAACACTGAAGGACTTGACACATGTCTTGAATCTTCGACCACTGCACACCTGACAACTCCATGTCTGCCATCCTACTGCCTGCCCGTGTATGTGTATCCTCCCACAAAAACATAACAGCCCGCCTCTGTTCGCACAGTCTCTGAAGCATGTGCAGTGTTGAGTTCCACCTTGTTGCAACGTCTATGATTAGGCGATGCTGGGGAAGGTTCAAAGAACGCTGATAGGTCTGCATACGGCTGGAGTGTACAGGCGAACGGCGGATATGTGCGCAAAGTCCACGCACTTTGAGGAGCAGGTCGGATAACCCCGGATAACTTTTCAGGAAGCACTGCACCACCAGGTTTAAGGTGTGAGCCAGGCAAGGAATGTGTTTCAGTTGGGAAAGGGAGATGGCAGCCATGAAATTCCTTCCGTTATCACTCACTACCTTGCCTGCCTCAAGATCTACAGTGCCCAGCCACGACTGCGTTTCTTGCTGCAAGAACTCGGACAGAACTTCCGCGGTGTGTCTATTGTCGCCCAAACACTTCATAGCCAATACAGCCTGCTGACGTATGCCAGTAGCTGCCCCATAATGGGAGACCTGGTGTGCAACAGTGGCAGGTGCGGATGGAGTGTTTGTGCGACTGCGGTCTGTGGACGAGCTCTTGCTTCTGCAGGAGGACGAGGAGGAGGAGGAGGAGGGGGTGCGAACGGCTACAGACAACTGTTTACTAGACCGTGGGCTAGGCAGAACTGTCCCAAACTTGCTGTCCCCTGTGGACCCTGAATCCACCACATTTACCCAGTGTGCCGTGATGGACACGTAACGTCCCTGGCCATGCCTACTGGTCCATGCATCTGTTGTCAGGTGCACCTTTCTACTGACTGATTGCCTGAGTGCATGGACGATGCGCTCTTTAACATGCTGGTGGAGGGCTGGGATGGCTTTTCTGGAAAAAAAGTGTCGACTGGGTAGCTCGTAGCGTGGTACAGCGTAGTCCATCAGGTCTTTGAAAGCTTCGCTTTCAACTAACCGGTAGGGCATCATCTCTAACGAGATTAGTCTAGCTATGTGGGCGTTCAAACCCTGTGTACGCGGATGCGAGGCTAAGTATTTCCTTTTTCTAAC
This sequence comes from Ranitomeya imitator, assembly GCF_032444005.1. Lineage (NCBI taxonomy): Eukaryota > Metazoa > Chordata > Amphibia > Anura > Dendrobatidae > Ranitomeya > Ranitomeya imitator. The sequence goes on from NC_091287.1 coordinate 508,419,895, forward strand.
CATAGTCTCATGTAGGGTGAGCTGGACTGGAGAGCTGGAGATCGTGGAACTAGCGGGGGTGCCGGTGGACATGGCAGACTGAGAGACGGTGGGAGATGGTATTGTTGCCGCCGGTGCCCTAGATGCAGTGTTTCCTACTACGAAACTGGTGATTCCCTGACCCTGACTGCTTTGGCCTGGCAAAGATACCTGCACAGATACATCAGGTGGTGCGCTAAATGGTGGTCCTACACTGCCGGAAGGGATGTTGCGTTGATGACTAGCTTCATTGGCCGAGGGTGCAACAACCTTAAGGGACGTTTGGTAGTTAGTCCAAGCTTTCAAATGCATGGTGGTTAAATGTCTATGCATGCAACTAGTATTGAGACTTTTCAGATTCTGACCTCTGCTTAAGGAAGTAGAACATTTTTGACAGATGACTTTGCGCTGATCAATTGGATGTTGTTTAAAAAAATGCCAGACTGCACTCTTTCTAGCATCGGATACCTTTTCAGGCATTGCAGACTGAGCTTTAACCGGATGGCCACGCTGTCCTCCACCAGGTTTTGGCTTTGCCACGCGTTTTGGGCAAGATACGGGCCCGGCAGATGGAACCTGTGGCGATGTTGATGCCTGCTGCGGCCCCTCCTCCTCCTCTGCTTCAGAACTGCTGCCGCCTGCACCCTGTTCCCCCAATGGCTGCCAATCGGGGTCAAGAACTGGGTCATCTAATAACTCTTCTTGTACCTCCTGCGCAACTTCGTCTGTGTCACCGTGTCGTTCGGTGGTATAGCGTTCGTGATGGGGCAACATAGTCTCATCAGGGTCTGATTCTTGATCAGCACCCTGCGAGGGCAATGTTGTGGTCTGAGTCAAAGGACCAGCATAGTAGTCTGGCTGTGGCTGTGCGTCAGTGCACTCCATGTCAGATTCAATTTGTAATGGGCATGGACTGTTAACTGCTTCACTTTCTAAGCCAGGGACGGTATGTGTAAAGAGCTCCATGGAGTAACCCGTTGTGTCGCCTGCTGCATTCTTCTCTGTTGTTGTTTTTGCTGAAGAGGACAAGGAAGTGACTTGTCCCTGACCGTGAACATCCACTAACGACGCGCTGCTTTTACTTTTACCAGTTTCACGAGATGAGGCAAAAGAGCTAGAGGCTGAGTCAGCAAGATAAGCCAAAACTTGCTCTTGCTGCTCCGGCTTTAAAAGCGGTTTTCCTAATCCCAGAAAAGGGAGCGTTCGAGGCCTTGTGTAGCCGGACGACGAACCTGGCTCCACAGCTCCAGACTTAGGTGCAATATTTTTTCCCCCACGACCACCTGATGCTCCACCACTACCACTACCCTCATTACCAGCTGACAATGAACGCCCCCGGCCACGACCTCTTCCACTAGACTTCCTCATTGTTTTAAAAACGTAACCAAACTAACGTTATTTGTTGCAGTCACACAACTTACACGGTGAGCTATAACTTCAGTATGATTTAGCTACCCCTTTACAGGTTGGTGAGACCACAGCGAAAATCAGGCCCAATGTTACACACTCTTTTTTTGGTGGCTGCAAATTAGAGAGATGCCCCACACGCAGGACTGTCACTGAAGCACAAATGTTAATATTAATGTCACACTATTATTTTTTTTTTTTTTTTATTTTTTTCAGGAACACTTTAGAAACCCCCCAAAAAAAAAAAAATAGATTTTTGCAGGGAGAATTTAGAAAACAAATGTAACAAACTATATGCTTTCTATGGGCCACTGAGTGAGAGATGACGCACACAGGAATCAGGAGTGGCACACAAGCCCAGAGGCCAATATTTTTCTACCAATGATTGATGGAGTTATTTTCTCTGGTAGATTTTGGAACCCAAATCAAGGAAAAAAAATGTAGGCTTTCTATGGACCACAATTGGAGAGAGAGAGAGAGAGAGATGGCACACCCAGGAGTCAAGACTGGCACACAAGCAGAAAGGCCAATATTAATCTCCCACTGTTTTTTTTGGTTGTTTTTTTTTTTTTTTTTTTCAGGGAGACTTTAGAAAAAAAAATAATAAAAAAAATATGATTTTATCAGGAAGAATTTAGAAACCAAATAAAATAAAATGATTTTTTCAGGGAGAATTTATAAAACAAATAAAACCAAAAATAGGCGTTCTATGGCCCACTGACTGAGAGATGACGCACCCAGGAGTCAAGACTGGCACACAAGCAGAAAGGCCAATATTAATCTCCCACTGTTTTTTTTGGTTGTTTTTTTTTTTTTTTTTTCAGGGAGACTTTAGAAAAAAAAATAATAAAAAAAATATGATTTTATCAGGAAGAATTTAGAAACCAAATAAAATAAAATGATTTTTTCAGGGAGAATTTATAAAACAAATAAAACCAAAAATAGGCGTTCTATGGCCCACTGACTGAGAGATGACGCACCCAGGAGTCAAGACTGGCACACAAGCAGAAAGGCCAATATTAATCTCCCACTGTTTTTTTTTTTTTTTTTCAGGGAGACTTTAGAAAAAAAAATAATAAAAAAAATATGATTTTATCAGGAAGAATTTAGAAACCAAATAAAATAAAATAATTTTTTCAGGGAGAATTTAGAAAACAAATAAAACCAAAAATAGGCGTTCTATGGCCCACTGACTGAGAGATGACGCACACAGGAGTCAGGAGTGGCACACAAACCCAGAGGCCAATATTTTTCTACCAATGATTGATGTAGTTATTTTCTCTGGTAGATTTTAGAACCCAAATCAAGGAAAAAAAATATAGGCTTTCTATGGACCACAATTGGAGAGAGAGAGAGAGAGAGAGAGAGAGAGAGAGATGGCACACCCAGGAGTCAAGACTGGCACACAAGCAGAAAGGCCAATATTAATCTCCCACTGTTTTTTTGGTTGTTTTTTTTTTTTTTTTTTCAGGGAGACTTTAGAAATAAAAATAATAAAAAAAATATGATTTTATCAGGAAGAATTTAGAAACCAAATAAAATAAAATGATTTTTTCAGGGAGAATTTAGAAAACAAATAAAACCAAAAATATGCGTTCTATGGCCCACTGACTGAGAGAGAGAGAGAGATGGAACGCTTAGTACTGGCACACAAGCCCAAAGGGCAATATTAATCTCCCTTTTTTTTTCCAGGGAGAATTTCTGAAACCCAAAAAAAAAATAAAATAGGCTTTCTATGGCCCACTATTTGTGAGAGAGATGGGACGCTCAGGACTGGCACAGATGGCACGCTCAGGACTGGCACAGAAGCCCAGAGGCCAATATTAATCTCCCTTTTTTTCTGGGAGAATTTATAAAACCAAAAAAATATTTAAATAGGCTTTCTATGGCCCACTATTTGTGAGAGAGATGGCACGCTCAGGACTGGCACAGATGGCACGCTCACAACTGGCACACAAGCCCAGAGGCCAATATTAATCTCCCTTTTTTCAGGGAAAATTTATAAAACAAAAAAAAAAATTAAATAGGCTTTCTATGGCCCACTATTTGTGAGAGAGATGGCACGCTCAGGGCTGGCTGGCACAGATGGCACGCTCAGGACTGGCACACAAGCCCAGAGGCCAATATTAATCTCCCTTTTTTTCTGGGAGAATTTATAAAACCAAAAAAATATTTAAATAGGCTTTCTATGGCCCACTATTTGTGAGAGAGATGGCACGCTCAGGACTGGCACAGATGGCACGCTCACAACTGGCACACAAGCCCAGAGGCCAATATTAATCTCCCTTTTTTCAGGGAAAATTTATAAAACAAAAAAAAAAATTAAATAGGCTTTCTATGGCCCACTATTTGTGAGAGAGATGGCACGCTCAGGGCTGGCACAGATGGCACGCTCAGGACTGGCACACAAGCCCAGAGGCCAATATTAATCTCCCTTTTTTTCAGGGAGAATTTATAAAACCAAAAAAAAAAATAAATAGGCTTTCTATGGCCCACTATTTGTGAGAGAGATGGCACACTCAGGACTGGCACACAAGCCCAAAGGCCAATATTAATCTCCCACTGTATTTTTATCAGGGAGAATTTATACACCCCACAAAAAAAAATACAGAAAAATGAAAAGGCTTTCTATGGCCCACTATGTGAGAGAGATGGCACACACAGGGATGGCACTCTAGCAGAAATGCCAAATTGCCAATCTTAATCTCCCACCAAAAAAAAAAAAAAAAAAAAAACAGGGAATGTCCTACAATTACTATCTCCCTGCCTGCAGTAATCTCAGCCAGGTATGGCAGGCAGCTACTATCTCCCTGCCTGCAGTAATCTCAGCCAGGTATGGCAGGCAGCAATAAGGAGTGGACTGATGCACAAATGAAATAAAAAGTGTGGACAAACAAAAAAGATAGCTGTGCAGAAAGGAAGGAACAAGAGGATTTGTGCTTTGAAAAAAGCAGTTGGTTTGCACAGCGGCGTACACACAGCAATGCAGCTATCAGGGAGCCTTCTAGGGCAGCCCAATGAGCTACAGCGCTGAGGGGAAAAAAAAAAAAAAAAAAAATTCCACTGTCCCTGCACACCGAGGGTGGTGTTGGACAGTGCAAATCGCTGCAGCACAAGCGGTTTTGTGGTTAATGGACCCTGCCTAACGCTATCCCTGCTTCTGACAAAGCGGCAGCAACCTCTCCCTAAGCTCAGATCAGCAGCAGTAAGATGGCGGTCGGCGGGAACGCCTCTTTATAGCCCCTGTGACGTCGCAGACAGCAAGCCAATCACTGCAATGCCCTTCTCTAAGATGGTGGGGACCAGGACCTATGTCATCACGCTGCCCACACTCTGCGTTTACCTTCATTGGCTGAGAAATGGCGCTTTTCGCGTCATTGAAACGCGACTTTGGCGCGAAAGTCGCGTACCGCATGGCCGACCCCGCACAGGGGTCGGATCGGGTTTCATGAAACCCCGACTTAGCCAAAAGTCGGCGACTTTTGAAAATGTTCGACCCGTTTCGCTCAACCCTACTAACGGGTGCCAAAGTGGAGGCTACAGGCTCCGCAGTCTTCCCCCTCCCTCTCCCTCTTTGGCCCGTAAGAGGAAGCTCTTCCTCTGAGCTGCTCCCACCACCTTCCTGTTCCTCACGCCACGATGGGTCAAGGACCTCATCATCTCCACTACCCTCTGCCACCAACTGCTCCTCCTGGGTAGTCTCAGCAGCACAGTACGCACGAGAAAGCGGCACCTGAGTTTCATCATCAGATGCGTACTGCGCTGTGGTCACCGGAGGCACTGGCCCACCTGCCTCTTCAGAGTCAGAGAGAAAAAGGTGTTGGGCATCACTGCACACTGCCTCTTCTTCCATTTCTCCAATGCTGCTTGGCTGGCCCCCTGTTTCCAAGCCAAGAGATTCAGAGAACAGAAGTAGAGACGGCTCCTGTCCTGGGCTCTCTGACTGCCTGGCCAATTTGGCAGGTGGTGAAGAGACAGATGGCTGCTCTCCAGTGCTCTGTGCCTGAGAGGATGTGGCACTAACTGAAGTCGATGCCGAGGCGTTAGCTGCCATCCACCCGACAACGGCTTCAATTTGGTCTTCACGCAGCAGCGGTGCACGGCGCTCTCCGACAAAGCTGCGCATGAAGGACTGTTCCCTGCTGAAACTGAGTGACGACGAGTCACCGGCGCCCGCAGCAGGCACAGAATCACCACGTCCTCTCCCTGCTCCTCTCCCTGCTCCGCGCCCACGCCCACGTGCCTTACTCCCTGCCCTCTTCATCTTGGTTGACAGATAAAGATAAGCAGAAAAGTACTAAGGCCTTAGTGTGCTTATTCCTGTAATGCTCCTCCTAACAGGTGTAAGAAACACTAATGTTGTAAATTGTGGACTAAACTTTATTATTTTGCAAATGTGGCCTACACAAGTGTAAGTTGTGTTTGGTGAACTTAACCTTTTTTTTGGTGCAGATCGGGCTACAGAGCTAGTTTAAATCACACGGAGACCGTGCAGACAGCCGTAAACGGCGCTGCAAGGCCAAGAAACCCTCCTCTCGGTTATCCTATATAGTGTTTTTCCACTATTTAGCTGGATACGAGTGGAAAGACACTAATAGGAATTTTTTTTTTCAAATTTTAAACTGGCTGCACTATTTGAAAAAAAGGAAATTGTTTTTCAAGGTATGAGGCAGTAACGCACCCTGAGCTGAATCCAACCGGCTATGGCTGCACACAGACTACAGGGCGAGCTGCGCTCACACAGAGACCGTGCAGACAGCCGTAAACGGCGCTGCAAGGCCAAAAAACCCTCCTCTAGGTTATCCTATATAGTGTTTTTCCACTATTTAGCTGGATACGAGTGGAAAGACACTAATAGGAATTTTTTTTTTCAAATTTTAAACAGGCTGCACTATTTGAAAAAAAGGAAAATTTTTCTCAAGGTATGAGCCAGTAACGAACCCTGAGCTGAATCCAACCGGCTATGGCTGCACACAGACTACAGGGCGAGCTGGGCTCACACGGAGACCGTGCAGACAGCCGTAAACGGCGCTGCAAGGCCAAAAAACCCTCCTCTCGGTTATCCTATATAGTGTTTTTCCACTATTTAGCTGGATACGAGTGGAAAGACACTAATAGGAATTTTTTTTTTCAGATTTTAAACAGGCTGCACTATTTGAAAAAAAGGAAAATTTTTCTCAAGGTATGAGCCAGTAACGAACCCTGAGCTGAATCCAACCGGCTATGGCTGCACACAGACTACAGGGCGAGCTGGGCTCACACGGAGACCGTGCAGACAGCCGTAAACGGCGCTGCAAGGCCAAAAAACCCTCCTCTAGGTTATCCTATATAGTGTTTTTCCACTATTTAGCTGGATACGAGTGGAAAGACACTAATAGGAATTTTTTTTTTCAAATTTTAAACAGGCTGCACTATTTGAAAAAAAGGAAAATTTTTCTCAAGGTATGAGCCAGTAACGAACCCTGAGCTGAATCCAACCGGCTATGGCTGCACACAGACTACAGGGCGAGCTGGGCTCACACGGAGACCGTGCAGACAGCCGTAAACGGCGCTGCAAGGCCCAAAAACCCCCCTCTAGGTTATCCTATGTAGTGTTTTTCCACAATAGAGCTGGAGACTGGTGGAAAAACACTAATAGGAAATTTGAGAAAAAATGTGCAGCAGGCTGCACTAAGAGCAAAAAAGAACAACTGTGTGAGGCAGTGTGAACCCCCCCTGAGCTGAATACAACCGGGTATATGGCTGCACACAGACTACAGAGTGAGCTGCACACACACACACACACACACAGAGACCTTGCAGAACGCTGTTAAAACAGCGCTGCAAGGCAAGAGCAAGGTGAACAGTGAAGAACACACAGCGTTTTGCTAAATTAGCCTTTGGAAAGGAAAATAAAGCAATTAGCTAGCTCGACTGGCCCTCAGTTAGAACACAGCGTCCTGTCCCTAACTGAAATCACAGCAGAGTGAGCGCAAAATGGCGGCAGCGCTTTTTTATAGTGCAGAGTGACATCATTTCAGCAGCCAATCCCAGCCTTGCCAGTACTTACATGCCCACCATGCTAAACAGGATGTGCCCACACTTTCATTCATTCCTCATTGGCTGCTGCGTTCAATTTGAATTCTGGGAACTTCCGATTCCGGTATCCGATACGCGGGAAGTATCGGAATTCAGTATCGGAATTCCGATACCGCAAATATCGGCCGATACCCGATACTTGCGGTATCGGAATGCTCAACACTAGTCATGAGAAAACTTTGTCAAAACCACTGGGATCCATTGAAGCGTTCCAGAGTTATAACCTCATAAATGGACAGTGGTCAGAATTGTAAAAATTGGCCTGGTCATTAACGTGCAAACCACCCTCGGGGGTGAAGGGGTTAAGGGGAACTTCTCTATGTACATTCTGGTTTGGAGGAGGAGTCAAATAGTCTGGTGCAAACAAGCAGACAGTTGACAGTTGGTAGCAGACAGTGAAGGAGCACAGAAGGACTTATGAGCTAGAGGAGGACTGCTACTGGGCCTCTCTAAGCTGAGCACAGAAATCAGGCACCAGGAAGCTAAGGTCGTGAGGAACTACAGGTCCCACGGCAGAACGGGAGGGCAGGAGACTAAAAGGGACTTGCCCACACAATACCTGAGGTACAACAGCTATCAGAGTCCGGAGTCACCGTGGACAGAGACCCCAAAGAGACAGCTCAAGTTGCCTACCATGCAGGTACTGACCCTAGACAGGGAAGGAAGAGGGCCTTGTTACAGAGCTACAGGCAGCAAGGGACCACAGACCAGAGCATAGTGGAAGGCTCCCAAACTGACCTGTCAAGGGGATTTCCACCTGTCTTTGGGCTGCTTGGACTCCATCTTTACCTCTTGCCGGTACCCTGGAGAGTGGCTGTTTAACACTAGTAACCCAGGTAAAGACTGCAACCCTGTGTCCTCCATTATTTGCCAGCATTCACCATCCTTGCCAAGCACACCAAGAGCCCTGGGGACACCGCTTCACCTGTCGGAAGCGACACCATCTTTGCTGCAGCACCATCGACCCCAGAGGACCCCTTTAAGCAGCGTCGGTCATCTCTGACCGAGAACCACAGGTGACGTCACAAACTTTCACTATTTCCACAACACCTTTAAAGACCGTCCCTTTTACTTGGGCCCCCAGGGCTACGGACCGGAGTCGCTGCCACTGTGACCACCCCTTTAATTGCGACTGGACCTGGTACCGAGTACCCCACTGCCCTGACAGGTGACTCAATAGTACCCCCACAGAATGTAAAGTGCCTCAAGAGATGAGTACCTCTCTCACGCTACTGCCCCGCGCAACGTTACCGCAACATCTTTCTGCTTCCCTTTCCCTTGTACATAGAGTCCAATGGAACATAATACAACATTTATTTTCTTAGGTTCATAAAGAAAAATCACTGTGTGTCTCCATTTTATATAAGTGGAATATAATGGTGCAGTAGAGCGCTCACTAACTTGTGTGGAAGCCCTGTTAGAGCTCTGTAAAAATGAAGGCATAAAATGTTTATGAGCTGTAATGGAGATATTCTTACTGAAAAACGTCTAGATGAGGATAACCTCTATACGCATTACACAGAAAACAATATGGCAGCAAACATAGACCCTGCAGCAATGTAAGACAGAGATTCTTTCTTTCTCGATACATTTCTGCCAAAGAGCAGCCTTTTTGAGCTGTCTGTGAAATTGTAGATTGATACTTGGTCTTATCAGAATATTGACAAGTGAACTTTAGGAAAAATGTTACGCCAAGAAAGGCTTATATCCTGACCACCGAGGGCTTTCCAGTTGTTACACATATGAAACACACATGACCCTCATATTCGTAGTTCATCATCTGAGGAGTCTGAAATGAAACAAGTAACAGATGAATCTCCTACAGATGTTTACTTTGGGGATTTGCTGAATGCTTATCGTTGCAGTGTTTAGTCCTACAGAAAAGTAAATCAAATGTTTTAGGTGTGATATACAAAGTGTTTTCAGATCTGTAGGCTATCTGTACCAGACACGCCCGAGAGCTCAGACGTTTCTCCAACGCACATGAACTATGTGACACGGCCGTCATGTAATGGCAACGTGAAATAGTCATTACATAAATATCATAAGCCAAAGATGTATAAACTACAATGAGCTCCACGATACAGTGCCTTGTGAAAGTATTCGGCCCCTGGAACTTTTCAAACTTTTCCCACATATCATGCTGCAAACATAAAGATATCAAATGTACATTTTTGGTAAAGAATCATCAACAAATGGAACACAATTGTGAAGTTGAACGAAATTCATTGGTTATTTTAAATTTTTGTGGAAATTAAAAAACTGAAAAGTGTGGCATGCAATATTATTCGGCCCCTTTAATTTAACACTTTTTTACACCACCTTTTGCTGCGATTACAGCTGCAAGTCGCTTGGGGTACGTCTCTGTCAGTTTTGTACATCGAGAGACTGAAATTCTTGCCCATTCTTCCTTGGCAAACAGCTCGAGCTCAGTGAGGTTTGATGGAGATCATTTGTGAACAGTAGTTTTCAGCTCTTTCCACAGATTCTCGATTGGATTGAGGTCTGGACTTTGACTTGGCCATTCTAACACCTGGATACGTTTCTTTGTGAACCATTCCATTGTAGATTTTGCTTTATGTTTGGGATCATTGTCTTTTTGGAAGACAAATCTCCGTCCCAGTCTCAGGTTTTGCAGACTCAAGCAGGTTTTCTTCAAGAATGGTCCTGTATTTCAGAGGTGTCAAACTGCATTCCTCAAGGGCTGCAGACAGGTCATGTTTTCAGGTTTTCTTTGTACTGCACCGGTGATAATTTAATCACCTACACACATAATGATTACAGCACCTTGTGCAAAGCTAAGGAAATCTTGAAAACACGCATGGTTTGCGGCCATCGAGGAATGCAGTTTGACACCCCTTCTGTATTTGGCTCCATCCATCTTACCATCAATCTTAACTATCTTGCCTGTCCCTGCTGAAGAAAAGCAGGCCCAAACCATGATGCTTCCACCACCATGTTTGACAGTGGGGATGGTGTGTTCAGGGTGATGAGCTGTGTTGCCTTTACGCCAAACATATCGTTTGGCATTTTGCCAAAAAGTTCGATTTTGGTTTCATCTGACCAGAACACCTTCTTCCACATGTCTGGTGTATCTCCCAGGTGGCTTGTTGCAAACTTTAAACAACACTTTTTATGGATATCTTTGAGAAATGGCTTTCTTCTTGCCACTCTTCCATAAAGGCCAGATTTGTGCAGTGTACGACTGATTGTTGTCCTATGGACAGACTGTCCCACCTCAGCTGTATGTCTCTGCAGTTCATCCAGAGTGATCATGGGCCTCTTGGCTGCATCTCTGATCAGTCTACTCCTTGTTTGAGATGAACGTTTAGAGGGACGGCCGGGTCTTGGTAGATTTGCAGTGGTATGATACTCCTTCCATTTCAATATGATCGCTTGCACAGTACTCCTTGGGATGTTTAAAGTTTTGGAAATCATTTTGTATCCAAATCCAGCTTTAAACTTCTCCACAACAGTATCACGGACCTGCCTGTTGTGTTCCTTGGTCTCCATGATGCTCACTGTGCTTCAAACAGAACCCTGAGACTATCACAGAGCAGGTGCATTTATACGGAGACTTGATTACACACAGGTGGATTATATTTATCATCATTAGGCATTTAGGACAACATTTCAGAGATTCAGAGATCCACAATGAACTTCTGGAGTGAGTTTGCTGCACTGAAAGTAAAGGAGCCGAATAATATTGCACGCCCCACATTTCAGTTTTTGAATTTCCACAAAAATTTAAAATAACCAATAAATTTCGTTCAACTTCACAATTGTGTTCCACTTGTTGTTGATTCTTCACCAAAAATTTACATTTGGTATCTCTATGGTTGAAGCATGATATGTGGGAAAAGGCTGAAAGGTTCCAGGGGGCCGAATACTTTCGCAAGGCACTGTACATTTCACTTTTGTTTGTTGTTTGTTTTATCCCTTCGAAAAACGTGGCTCATTTTTACTTTTCAAGACTCCACTCAGTTTTTCATGTTTACGTCATAATATTCGCTGATGTTGCTCTAGAAGGTCTCAATTTTTTAGTTTCAGGTTTTTTTTTAAATTACTTCATGGTACATACAAAATTGTATCTCAACTTCTTAACATTGAAATTGCAACGTGAAAAAGTCACAGAATTAGAGATCACAGGATGGAGAGACCTTTTCAGGGGTCATCTTATACATCGGGTGTCGTCTTATACGGTGTGTGCAGGGAGCGGTCCCGGATAGTTCCCAGGGTCTGGAGGAGAGGAGACTCACACGACCGCAACATCACAAAGGTCCTTCGGGGCCGTCAGAAGGTAAGTATATCCATATTTTTTATTTTTATTATTATTTTTTACACGAATATGGATCCCAGGGCCCGAAGGAGAGTTTCCTCTCCTCCAGACCCTGGGAACCATCCGGGACCGCTCCCTGCACCATATGCGGCGACCTCAACGCTCCGCACATGCCGTACCCGGCGTATAAGACGACCCCCGAGTCGTTGAGAAGATTTTCAGGGGTTAAAAAGTCGTCTTATACGCCGGAAAATATGGTATTTTACTAACCTTGTAAAAGCCCTTTAACTTTCATACTCTCCACATCTGTAGCAAACTTTCTAATTACCTTGGAAAAAAAAAACCTACCATCTCCCATCTTTTTATGTTCTCCCAGTCTATAAACCGCACTCCATTATGATTTAACTGCTTTACATCATAGACATCTGCTTGTGACATTCCTGAAGATCATGCAGTAAGGAAACCCTGCAAGCTTTACATATATTTATAGCAAGGAGCTCTTAGTTTTGATAATTGATTTTCAAGAAAATGTCAGAGCAGATGGTTCCTATCAAGTAATCAACGTTTTATGTATTTCCAAATTTTGCCATACCCACCTCGCATCTCAGCTATGAATAAAACATAAGGTGCACCGCAGAATCGTACAGAAGGAGCAGAACGGAACTTTTGCAGTCTAGAGATGTCTGAGAGCGTAAGGTAGGGCTACTGCGATGTTCAGGTTCTCAGTAGATGAGGTCCACAGCATTAAATATATGTAGACCAGTCCATCTGGTCTGATATTTTGTTTTACATTTTTTTACTACCAGGTTCTTGTAGTCTTCTTCTGCACTACTGGTTAGTGGTTACATAACTAGTATGTCTCCTCTTCGTTACTGTTCAAACTGATCATTCACTGAATGTATGTCCTAGTTGTAGGTACCCCTTGCCTTATGTAGTGTGAGCTCCATGTATTTTGCATAAAGTTAGTTCTATACCTTCCCAGAAAGGGTGTGCAACATTGTTTTAAAATACATGACCGCTATTGATCAGGTGATTTTTTTTATTGTGTTCTCGAAGAATCATGTTATTTAATCTGCTTTTATTTCTCCATTTATGTAACGTCTAAGGTCTGTACATCACTGACATTCAGGAAAGGATAGGAGTGGGGAGGAAACAAAGCGCTATCTAAGCGTAGTGAGCGAATTAGTACCAGGGACAATAAAGATCATTCACTCACCTGTATTGGTTGCACTTTAAGCAGGTTGCGGAATGCAGTGACGGACAGGAGGCAAAGCATGGGTTAGCAACTTTAGTTAACAGGGAATACTCCACGCAGGGAGGTAATGGGTTAAACAGGGGAATAAACAGTACAGATTGTTAGGCGGCTATGTGCACACGATGCGGATTTGCTGCGGATTCGCAGCGGATTTTTCCGCGCAGAAACGCTGCAGATCCGCACTGTGATGTTCAGTACAATGTAAATCAATGTGTAAAGAAAAAAGTTGTGCAGATAGTGCTGAAAAATCAGTGTGGAAATGCTGCTGATTTCAAAGAAGTAGCATGTCCCTTCTTTTGTGAAGATCTGCAGCTTTTCTGCACCCCTCCATGATAGAAATCCGCAGTGGCAAAAACTGCAGAAAATCCGCACAAAATCCACATCAATTCCGCGGCAATTTCGCACAAAATCCACCTAAAAACTGCGGCAAATCCGCAGCTGCGGATTCTGCCAGGAGATGTGGATTTTGTGCAGAAAATTCTGCACCACTTTTCCTATGTGTGCACATAGCTTAAAGGATATTCAGGGATAAAGAGCAACGGATAAAGTAACGGCAATTCTGTTGAATTCTGGCTAGAAAGTTAGTAGCTCCTCAGACTATGAAGTCAATGGCACCGACAATGGCAGGCATGGTGTCTTTTCCAGTGGTATCCTGTAAACAACAATGCTTCATCTTCTGGCACCAGAGGTAAGTCTCCGGTACCTTCCGCTGAGCCTAGTCCATATGCTGCAGTGGCTGGCAAGGGTGTGGGCCACAGCACTGTACGAGCCCAACGTGGCTCGGCAAATATACACTGGCAAAATCAGCATCTCCCTTGAACATGAAAGTATGTGCTGGTAAGGTGGGTTACCCAAGTCTATCCAGTACCCGGTTCTCCCTTTGCGGCATGTGCGCTGTAGTCATGGTCATGAAGCACACAGCACCTCCATCTCTGTCAGCTACTAAGCGTGTGGCCTGTTCCCGCCAAGACTGAAGTGCCGACAACTATTGGCGTGCGGCTTCTCTGGCAGGGTGCTGCACCCGATCTCTTTCTGGCGGCATGCACACAGTGCTCACTAGCCGAGAACATTCAACACCTCGCTCCTTGGTGACCAATGGGCACCCTGAATGTCTCTCCTCACAGTCTCTGTCAGCGGTGGTGGTGGGGGTGCTTGAGCGCTGGGCTGCATTGTCCAGATGCTCTGGGCGGGCAAAACTCACTGTTCCTGTGAAGTCGCTCTCTGAGCTGCTGCTCAGTGCATGGCTCTCCTCAGCGTAGCTGTTCTCCGGCAGATGGCGGGGAACCCTCTCAATGAGGCCTGTCACGGTGCCGGTACTCTGTGGGGAGGATGGGACATGCTGCTCACCTGACTAAACGCTGCCCCAAGTTGGTGCTAAGCTCCCTTCTGTTGTGCGTGCTTTCCCTTTCATATGCCTCCACCATCCTCGTCAGGAGGAAGGTCCAGCTTGCTGTTGCTTCCCACCGGAAACAGGGGATGCAGACCCCACAGTTGCGGCCCCGGCAAGCAGGTGCCCACGGTGCTGTCGTCCCCCTTACAGTACAATTAGGCACAACACTGTTATGATCTGGTGGCCTTGGAGCAGCATGAGAGGTACTCTGGAGAAGGTGGTCCCTGTACTGACCGCAAACCCTGAACCTAGCAGCGCAACTAAAAGTTGCCGTGGGGGGTACCTAACACTCCCTAGACCCCTCGACACAGCCTAAGATCTAACTACCCCTAAAGACAGAAACAGGAAACCTATCTTGCCTCAGAGAAAATCCCCAAAGGATAGATAGCCCCCCACAAATATTGACTGTGAGAGGAGAGGGAAAAAACATACGCAGATACGAAATCAGATTTTAGCATAGGAGGCCATACTAGCTAAAAAGAAAGAATAGAACAGAGTACTATGCGGTCAGTATAAAAACACTAGAAAATATCCACCGCAGAAAATACGGATCACCACATCTGACTAAAGACATGGGGGGTATATCTGCATCTCCAGGGAAATAGCTAGGCTGCAAAAAATCCTTCACAGACCAAGCTGGACAAGACAAAAACATGAAAATGCACAGAACTATAAGGTCCACTGCAGGTGGACAGCAAAAACAAAGCCAAGACTTATCTTAGTAGAAAAACACAGCAAACTGGAGAGACCAGCAGGGAAGTGAATCCTTCAAGAACAATGGACAGCTGGCACTGACTAAAGGATTCAGCAAAGCTATATACCCCAGTCAGTTTTGCAATTAGTAGATACACCTGTCCACTCCTGCAGTCCAGGCACAACTGCATTACCCTCTACAGCCTCCGGAGGGAGCCCAAAAGCTGAATTCACAACACAACACCAAATGTCAGTTAGGTAACATGAGAATTGCTTCGTCAGCATGCGGCCTCTCCAGTAGATCATGTGGGAAATTTTTGCTCTCTATTATTTCCTTACCACGTGGAAAGAAGGTATGAATGGAAAATTCTGGATGGCACTTCTGTTTTGCAAAGGGAGATCCCTAATTAAATCAATGGGATTCTGTCACGGTTGATGATAAAAGAAAATGTGTTTTTTAAATTTAAAAATGATTGTTATAAAATGTACTGTATTAAAAAAAACAAAAAAAAACAACAACAAAAAAAACAATGCATTTCAACTTGTATAGACTTCATCGGGTGTCTGAGAATATATACTTCCTAAAAAATATTTCTATCTTTCTCTATTTACATGGGTGGAGTTTCCAAAAGAGAGGAGTCAATCATTATGAAACCTCCCACATGTGTCTATAACGAAACTGATTTATTTACTGTATGCATGAGTAAACCCTATGATTTGTTACTATGATTGAGAATTACACTTAGGGACAAAAATAAAAAGCAAAATCATTGCCATATGTTACATTCAAATCCTTTTTATTACCTAGCATAATTATAAGCTTGAGTATTAGTCTAGCAGCAACAACAATTTGAATTGACATTTAGTCCAGTTTTTTATGTCAATTGTGTAAGATTTACAATACGTAAATGGTTTCTAATGCAATAAGCTTTTTGAATGTAACACATGGCAATGATTTTGTTTTTTATTTGTGCCCCCAAGGGTAATTCTCAATTATAGTAATAAAACATATGGTTTTACACATCCATATAAAATCAGTTTGATTATTGACACATATGGGAGGTTTAATAATGATTGGCTCCTCCCTTTATGAAACTCCACCCATCTGAATAGGGCAAGATATAAATATTATTTAAGGGGTATATATTCTCAGACACCTGATGAAGACCATGCTAGCCGAAACGTAGTGACCGTGCCAAATGTTTTAAATCTGACCAGTGTCACTTTGGGAGTTAATAACTCTTAAACGCTTCAACAAATTCCAGTGATTTTGCGATTTTTTTTTTCATGGCACATTATCATTTATGATAATGGTAAATTTAGGTCAATATGTTTTGTGTTTATTTACAAAAAATATCAGAAATTTGAGAAAAATGTTAAAAAAATAGCAATTTTCAAACTTTGAATTATTATCCCTTTTATCCAGATCGTCATACCATAGCAAACCATGAATAAATAACATTTCCCACGTGTTTGCTTTACATCAGCACCATTTGTAAAATGTCATTTTATTTTGTTAGCATTTTAGGAGGATTAAAAATGGAGCAGCAATTTTTCATTTTTTCAAGGAAATTTACAAATTGTATTTTTTAGGGACCTAACCAGGTTTGAAGTGCTTTTGGGGGTCCAATATATTGGGAAACCCTCAAAAGTGATGCAATTTTAAAAACAGCACCCCTTGACATATTGAAAACTGCTGTCAGGCAGTTTATTAACCCTTCAGGTGATTTTCAGGAATTAATGCAAAATGACATTACAGGATTGAAAAAGTGCATTTTTACCGCCTAAATGTTGGTAACTTCTGATCAGGCCGCTGTAGCCAGCAGACTCTAAGGCCGCTATTTGCTCGTGAATTGCCATTGGCAAACATCAGGACCGCTCAAGCAAAATCTCAGAGTGCTGATGGGATTAAAGAGGGAGAATCCGCACTCTGCTAACCTTTTTTTATGTAGTCACTATTGACAGCAGCCTTTAAGGGGTTAAACAGATATGGACGGTGCAAACATGATCATGCCTAATGCAGCAAGTTGTCAGCTATAGTGTCCAGCCGAACAGCTACAGGATTGCCACATGTATGGGGAGGCTATTCTCTTATATCTCAGGTCAGTAAAAAGACGTATCAGCGGTCATTAAGGGGTTAAAAAAAATTACTACAGCAAATTTTATAATCGTTTTTCAATTATTATTATTTATAATCAACCATGATGGAATCCTATTGATTGAATTTGGAATCTCCCTCTTGGAAGCGCTGTTCAGAATTTTCTATCCATACCTAAGTTCTGTACATTTTATTGCATGTATTCTATTCTATGTGTGAGTGAGATCTCATTCTTTCCATTAATCCAGCGCTGTTGCATTCTTTTTTTTTTAAAGGAAATCTGTCAGCATCTTTTTGCAGTAATCTGGGAGCAGCATGATTCCAACAGTGTGTCACTGAGTAGACTGCATGCTGCTGTTTCAATAAAATCAGTGTTTTATCAGCAAGAGATTATCACTACCAGGACTAGGTGTCTCGTGCTTCCTAGTCAACTGCTGTGTAACCCCGACCACACCACTGATTGGTAGAAAGCTGCCAATCAGTGGTGTGGGCAGAGTTATACACAGAAAACTGCTAGATCTGCAGCAGAGAAAACATTGGTTGTATCAAAATGACAGCAAGCAACTCAGTAAGTAATACATTTCTGGGATTAGGGTCTCAGCCTCCACATCATGCTGCTCTCAGCAAAAACCTGCTGCAGATTACCTTTAAACTGTTTCCAAATGCCAACACCATTACAGCTGTTATTGTTCGGTTACCACTTAAAAAAGTACTCAGCGGGGCATCTGTAAGATCTCACTATTTCACTGCTAAAGTAGCCATGGAGAGTTATTTATGCTGCGATGCAACAACTCAGCATTTTTTACCCCAGTTTGCTAGAAAATTTGGCCTTTTCGGAGACATTAGGACTATTTCTGCAATGTTTCGGTAAAGTACAATATTTTGAAAAATCATGAATCTGGGGCTGCCCACTGTTTTATCTAGGGTTGAGCGAAACGGGTCGGCCATTTTCAGAAGTCGCCGACTTTTGACAAAGTCGGGTTTCATGAAACTCGACCCGACCCCTGTGTGGGGTCGGCCATGAGGTCGGCGATAGGGTTGAGCGAAACGGGTCGGCCATTTTTAGAAGTTGCCGACTTTTGGCAAAGACGGGTTTCATGAAACCCGACCCGACCCCTGTGTGGGGTCGGCCATGAGGTCGGCGATAGGGTTGAGCGAAACGGGTCGGCCATTTTTAGAAGTTGCCGACTTTTGGCAAAGTCGGGTTTCATGAAACCCGACCCGACCCCTGTGTGGGGTCGGCCATGAGGTCGGCGATCTTCTGAATCTGGTATCGGAATTCCGATACCGAGTTCCGATATGTTTGCAATATCAGAAATCGGTGAGTATATACCTAATAGGAATATACTCACCCTCGGACGCGCCCTGCTTCTTTCCGGCAGCCTTCCTTCCTAAGAATCAGCGCTTGAAGGACCTTCGGTGACGTCGTGGCTTGTGATTGGTCGCGTGAGCGGTCACATGGGCGGTCACGCGACCAATCACAAGCCACGACGTCTTCTAAGGAAGGAAGGCTGCCGGTTAGTACCAGGGCGTGTCAGAGGATAAGTATAGCAATATTTTTTATTTTAATTCTTTATTTTACACTTAAATATGGATCGCAGGGCCTGAAGGAGAGTTTCCTCTACTTCAGACCCTGGGAACCATTGGAAACCCAATGCACTGCATTGGGTTTCGTATTTCGGCCGACCCCGACCCCGACTTTTTTATAGGATCGGCCGATTTCACTCGACCCGACTTTTGAAAAAGTCAGGTTTCGTGAAACCCGACCCGATCCTATAAAAGTAAAAGTCGCTCAACCCTAGTTTTATCAAATGAAAAAGGCAGCCCTATTTCTGATTGATGCTCTTCAAGTACCTGCAGACATCTGACACAAGAAGGGGCAGCTCCTTTTAATCCTGCATGTACAAATATAAACCTCACTGTGTTATTTACTATCGGACCTGATGATGAGCAAACAACGATCTCGGAACGCCTTGTCCTGGAATAAATGGACCTAATTTAATCTGGATGTTTCTGACTCTCTGACATCTATACTCAGTTGGTAGTTTCCATACATTTCACAGATCCTATCAGAAACTCAGGAAACATATTTATGTATATATTTTATTCCCAGTCATTACCTTTATTTTCCTCTATTAACATGTATTCTAATGTACTGTTCCGTGTTTGTTTTAGACCGAAGCCAAGAAGTTGTTATATGTTCTGTATCGTGGAATATATTATTTTGCTCTATTGACCGGTTCCTATTAATATTTTATTCAATGCTTATCTATCTGGGCATTAACAGTAAGTAAAAATATAAAACGAGTCTCCAACAACAATAGGATAAAAAGAAACCCAGAATAGAAGTACTTCTTGTAACCTTTCTTACGTGCCTGTTCCAGAGTTTTGCAAGTTCACCTCATTTTGTTCTTGATCCAAAGGTGTTTGTGGTTCTCAAAATTCTTAGGTGGTCTCCATATTTCACAAGTTATATATATCCAAAAAATGATTTGTCGTCTCTGTTAAAATGTTATTACTTTTTCTCTCCTGTATTCAGATCAATTTGCATTTTTCTGCATAGTCTTTTTTTCCCCAAGTGTAAATTTAACCCCCACATCCCATCCACGCAATTTTCCATTTTTTTTTTTTCATTTTCAATTTTTTTCCTCCCCTTCTTCTAAGCACCATTACTTTTTTATTTTTCAGTCCACATAGCAGCAGGAGGGTTTGTTTTTTGCAGGACGAGTTGTGGTTTTGAATTACCGTACATCATTCATATTACCATGTGATGTACTAGAAAGTGGGAAAAATGTTCCTAGTGAGAAGAAATAGCAAGCAAAACGGGAAATTACACAATTGATTTTTGGAGTTTTTTATGTACCATTTTCACTGCATAGTAAAACTGACCTGACAGTATGATTCTCCAGGTCAGTACAAGTACACAGATACCAAACATGTAAAGTTTTTTGTTAGTTTTTTTAAATTGTGGTGAAAACAATTTGGGAACATGTAAGAAAAAAAAAAGTTACTTTTGATGTTATTTTACGAGACCCATAACGTTTTCATTTTTCAAGATCTGGGGCTGGGTGAGGTCTTATTTTTTTACCCAGAGCTATACTATTTTGGGGTAGATAAGATGTTTTGATTGCCTCTTTATTGCATTTTATTTCAATGTTGCTGCTGCCCAAAAAATGTGATTCTGGCGTTTTAATTTTTGTTTTCAGTTTGCTGTTTATCGATCTGACTAATTTACTTTATATATTGATAGATGAGACTTTTATGAATGCAGTGATTATCAAACTTGTTTTTTTAAATTTTTTGTTTTATTTTTAATGGGGCAAAACGGTGATTTGAACTTGTGGGTTTTTCTTAAACTTTTATTTTTACTGTATTCCATAGTCCCCTTAACCCCTTCGTGACCTTGGGATTTTCGGTTTTTCCGTGATCGTTTTTCACTCCCCTCCTTCCCAGAGCCATAACTTTTTTACTTTTCCATCAATATGCCCATCTGAGGGCTTATTTTTTGCGGGACGAGTTGTACTTTTGAACGACATCATTGGTTTTACCATGACATGTACTAGAAAATGGGAAAAAAATTCCAAGTGCGGTGAAATTACAAAAAAAGTGCAATCCCTTGCGTGTTTTTTGTTTGGCTTTTTTGCTAGGTTCACTAAATGCTAAAACTGACCTGCCATTGTGACTCTCCAGGTCATTTTGAGTTCATAGACACCTAACATGACTAGGTTATTTTTTGTCTAAGTGGTGAAAAAAATTCCAAACTTTGCTAAAAAAAAAAAAAATGTGCCATTTTTCTAATACCCGTACCATCTCCATTTTTCGTGATCTGGGATCAGGTGAGGGCTTATTTTTTCCGTGCCAAGCTGACATTTTTAGTGATACAATTTTGGTGCAGATATGTTCTTTTGATCGCCCGTTATTGCATTTTAACCCCTTCCCGACCTTTGACGCCACGTAGGCGTCATGAAAGTCGGTGCCAATCCGACCTGTGACACCTATGTGGCGTCATGGAAAGATCGCGTCCCTGCAGATCGGGTGAAAGGGTTAACTCCCATTTCACCCGATCTGCAGGGACAGGGGGAGTGGTAGTTTAGCCCAGGGGGGGTGGCTTCACCCACCCCGTGGCTACGATTGCTCTGATTGGCTGTTGAAAGTGAAACTGCCAATCAGAGCGATTTGTAATATTTCACCTATTATGACTGGTGAAATATTACAATCCAGCCATGGCCGATGCTGCAATATCATCGGCCATGGCTGGAAACACTAATGTGCCCCCACCCCACCCCACCGATCGCCCCCCCAGCCCCCCGATCTGTCCGGTACACTGCTCCGCTCCCCTCCGTCCTGTGCTCCGCTCCCCCCGTGCTCTTGTCCGCTCCCCCCGTGCTCCAATCACCCTCCCCGTGCTCCAATCACCCCCCCTGCACTCCGATCCACCCCCTTTCGTGCTCCGTTCCACCCCCCGTGCTCCGTTCCACCCCCCGTGCTCCGTTCCACCCCCCCGTGCTCCGTTCCACCCCTCCCGTGCTCCGATTCACCCCCCATGCTCCGATCCCCCCCGTGCTCCCCCCCACCCCATCATACTTACCGATCCTGCCGGGGTCCGTCCGTCTTCTCCCCGGGCGCCGCCATCTTCCAAAATGGCGGGCGCATGCGCAGTGCGCCCGCCGAATCTGCCGGCCGTCAGATTCGTTCCAAAGTGCATTTTGATCACTGAGATAGATTATATCTCAGTGATCAAAATAAAAAAAATAATAAATGACCCCCCCCCTTTGTCACCCCCATAGGTAGGGACAATAAAAAAATAAAGAATTTTTTTTTTCCACTAATGTTAGAATAGGGTTAGGGTTAGGGCTAGGGTTAGGGTTAGGGCTAGGGCTAGGGTTAGGGCTAGGGTTAGGGGTAGGGTTAGGGCTAGGGTTAGGGCTAGGGTTAGGGTTAGGGGTAGGGTTAGGGGTAGGGTTAGGGCTAGGGGTAGGGGTAGGGTTAGGGTTAGGGGTAGGGGTAGGGCTAGGGGTAGGGGTAGGGTTAGGGGTAGGGTTAGGGCTAGGGTTAGGGTTGGGGTAGGGTTAGGGTTAGGGGTAGGGTTAGGGTTAGGGGTAGGGTTAGGGTTAGGGGTAGGGTTTCGGTATGTGCACACGTATTCTGGTCCTATGCGGATTTTTCCGCTGCGGATTTGATAAATCCGCAGTGCTAAACCGCTGCGGATTTATGGCAGATTTACCGCGTTTTTTCTGCGCATTTCACTGCGGTTTTACAACTGCGATTTTCTATTTGAGCAGTTGTAAAACCGCTGCGGAATCCGCACAAAGAAGTGACATGCTGCGGAATGTAAACCGCTGCGTTTCCGTGCAGTTTTTCCGCAGCATGTGTACAGCGATTTTTGTTTCCCATATGTTTACATTGAACTGTAAACTCATGGGAAACTGCTGCGGATCCGCAGCGTTTTCCGCAGCGTGTGCACATACCTTTAGAATTAGGCTATGTGCACACGGTGCGGATTTCGCTGCGGATCCATAGCAGTTTTCCATCAGGTGTACAGTACCATGTAAACATATGGAAACCAAATCCGCTGTGCCCATGGTGCGGAAAATACCGCGCGGAAACGCTGCGTTGTATTTTCCGCAGCATGTCAATTCTTTGTGCGGATTCCGCAGCGTTTTACACCTGTTCCTCAATAGGAATCCGCAGGTGAAATCCGCACAAAAAACACTGGAAATCCGCGGAAAATCCGCAGGTAAAACGCAGTGCCTTTTACCCGCGGATTTTTCAAAAATGATGCTGAAAAATCTCACACGAATCCGCAACGTGGCCACATAGCCTTAGGGTTAGGGTTGGAATTAGTGTTGGGATTACGGTTAGGGGTGTGTTTGGGTTAGGGTTGTGATTAGGGTTATGGCTACAGTTGGGATTAGAGTTAGGGGTGTGTTGGGGTTAGTGTTGGAGGTAGAATTGAGGGGTTACCACTGTTTAGGCACATCAGGGGTCTCCAAACGCAACATGGCGCCACCATTGATTCCAGCCAATCTCGTATTCAAAAAGTCAAATGGTGCTCCCTCACTTCCGAGCCCCGACGTGTGCCCAAACAGTGGTTTACCCCCACATATGGGGTACCAGCATACTCAGGATAAACTGCGCAACAATTACTGGGGTCCAATTTCTCCTGTTACCCTTGTGAAAATAAAAAAATGCTTGCTAAAACATCATTTTTGAGGAAAGAAAAATGATTTTTTATTTTCACGGCTCTGCGTTGTAAACGTCTGTGAAGCATTTGGGGGTTCAAAGTGCTCACCACATATCTAGATAAGTTCCTTGGGGGTCTAGTTTCTAAAATGGGGTCACTTGTGGGGGGTTTCTACTGTTTAGGCACACCAGGGGCTCTGCAAACGCAACGTGACGCCCGCAGACCATTCCATCAAAGTCTGCATTTCAAAAGTCACTACTTCCCTTCTGAGCCCCGACGTGTGCCCAAACAGTGGTTTACCTCCACACATGGGGTATCGACGTACTCAGGAGAAACTGAACAACAACTTTTGGGGTCTAATTTCTCCTGTAACCCTTGAGAAAATAAAAAATTCCTGGCTAAATAATTATTTTTGAGGAAAGAAAACGTATTTATTATTTTCACGGCTCTGCATTATAAACTTCTATGAAGCACTTGGGGGTTCAAAGTGCTCACCACACATCTAGATAAGTTCCTTTCGGGGTCTAGTTTCCAAAATGGGGTCACTTGTGGGGGGTTTCTACTGTTTAGCCACATCAGGGGCTCTGCAAACGCAACGTGACGCCCGCAGAGCATTCCATCAAAGTCTGCAATTCAAAACGTCACTACTTCAATTCCGAGCCCCGGCATGTGCCCAAACAGTACTTTACCCCCACATATGGGGTATCACCGTACTCAGGAGAAACTGGACAACAAATATTGTGGTCAAATTTCTCCTGTTACCCTTGGGAAAATTTAAAAATTCTGGGCTAAATAATTATTTTTGAGGAAAGAAAATGTATTTATTATTTTCACGGCTCTGCATTATAAACTTCTGTGAAGCACTTGGGGGTTCAAAGTGCTCACCACACATCTAGATAAGTTCCTTTCGGGGTCTAGTTTCCAAAATGGGGTCACTTGTGGGGGGTTTCTACTGTTAAGCCACATCAGGGGCTCTGCAAACGCAACGTGACGCCCACAGAGCATTCCATCAAAGTCTGCATTTCAAAACGTCACTACTTCACTTCCGAGCCCCGGCATGTGCCCAAACAGTGGTTTACCCCCACATATGGGGTATCAGCGTACTCAGGAGAAACTGGACAACAACTTTTGGGGTCAAATTTCTCCTGATACCCTTGGGAAAATAAAAAATTGCAGACTAAAAGATTATTTTTGAGAAAATAATTTTTTTTTTTATTTTCATGGCTCTGCGTTATAAACTTCTGTGAAGCACTTGGTGGTTTAAAGTCCTCACCACACAGATAGATTAGTTCCTTTGGTGGACTAGTTTCCAAAATGGGGTCATTTCTGGGGGATCTCCAATGTTTAGGCACACAGGGGCTCTCCAAACGTGACATGGTGTCCGCTAATGATTGGAGCTAATTTTCCATTTAAAAAGCCAAATGGCGTGCCTTCCCTTCCGAGCCCTGCCGTGCGCCCAACCAGTGGTTTACCCCCACATATGGGGTATCAGCGTACTCAGGACAAACTGGACAACAACATTTGGGGTCCAATTTCTCCTATTACCCTTGGCAAAATAGGAAATTCCAGGCTAAAAAATCATTTTTGAGGAAAGAAAAATTATTTTTTATTTTCATAGCTCTGCGTTATAAACTTCTGTGAAGTACCTGAGGGTTTAAAGTGCTCAATATGCATCTAGATAAGTTCCTTGGGGGGTCTAGTTTCCAAAATGGGGTCACTTGTGGGGGAGTTTCAATGTTTAGGCACACAGGGGCTCTCCAAACGCGACATGGTGTCCGCTAACAATTGGAGCTAATTTTCCATTCAAAAAGTCAAATGGCGCGCCTTCCCTTCCGAGCCCTGCCGTGTGACCAGACAGTGGTTTACCCCCACATATGAGGTATCAGTGTACTCGGGAGAAATTGCCCAACAAATTTTATGATCCATTTTATCCTATTGCCCATGTGAAAATGAAAAACTTGAGGTGAAAAATTTTTTTTTGTGAAAAAAAAGTACTTTTTCATTTTTACAGATCAATTTGTGAAGCACCTGAGGGTTTAAAGTGCTCACTAGGCATCTTAAATAAGTTCCTTGGGGGGTCTAGTTTCCAAAATGGGGTCACTTGTGGGGGAGCGCCAATGTTTAGGCACACAGGAGCTTTCCAAACGCGACATGGTGTCCGCTAACGATGGAGATAATTTTTCATTCAAAAAGTCAAATGGCGCTCCTTCCCTTCCGAGCCTTATCATGTGCCCAAACAGTGGTTTACCCCCACATATGAGGTATCAGTGTACTCAGGAGAAATTGCCCAACAAATTTTAGGATCCATTTTATCCTGTTGCCCATGTGAAAATGAAAAAATTGAGGCTAAAAGAATTTTTTTGTGAAAAAAAAGTACTTTTTCATTTTTACAGATCAATTTGTGAAGCACCTGGGGGTTCAAAGTGCTCACTATGCATCTAGATAAGTTCCCTGGGGCGTCTAGTTTCCAAAATGGGGTCACTTGTGGGGGAACTCCACTTTTTAGGCACACGGGGGCTCTCCAAACGTGACATGGTGTCCGCTAAAGAGTGGAGCCAATTTTTGATTCAAAAAGTCAAATGGCGCTCCTTCCCTTCCAAGCCCTGCCGTGCGCCCAAACAGTGGTTTACCCCCACATATGAGGTATCAGCGTACTCAGGACAAATTGGACAACAACTTTCGTGGTTCAGTTTCTCCTTTTACCATTGGGAAAATAAAAAAATTGTTGCTAAAAGATAATTTTTGTGACTAAAAAGTTAAATGTTCATTTTTTCCTTCCATGTTGCTTCTGCTGCTGTGAAGCACCTGAAGGGTTAATAAACTTCTTGAATGTGGTTTTGAGTACCTTGAGGGGTGCAGTTTTTAGAATGGTGTCACTTTTGGGTATTTTCAGCCATATAGACCCCTCAAACTGACTTCAAATGTGAGGTGGTCCCTAAAAAAAATGGTTTTGTAAATTTCGTTGTAAAAATGAGAAATCGCTGGTCAAATTTTAACCCTTATAACTTCCTAGCAAAAAAAAATTTTGTTTTCAAAATTGTGCTGATGTAAAGTAAACATGTGGGAAATGTTATTTATTAACTATTTTGTGTCACATAACTCTCTGGTTTAACAGAATAAAAATTCAAAATGTGAAAATTGTGAAATTTTCAAAATTTTCGCCAAATTTCTGTTTTTATCACAAATAAACACAGAATTTATTGACCTAAATTTACCACTAACATGAAGCCCAATATGTCACGAAAAAAAAAAGCAATCTCAGAACCGCTAGGATCCGTTGAAGCGTTCCTGAGTTATTACCTCATAAAGGGACACTGGTCAGAATTGCAAAAAACGGCAAGGTCTTTAAGGTCAAAATAGGCTGGGTCATGAAGGGGTTAATGCAATGTTGCGGAGACCAAAATAAATTTAATTTTACATAGTTACATAGTTACATAGTTATTAAGGTTGAAGGAAGACTATAAGTCCATCTAGTTCAACCCATAGCCTAACCTAACATGCCCTAACATGTTGATCAAGAGGAAAGCAAAAAAAAACCATGTGGCAAAGAGTAAGCTCCACATTGGGGAAAAAAATTCCTTCCCGACTCCACATACGGCAATCAGACTAGTTCCCTGGATCAACGCCCTATCAAGGAATCTAGTGTATATACCCTGTAACATTATACTTTTCCAGAAATGTATCCAGTCCCCTCTTAAATTTAAGTAATGAATCACTCATTACAACATCATACGGCATAGTCTCACTGCTCTTACAGTAAAGAATCCGCATCTGTTATTATGCTTAAACCTTTTTTCCTCCAAACGCAGAGGATGCCCCCTTGTCCCGGTTTCAGGTCTATGATTAAAAAGATAATCAGAAAGGTCTTTGTACTGTCCCCTCATATATTTATACATTAAAATAAGATCACCCCTTAGTCTTCGTTTTTCCAAACTAAATAGCCCCAAGTGTAATAACCTGCCTTGGTATTGCAGACCCCCCAGTCCTCTAATAACCTTGGTCGCTCTTCTCTGCACCCTAGTTCATCTATGTCTTTCTTATACACCGGAGACCAGAACTGTGCACAGTATTCTAAGTGTGGTCGAACTAGTGACTTGTATAGAGGTAAAATTATGTTCTCCTCATGAGCATCTATGCCTCTTTTAATGCATCCCATTATTTTATTTGCCTTTGTAGCAGCTGCCGGACACTGGCCACTGAATATGAGTTTATCATCCACCCATACACCCAGGTCTTTTTCATTAACGGTTTTGCCCAGAGTTTTAGAATTAAGCACATAATTATACATCTTATTTCTTCTACCCAAGTGCATGACCTTACATTTATCCCCATTAAAGCACATTTGCCATTTATCAGCCCAAGCTTCTAGTTTGCATAAATCATCCTGTAATATAAAATTGTCCTCCTCTGTATTGATTACCCTGCAGAGTTTAGTGTCATCTGCAAATATTGAAATTCTACTATGAATGCCCCCTACAAGATCATTAATAAATATGTTAAAAAGAAGAGGGCACAATACTGACCCCTGTGGTACCCCACTGCTAACCGCTACCCAGTCCGAGTGTGCTCCATTAATAAACACCCTTTGTTTCCTATCCCTGAGCCAGCTCTCAACCCACTTGCACATATTTTCCCCTATCCCCATTATTCTCATTTTATGTATCAACCTTTTGTGTGGCACCGTATCAAAAGCTTTTGAAAAGTCCATATACACTACATCCACTGGGTTCCCTTGGTCCAATTCAGAACTTACCTCTTCATAGAAACTGATCTTAGCCCGCTTTAAAGTCAGGGACACGACTTTTGACATACATGTACGTCAAAAGTTGTAAAGGGGTAAATAAACCATCATGCATAGCATTATACTTTACGCAGAATTTGAATGAGTGATACATAATAATCTTGGGAGTTATTAGAATCCCTGTCATGCTTTTCCGCTTAGTCCCTGCGCTAGGCACGACTCATTGTGTTGCAAGAGAATTGAAAATGACTGTTCTGCTAAACCTCTTCAAGTTTTGAGCTTTCAGCTCTGCCAAATAGTCATATGCTCACTAAATTTGTGTGTTTAAATGATCTGTTCATTTGCATACAGTGCTTAGTATAAATCAGTTCTTCCCATTCAAAAAGTAAAATTCTAATCAATATCTCACTGAGCACAAGAGCAATTTCCAAAATGTTAACCAACATTCTTTAAGCTCCTAACTTGAAAGTAAGGTAATATAACTTTTGTTACAAAATCTTCAGTTTGACTCAAATTATTTGAGGCAAAAATGAATATACCCCACATCAAAAACTACTAAATCGAGTATTTTGTATGACTTCCATGAATTGTAAGTCTTCAAGTCATGCAATGAACATGGTGGTGACATATTGCAATATTTATCTTTTTCCCATTCTTCAAGAATGAGCTCTTCTAGAGCATGGATGCTGGATGGAAAGTGATGACGACTGGTCTTTTCAGAATTTCCCATAAGTGTTTGGTTGGGATTTTATCAGGAGACACTTGGATACTGAATCACTTTCATTCTGTTCTTCACCAGAAATGCAACAGTGGCTTTAGATGTGTGCTTTGGATCATTGGCATTTTGCAAAGTTACATGACTACCAAGGGAACAGAGTGATTGTCACATACTCTTTCAGTATAGAGCAATACATCTGTGAATTCATGGTAGCATCAATGAAATGAGGCTTCCCTTCACTAGCAACACTAACACAGCTCCACATAAGAACACTGTCACCACCATGTCTCACTGTAGGCACCATGTATTTTTCTTTGTACTTTTCACCTTTCCAATACCACATAGTTTTGAAGTCATCGGATCCAAAGACATTTATCTTGGCCTCATCACTTTAGAGTATAGAGTCCTTCCAAAATTAGGGTATTTGGCTAAAAATTGAATGTGTGTATTAAAGTTAAACATCAAGAGGTGTTTTTTTGCTATTGAAAACTTGAACACTTTAAAAGGGGTTGTCCCAGCTTGAGGATAAAGTCTGCAGTCACCCTATGTGACTGCACACTTGTGAATTCTCACAGCATTCACAATGCACACTGTCAGGATTCTCTGGAGCCTTCTGACCACATTCTGACTAGTCGTGTCTGACCTTGCTTAATTTGCCTGAATTAAATGAGGCAGCAAATATCTAGTTGGTACATAACTGTGTGCATGCAAATTGCATACTAGCGTTCACACACCTACCTTTTCCTGGCACTGGAGAATCCTGACACAGCACACTTTGTGCTCTGTAAGGAAATACAAGTCTTCAGTCATAAAGAGTTACTGGCAGACTTGGGCCCCAATAACTGCAGACTTTTTTGTGATGTTTTTCTAGTGTTATTTTATCCTTCAGAACTTCAATGTAGACAAAAACTATTATATATATTTATTTTTCTTCACCTTTGATGTATATTTTGGGTCAGTAGAATTTTTTTTAAACACAGCATGCTCTAGTTATAACTTCCTTTTATGCATTTTCTGATAAACATCTCTATGAAATTTGAAAAACACATTAAAAAATACATGTGAAAAATATATGAATAGAAAAACACTACCCAAAAACACATTAAAAAAAAAAAGAAACCCGTCAGGAATAGATATTCCGACTCTTAAAACTGGTCATGTATTAGTGGATTTCAAAAAGTTCTAATATACATCACGTTACTTTTCTCTATAGACCATCTCTTTAATTAATCCTTAGAATGCCATGTACATGTGACATTCTGCACTTCTGCAGCTGAACCAGTATAGGGTACAGCAGTGGTGAATCCCCAGTTAACCTCTCCTATTATCCCCAGCTAACCCCTCCTACAGTTATCCCCATTATCCCCAGTTAACCCCTCCTACAGTTAACTATTTACACTACTCCCTATAATAAGGCATCTTGGGATCCATCTAGTGGGGCAAACAGGGTACTATGCTTTCCCTATGTTTAACATGACATGTTAGCAAAACATAAAACATATACTGTATATATATATATATATATATATATATATATATATATATACAGTTTTAACTTAAAGGGTAACATTTACATAGAGGAGGGAGTAGAGTATCACATGGCCCTGGTACACCCCCTACATACAACATGGAAGCAGAAGTAGATTCTGATGTTTTCTTTTTGAGCCTGTAGTTCATCCAAAATATTTCCTCATACTTTACAGGGAATCGATCAGAGTTTTGTTACATCATCTGAGTACAGCATGACATAGAAGCAGATGCCCTAATTCCAGTGATATATCACTTAGCTTACTCGGTGCAGCAGTTGAGACTCAGCTTTTAAATGTATCATGTAGCAGAGCTGAGAAACAGGTCCGAGACAGGGTACCTCTGTGGCGACTGGACTCTCAGGGGAGGCACACCTATTTCATGAGTTTTATTTTTTTTTAATTCTGTGAAAGCATGGTAGAAAAGCAATGTATGACATTCATTTGTTCATTTTCATAGATTTTTTGTTTATTATTACTTTTGTCAGATACAAGTTATTTCTGTGACCATTGTGGGGTTTTCTATCATTAAACGAGGGGCACCAACAATTTTGACCACATGTGTATAACAAAAATCTGCTGACAGATTCTCTTTAAAAGGGACATCCAGCCAAAATGCTCCTCTGATGTGTCATGGATACATAAAGTGCCAAGGGGCAGCAATCATCCATGATAGTAACCTTTGAAGCACCACTCCAGCATTTTTTTTTATTTCAGCACTGGAGTGGTACTATTAATCTAACTTCCCTGACCCTAGTATTATTCTTACCAACTTCCATCTTCAGCTCTTCCCTGAATGTCTCAAAACCTGCACCACCATAGTGTGACCGCAACTTCTAACTTATTGAAAGTCAGAGGTAATGGTCACAATCTCTTAATACAAGTCTACGAGACTCTCGTTCTGGCCTAGTTGTGGCTCTCATAGACTTACACTGAGTTGTGACTTCCTGAGTAGTGATGAGCAAATTTGTTAGGAAAACGATCGCCAAACATAAATTCGGCATGAATATGGCACATTCAGATTCATGATCGGAAACACAAGCAAAATTTTATAAAATCGGTAAAAATTAGTAACATTCGGTAAAAAGTGAGGGGACTATTTGCGTTGCCACAAAAGTATTTTCAGCACTTTTTCAACGGTAATGGTGTGGTATCATGAGCGTTTTGCATGTGTTTGATGAGGGGAGCGGGTTTGCAGAGCTCAGAGACGTGGCGTTCTTGTAAACTTTTTTTCCCTAACTTTATGTGTGCACATTGCGGCTAGCCAATCTGGGCGCCAGAAACATCCACAATGTCCTGTCACCACGGCTTGTGTCAATGGCAGCTGAAATCCAGGTACGGACTGGGGATGAAATTCAGCCCTGGCATTTGAAATCACACAGGTCCATGTTGTCGCCGTCCCCAAGAACAAGATGGGATATAGTACTAATATTATCCTGGATGGAGGAAAGCAAGATTTACTACAAGACCAATATTTCTAATGATACCCGTGGCCTGCTGGGGTAAGGGACAGAGTCAGAGACTTTGCGTTCCGTCACAACTCTTGACAGTGTGGGTGTCTTGAGAACACCGATTCTGTTAACAACGTAGCAAACAAGGCAGCCCATGACCAGACAGGCCCTTCTGGCATTTGCCAGAATTGCCAGATGGCCAGTCCGGCCCTGCTTAAAACACATGTCCCTCTCCATATAAAGATATCTTGTTTTATGCCATTTTACACTGTAACAGCGCAGAGAGGCTACTGCAACACTGGCACTGTTAGCAGCAAGATTTTAGCTAGTTAGCTAGGTTGTTGTATATCAGTCAGATGGTGTAGCTAGCTAGTGTCTAGTGTGGCTGTAAAATTTACCCTCCAGCATTTTTTTCGGCCACTACTGAGGTCCACAGACAAAGTCAGCAGGGCACAAGTCCTATAAGTGTGTTGTGCACTGCTTCTATTGTGCTCCATGCACGAGTATAGCTTTCTAAATAATAATTTTTTCACTAGCTAAATGAGAAACAGCCTGCTGTATCCCACCTTTAGTGCTGTGGTGATATGAAACTGTCTGCAGACCTAACGCACATTAAAAAAATTATAATTTTTCAGTAGCAAAAATTTAGACAGCCCACACTATCACACTTTGTCATTTTTGGGGGTTGAAATTAAACTGTCTGCAGATCTCATGCACATAACCAAAAAATGTTTTCTGTTGCTAAACATCATACAGTAGGGGACCTGACTTTAAAATAATTTGTAGCATCTAGTATGTTATGGAGGCCTGATCCAGAGGCCAAAAAAATGTATGTACTGTTCCTAGTATCATACAGTAGGCGACCTGACTTTAACCCCTTAAGCCCCAAGGGTGGTTTGCACGTTAATGACCGGGCCAATTTTTACAATTCTGACCACTGTCCCTTTATGAGGTTATAACTCTGGAACGCTTCAACGGATCCCAGTGATTCTGACATTGTTTCTCGTGACATATTGTACTTCATGATAGTGGTAACATTTCTTTGATATAACTTGCGTTTATTTGTGAAAAAAACTGAAATTTGGCGAAAATTTTGCAATTCTCCAACTTTTAATTTTTACGCCCTTAAATCACAGAGATATGTCACACAAAATAATTAATAAGTAACATTTCTCACATGGCTACTTTACATCAGCACAATTTTGCAACCAATATTTTTTTGTTAGGGCGTTATAAAGGTTAAATTTGACCAGCAATTTCTCATTTTTATAACACCATTTTTTTTCAGGGACCACATCATATTTGAAGTCATTTTGAGGGGTCTATATGATAGAAAATAACCAAGTGTGACACGATTCTAAAACTTCACCCCTCAAGGTGCTCAAAACCACATTCAAGAAGTTTATTAACCCTTCAGGTGTTTTACAGGAATTTTTGGAATGTTTAAAAAAAAATGAACATTTACCTTTTTTCACTAAAAATTTACTTCAGCTCCAATTTGTTTTATTTTACCAAGGGTAACAGGAGAAAATGGAACGCAAAAGTTGTTGTACAGTTTGTTCTGAGTACGCCGATACCCCATATGTGGGGGTAAACCACTTTTTGCGTGCATGGCAGAGCTCAGAAGTGAAGGAACGCTGTTATACTTTTCAATGCAAAATTGACTGGAATTGAGATGGGACACCATGTTGCGTTTGGAGAGCCACTGATGTGCCTAAACATTGAAACCCCCCACAAGTGACACCATTTTGGAAAGTAGACCCCCTAAGGAACTTATTTAGATGTGTGGTGAGCACTTTAACCCACCAAATGCTTCACAGAAATTTATAATGCAGAGCTGTCAAAATAAAAAATCATATTTTTTCACAAATATGATCTTTTCGCCCCCAATTTTTTTATTTTCCCAAGGTTAAGAGAAGAAATTGGACCCCACAATTTGTTGTGCCATTTGTCTTGAGTATGCCGATACCCCATATGTGGGGGTGAACCACTGTTTGGGTACATGGCAGAGCTCGGAAGAGAAGGAACGCAATTTGACTTTTCAATGCAAAATTGACTGGAATTGAGATGGGACACCATGTCACGTTTGGAGAGCTCCTGATGTGCCTAAACATTGAAACCCCCCACAAGTGACTCCATTTTGGAAAGTAGATCCCCTAAGGAACTTATCTAGATGTGTTTTGACAGCTTTGAACCCCCAAATGTTTCACTACAGTTTATAACACAGAGCCGTGAAAAATTATTTTTTAGCCCCCAGTTTTGTCTTTTTCCAAGGGTAATAAGAGAAATTCGACCCTAAAAGTTGTTATCCAATTTGTCCTGAGTACGCTGATACCCGATATGTAGGGGGGAACCACCGTTTGGGTGCATGGCAGAGCTCGGAAGGGAAGGAGCGCCATTTGGAATGCAGACTTAGATGGATTGGTGTGCAGGCGTCACGTTGCATTTGCAGAGCCCCTGATGCACCTAGACAGTAGAAAGCCCCCACAAGTGACACCATTTTGGAAACTAGAGCCCCCAAGGAACTTATCTAGATGTTTTGTGAGAACTTTGAACCCCCAAGTGTTTCACTACAGTTTATAACGCAGAGCCGTGAAAATCAAAAATCATTTTTTTCCACAAAAATTATATTTTAGCCCCCTGTTTTGTATTTTTCCAAGGGTAACAGGAGAAATTGAACCACAAAAGTTGTTGTCCAATTTGTCTTGAGTACGCTGATACCCCATATGTGGGGGGGGACCACCGTTTCGGTGCATGGCAGAGCTCGGAAGGGAAGGAGCGCCATTTGGAATGCAGACTTAGATGGATTGGTCTGCAGGCATCACGTTGCATTTGCAGAGCCCCTGATGCACCTAAACAGTAGAAATCCCCCACAAGTGACACCATTTTGGAAGCTAGACCCCCCAAGGAACTTATCTAGATTTGTTGTGAGAACTTTGAACCCCCAAGTGTTTCACTACAGTTTATAACGCAGAGTCGTAAAAATAAAAATTAATTTTTTTCCCACAAAAATGTTTTTTTAGCCTCCCACATTTTTATTTCCCAAAGGTAACAAGAGAAATTGGACCCCAATAGTTGTTGTCCAATTTATCCTGAGTACGCTGATACCCCATATGTTGGGGTAAACCCCGGTTTTGGCGTATGGGAGAGCTCGGAAGGGAAGGAGCACTGTTTTACTTTTTCAACACAGAATTGGCAGGAATTGAGATCGGATGCCATGTCGCGTCTGGAGAGCCCTGATGTACCTAAATAGTGGAAACCCCCAATTCTAACTGAAACCCTATCCCAAACACACCCCTAACCCTAATCCCAACTATAACCCTAACCACACCCCTAACCCTGACACACCCCTAACCCTAATCCCAACCGTAAATGTAATCCCAACCCTAACTTTAGCCCCAACCCTAACTTTAGCCACAACCCTAACCCTAACTTTAGTCCCAACCCTAACTGTAGCCCTAACCTTAACTTTAGCCCCAACCATAACCCTAACTTTAGCTCCAGCTCTAACCCTAACTTTAGCCCCAGCCCTAACCCTAACTTTAGCCCCAACCCTAACTGTAGCCCTAACCCTAACTATAGCCCTAACCCTATCCCCAACCCTAGCCCCACCCCTAACTCCAACCCTAGCCCTAACCCTAGCCCTAACCCTAGCCCTAACCCTAACCCTAGCCCTAACCCTAGCCCTAACCCTAACCCTAACACTAGCCCTAACCCTAGCACTAACCTTAGCCCTAACCCTAACCCTAGCCCTAACCCTAGCCCTAACCCTAACCCTAACCCTAGCCCTAACCCTAGCCCTAGCCCTAACCCTAGCCCTAATGGGAAAATGGAAATAAATACATTTGTAAAAATTTTTTATGTTTCCCTAACTAAGGCGGTGATGAAGGGAGGTTTGATTTACCTTTATAGTGGGCTTTTTAGCGGATTTTTATGATTGACAGCTGTCACACACTAAAAGACGCTTTTTATTTCAAAAAATATTTTTTACGTTACCACATTTTGAGACCTATAATTTTTCTATATTTTGGTCCACAGAGTCATGTGAGGTCTTGTTTTTTGTGGGCAAGTTGACGTTTTTATTGGGCATTTGACATTTTTTGATCGCTTTTTATTCCGATTTTTGTGAGGCAGAATGACCAAAAACCAACTATTCATTAATTTCTTTTTTGGATGGGGGGGTGGGGGGGGGCGTTTATACCATTCCGCGTTTAATAAAATTGATAAAGCAGTTTTATTCTTCAGGTCAGTACGATTGCAGCGATACCTCATTTACATAATTTTTTATGTTTTGTCGCTTTTATACGATAAAACTGTTTTATAGAAAAAATAATTATTTTTGCATCGCTTTATTCTGAGGACTATAACTTTTTTATTTTTTTTGCTGATGATGCTGTATGGCGGCTCGTTTTTTGTGGGACAAGATGACGTTTTCAGTGGTACCATGGTTATTTATATCTGTCTTTCTGAGGGCGTGTTAATCCACTTTTTGTTCGGTGGTATGATAATAAAGCGTTGTTCTTTGTCTATTTTTTTTTTTTTACGGTGTTCACTGAAGGGGTTAACTAGTGGGACAGTTTTATAGGTCGGTCGTTACGGACGCGGCGATACTAAATATATGTACTTTTGTAGTTTTTTTATTTAGATAAAGAAATGTATTTATGGGAACAATATTTTTTTTTTCTTTATTTAGGATTTTTTTTTTTTTACACATTTAAATTTTTTTTTTTTACTTTGTCCCAGGGGGGACATCACTGTATAGTGACAGATCGCTGATCTGACACTTTGCAGAGCACTGTGACCGCTCCTGGCACATAGTGGCAGATTTCAGCTGTGATAGTCACCTGACACCCGGCCGCGATCGGCCACGCTCCCCCCGTGAACGCGGCCGATCGCATATGACGTACTATCCCATCACTGGGAATTAAGTCCCAGGTCACCTTGACGGGATAGTACGTCATATGGGACTAAGGGGTTAATATAGTTTGTAGCAATTAGTGTGTTATAGAGGCCTGATCCAGAGGCCATAACAATTTTTTTCTGTTCCTATTGTCTTGCAGCAGGGGACCTTACTTTAAAATAGTTTGTAGCATTTAGTGTGTTATAGAGGCCTAATCCAGCAGCGTCCGTGGGTCTGCAGCTTGCATAAGTGGCAAGGGTTGCAAGCCTGGGCTTTTTTGACACCCAAAGGATGAACCAACTCACATAGTCTGCCAACTTTGCAAAAAAAAACTGTCCGGGTAAAAAGTGCAATAATTTGACTACTACATGTATGAACCCTCACATGCGCAATCAACATGCATTACTCTGGGAATCCCACTGCAAAAATATGGACCAGCGGACCTCAACAACCATCAGCCATACCATCAATCGCATCTGCCGCTTCTTCCTTCTCCTCTGTTACTGTGCCAATTATTGAGATGAGGTGTCATGGTTAGGGCATGGTTAATGTCATGTTCTCTCAGGGTTAATGTGGTTGGCCTCTCTCTCAAGATGGGAGCGGTATTTATACTCACTCCTAACCTGGTTTCTTGTCAGCTATATGTTCTGTTTCATTCTGTATGCTTGACCTCCTGGAGTGTGTAGGCTTGCATAGTGTTTATCTTGCTTTCTGTGCTTTACTCTGTTCGTTCTCCTGGATTACTGAACTCTGGCTTTGTTTCTGACTATCCCCTGTCTCTCCCTTCTGGTATCTCGTGATCTCCTAGGTACGACCTCTGCTTGTTTGATTATTCTTTAGTGCTTGTCCCTTCTCTGTTTCCTGGTGTCTGGCTCCGCCCCTTGAACTCCTCACACTCTGTCACATGTCTAAAGGTCCTGTTAGTTACCTGGTCACTCTGTCACATGTCTATTGTCCTGTTGGTGATTAGTTTAGTTACTCGGCGTCCTGCACAGTTCCTTTGCTTCTGTGTGCAGCTTCCACTGCAGCATTTATACCCGGGCACCATGACAGGAGGTCTTCGACCACAGAACCTCGAGTTCTTTACCCAATCCAGTCATGCTGACTGAGAACCTGCTGTCAGCTGTAACAGAAGTGGACATGCCTGCTGTTTTTGACAGATCTCAGAGAACGAGCACACCACGACTTTCTCAATTCACCATAACATGTCCGGCTGCACTGAGTGAATATGGCAAATTCTGCAATGAAATATTCACTCATCCCTATCCTTGATCACCCAGCAAACAGTGGAATAATCCCGGAGGACACTGCTTGAGTAGGAAGAGCTGAATATGGCAGCTGGTAAGTTTAAGATTAGGGGCAGGGAAATTTGACTTAGAAACACCACTAACATGCCGAAATAAAAAAAGAACATTGGAATGGTGGTTTAATACCGCCCTGTGCTTTAACCCCTTCCTGACCTTTGACACAGCGTATGCGTCATGAAAACCCGTGCCAATCCGACCTGTGACACAGCATATGCGTCATGGCCGGATTGGGCTCCTGCAGGCCGGGTGAAAGGGTTAACTCCAATTT
Source organism: Ranitomeya imitator (assembly GCF_032444005.1). Taxonomy (NCBI): domain Eukaryota; kingdom Metazoa; phylum Chordata; class Amphibia; order Anura; family Dendrobatidae; genus Ranitomeya; species Ranitomeya imitator. The sequence continues at coordinate 508,458,208 of NC_091287.1, forward strand.
CACCCGGCCAGCAGGGACAGGGGGAGTGGTAGTTTAGCCCAGGGGTGGTGGCTTCACCCCCCCCGTGGCTACGATCGCTCTGATTGGCTGTTGAAAGTGAAACTGCCAATCAGAGCGATTTGTAATATTTCACCTAAAAAACTGATAAAATATTACAATCCAGCCATGGCCGATGCTGCAATATCATCGGCCATGGCTGGAAACACTTTTGTGCCCCCACCCCAGCGATCACCCCCCCAGCCCCCCGATCTGTGGTCCGCTCCCCTCCATCCTGTGCTCCGCTCCCCCATCCTCCTGTCTGCTCCCCCCGTGCTCCAATCCCACCCCCCATGCTCTAATACACCCCCCCTGCACACCGATCCACCCCCCCCGCACACCGATCCACCCCCCCACACACCGATCCACCCGCCCGCGCTGCGATCCACCCGACCGCACACCGATCCACCCGCCAGCACACCGATCCACCCCCCCATGCTCCGACGCCCCCCCGTGCCCTGATCTCCCCCCCTTATACTTACCGAGCCTCACAGGGTCCGTCCGTCTTCTTTCCTGGGCGCCGCCATCTTCCAAAATGGCGGGCGCATGCGCAGTGCGCCCGCCGAATCTGCCGGCCGGCAGATTCGTTCCAATGTGAATTTTGATCACTGTGATAAAACCTATCGCAGTGATCAAAATAAAAAAAACAGTAAATGACCCGCCCCCCCCCCTTTGTCCCCCATAGGTAGGGACAATAATAAAATAAAGAATTTTTTTTTCCCACTAAGGTTGGAGTTAGAACTAGGGTTAGGGTTAGGGTTAGGGTTAGGGGTAGGGTTAGGGGTAGGGTTAAGGGTAGGGTTAGGGTTAGGGTTAGGGGTAGGTTTAGGGGTAGGGTTAGGGGTAGGGTTAGGGTTAGGGGTAGGGTTAGGGTTTCGGTATGTGCACACGTATTCTGGTCCTCTGCGAATTTTTCCGCAGCGGATTTGATAAATCCACAGTGCTAAACCGCTGCGGATTTATGGCGGATTTACCGCGTTTTTTCTGCACATTGCACTGCGGTTTTAACACTGCGATTTTCTGTAAAACCGCTGTGGAATCCGCAGAAAGAAGTGACATGCTGCGGAATGTAAACCGCTGCGTTTCCGTGCAGTTTTTCCGCAGCATGTGTACAGCGATTTTTGTTTCCCATAGGTTTACATTGAAATGTAAACTCATGGGAAACTGCTGCGGATCTGCAGCGTTTTCCGCAGCGTGTGCACATACCTTTAGAATTAGGCTATGTGCACACGGTGCGGATTTGGCTGCGGATCCGCAGCGGATTCGCAGCAGTGTTCCATCAGGTTTACAGTACCATGTAAACATATGGAAAACCAAATCCGCTGTGCCCATGGTGCGGAAAATACCGCGCGGAAACGCTGCATTGTATTTTCCGCAGCATGTCAATTCTTTGTGCGGATTCCGCAGCGTTTTACACCTGATCCTCAATAGGAATCCGCAGGTGAAATCCGCACAAAAAACACTGGAAATCCGCGGTAAATCCGCAGGTAAAACGTAGTGCCTTTTACCCACGGATTTTTAAAAAATAGTGCGGAAAAATCTCACACGAATCCGCAACGTGGGCACATAGCCTTAGGGTTAGGGTTGGAATTAGGGTTGTGGTTAGGGTTAGGGGTGTGTTGGGGTTAGGGTTGTGGTTAGGGGTGTGTTGGGGTTAGGGTTGTGATTAGGGTTATGGCTACAGATGGGATAAGGGTTAGCGGTGTGTTGACGTTAGAATTGAGGGGTTTCCAGTGTTTAGGCACATCAGGGGGTCTCGAAACGCAACATGGCGCCACCATTGATTCCAGCCAATCTTTTATTCAAAAAGTCAAATGGTGCTCCCTCCCTTCCGAGCCCCGACGTGTGCCCAAACAGTGGTTTACCCCCACATATGGGGTACCAACATAGTCAGGACAAACTGCGCAACAATTACTGGGGTCCAATTTCTCCCGTTACCCTTGAGAAAATAAAAAATTGCTTGCTAAAAATCATTTTTGAGGAAAGAAAAATGATTTTTTATTTTCACGGCTCTGCGTTGTAAACGTCTGTGAAGCACTTGGGGGTTCAAAGTGCTCACCACATATCTAGATAAGTTCCTTGGGAGGTCTAGTTTCCAAAATGGGGTCACTTGTGGGGGGCTTCTACTGTTTAGGTACACCAGGGGCTCTGCAAACGCAACGTGACGCCCGCAGACCATTCCATCAAAGTCTGCATTTCAAAAGTCACTACTTCCCTTCTGAGCCCCGACGTGTGCCCAAACAGTGGTTTACCCTCACACATGGGGTATCACCATACTCAGTAGAAACTGGACAACAAATATTGGGGTCAAATTTCTCACACATGGGGTATCAGCGTACTCAGGAGAAACTGGACAACAGATTTTGGGGTCCAATTTCTCCTGTAACCCTTGGGAAAATAAAAAATTCTGGGCTAAAAATTATTTTTGAGGAAAGAAAACGTATTTATTATTTTCACGGCTCTGCGTTATAAACTTCTGTGAAGCACTTGGGGGTTGAAAGTGCTCACCACATATCTAGATTAGTTCCTTTCGGGGTCTAGTTTCCAAAATGGGGTCAGTTGTGGGGGGTTTCTACTGTTTAGCCACATCAGGGACTCTGCAAACACAACTTGACGCCCGTAGAGCATTCCATCAAAGTCTGCATTTCAAAACTTCACTACTTCACTTCCAAGCCCCGACGTGTGCCCAAACAGTAGTTTACCCCCACATATGGGGTATCACCGTACTCAGGAGAAACTGGACAACAAATATTGGGGTCAAATTTCTCCTGTTACCCTTGGGAAAATTAAAAAATTCTGGGCTAAAAAATTATTTTTGAGGAAAGAAAACGTATTTATTATTTTCACTGCTCTGTGTTATAAACTTCTGTGAAGCACTTGGGGGTTGAAAGTGCTCACCTCACATCTAGAGAAGTTCCTTTCAGGGTCTAGTTTCCAAAATGGGGTCACTTGTGGGGGTTTCTACTGTTTAGCCACATCAGGGGCTCTGCAAACGTAACGTGACGCCCGTAGAGCATTCCATCAAAGTCTGCATTTCAAAACTTCACTACTTCACTTCCGAGCCCCGGAATGTGCCCAAACAGTAGTTTACCCCCACATATGGGGTATCACCGTACTCAGGAGAAACTGGACAACAAATATTCGGGTCAAATTTCTCCTGTCACCCTTGGGAAAATAAAAAATTGCAGGCTAAAAAATCATTTTTGAGAAAAGAAAATTTTTTTTTATTTTCATGGCTCTGCGTTATAAACTTCTGTGAAGCACTTGAGGGTTCAAAGTGCTCACCACACATCTAGATTAGTTCCTTTGGGGGTCTAGTTTCCAAAATGGGGTTATTTGTGGGGGATCTCCAATGTTTAGGCACACAGGGGCTCTCCAAACGCGACATGGTGTCCGCTAATGATTGGAGCTAATTTTCCATTTAAAAAGCCAAATGGCGTGCCTTCCCTTCCGAGCCCTGCCGTGCGCCTAAACAGTGGTTTACCCCCACATATGGGGTATCTGCGTACTCAAGACAAACTGGACAACAACATTTATGGTCCAATTTCTCCTATTACCGTTGGCAAAATAGGAAATTCCAGGCTAAAAAATCATTTTTGAGGAAAGAAAAAATATTTGTTATTTTCATGGCTCTGCGTTATAAACTTCTGTGAAGCACCTGGGGGTTTAAAGTGCTCAGTATGCATCTAGATAAGTTCCTTGGGGGGTCTAGTTTCCAAAATGGGGTCACTTATGGGGGAGCTCCAATGCATAGGCACACAGGGGCTCTCCAAACGCGACATGGTGTCCGCTAACAATTGGAGCTAATTTTCCATTCAAAAAGTCAAAAGGCGCGCCTTCCCTTCCGAGCCCTGCCGTGTGCCCAAACAGTGGTTTACCCCCACATATGAGGTATCGGCGTACTCGGGAGAAATTGCCCAACAAATTTTATGATCCATTTTATCCTATTGCCCATGTGAAAATGAAAAAATTGAGGCGAAAATATATTTTTTGTGAAAAAAAAAGTACTTTTTCATTTTTACGGATCAATTTGTGAAGCACCTGAGGGTTTAAAGTGCTCACTAGGCATCTAGATAAGTTCCTTGGGGGGTCCAGTTTCCAAAATGGGGTCACTTGTGGGGGAGCTCCAATGTTTAGGCACACAGGGTCTCTCCAAACGCGACATGGTGTCCGCTAACGATGGAGATAATTTTTCATTCAAAAAGTCAAATGGCGCTCCTTCCCTTCCGAGCCTTACCATGTGCCCAAACAGTGGTTTACCCCCACATGTGAGGTATCGGTGTACTCAGGAGAATTTGCCCAACAAATTTTAGGATCCATTTTATCCTTTTGCCCATGTGAAAATGAAAAAATTGAGGCTAAAAGAATTTTTTTGTGAAAAAAAGTACTTTTTCATTTTTACGGATCAATTTGTGAAGCACCTGGGGCTTTAAAGTGCTCACTATGCATCTAGATAAGTTTCTTGGGGCGTCTAGTTTCCAAAATGGGGTCACTTGTGGGGGAGCTCCAATTTTTAGGCACACGGGGGCTCTCCAAATGTGACATGGTGTCCGCTAAAGAGTGCAGCCAATTTTTCATTCAAAAAGTCAAATGGCGCTCCTTCCCTTCCAAGCCCTGCCGTGCGCCCAAACAGTAGTTTACCCCCACATATGAAGTATCAGCATACTCAGGACAAATTGGCAACAACTTTCATGGTTCAGTTTCTCCTTTTACCATTGGGAAAATAAAAAAATTGTTGCTGAAAGATCATGTTTGTGACTAAAAAGTTAAATGTTCATTTTTTCCTTCCATGTTGCTTCTGCTGCTGTGAAGCACCTGAAGGGTTAATAAACTTCATGAATGTGGTTTTGTGCACCGTGATGGGTGCAGTTTTTAGAATGGTGTCACTTTTGGGTATTTTCAGCCATATAGACCCCTCAATCTGACTTCAAATGTGAGGTGGTCCCTAAAAAAAATGGTTTTGTAAATTTCGTTGTAAAAATGAGAAATCGCTGGTCAAATTTTAACCCTTATAACTTCCTAGCAAAAAAAAAATTTTGTTTCCAAAATTGTGCTGATGTAAAGTATACAAGTGGGAAATGTTATTTATTAACTATTTTGCGTCACATAACTCTTTGGTTTAACAGAATAAAAATTCAAAATGTGAAAATTGCGAAACTTTGGAAATTTTCGCCAAATTTCCGTTTTTATCACAAATAAACACAGAATTTATTGACCTAAATCTACCACTAACATGAAGCCCAATATGTCACGAAAAAACAATCTCAGAACCGCTAGGATCCATTGAAGCGTTCCTGAGTTATTACCTCATAAAGGGACACTGGTCAGAATTGCAAAAAACGGCAAGGTCTTTAAGGTCAAAATAGGCTGGGTCATGAAGGGGTTAATTTGGAACGGTCAGTTCATTCAATGGTCGATCTAAAGGTATTTGTGGTTCTCAAAATTCTTTAGTGGTCTTCATGTTCACTCGTCCCAGTTATATACAGTACAGAGGTATGACTCTTAGCAGTTTTGACCCGTAAAGCTTGGGAACACACCTTCTGGATGTCACTAATCAGCAGTAGTCCCTTGTTAAACTCGTATTTACAAGCCCTGTCGAATCTTTCCACTTGGCATTTTACCACAAGCCAGACATCACCATGAGTTGTGCAAACGACATAATACGTCATGAAAAAGAGATAAAGAAAACAGAATAAACAGGTTCACAGCATGAGAGTAATTTGTGTTAGGGTTAGAATATTATAAGCATACAATTATATCTCCCTTTGTTAAAGCACACATATTTATAAAAAAGATAACATTCGTGGAGGTTGTAATCTCTGATAATGGCCCTTTTGCAGTCAAAATAAGTTCTGGAGGTCGATTCTTGGGGAGATCTATATCCAGTCTATAGTTCTTAACAGCTCATTTACATATTAAGAAATTTGTGGTTTATTGTGGGATAAGACATCAAATCGTAGATATCCAGGTATCACTTTATTCAACTTCCTATGTGACAAATATAGACGGCTCAGGAGGGTTGATCCTACTAACAGATTCCCTTTGATTCTTGCCAGTCTCTGAACATCCGGTTCTGGCTGGACGAGCATGTGACTGTTGCAGCCAATCATGGGTTCAGTGGTTACTAGTTCATTACCACTGCAGCCAGTGATTGGCTGCTGTGGTCACATACCCATCCAGTTAGAAAAGGAATTGTGATACTGGTTGGACACTTAAGCAGAACTTACTTTTTTTTTACATGTTTATGTTTTTTTTTTCTTTTTAACATGTTTATGAGCAGAACTTATTTTAACACATTCTATTTGCTTCTTAAAGAGAAAAGTAAGAAATGGGAAACCTCTTTAAACTTTTCATACAACCATTTTGTCCATAAACTCAGCGTTGGTCTGAAATCTCAGATGTCATTCAGACATTTGTAGGTCTACATTGAGTTTGATGATTCACTTTGTAGCTGTACATGTCTCATATCCACTATCCGGAGGTCGCTCAACCTCATTCTTCATAGCTGTATGTTTCTAAAGAGGCGGCAAGTGCAGGTGTTCGCCAGACATAAACATTTATTTGCCAGATGCTATTCAGCTGACGCACTTTGATCACTTAGCTGTAAATAAATAAACATATCTGTAATTTGTCTCAAAAGCAGCAACCGGACATTCCTGGGGGACATGTGTTTATCAAATTCTCAGTATTTGCTGCAGTGCCTTGGCATTGGCCGGAGATCCTGCTGGTTTCATCTGTAATGAAAATTGCATGACCTGATTTTATCTCCTTCTTTGGATTATAACAGTTTTTGTCTAATAAAAACTGTGTCTGTTCATAGGATTGCTAAAGATCACAGAAAACATGACCTGTGTCTTGGATCTTCCACTTCACAACTAAATCAAATTAGATCTAATTTTGTAAATGAGAGAGCTGCCATTGAGAACAACAAGAGATGGGCAAACTTCCTGAAATTTGTTCCAGGCAGAGTTGTTCGAATTTGCCCTGCAGATATCATTTGGTTACAGTAAAATTCAGTCTGAACCAAATATGCCCCTAATAGAAGTATATTATGCTCTGAGATCTAATGAACTGAGAGCCACGAAGTGGTTAAAAAATTTAGAGATAATACTGACTTGACCCTTGTCCTGCTGCTGTGGCTCCCTGCTCGATCCTCAGCTTACTTCGGATCGATCTTTGGATCGTTCTTCTGAGCAGCTTGCCAATGATGCTTCTATTGCACCACGTGACCGCTTGAGGAGTAGTCAATTCTGTAAGATTCAGACCAAAAACTGATTTGAAGACCAATCAGCAGTGAGCCAAGGACCAGGAAAAGAGATGCAGTTGTAGAACAGCTGAGGGGCAAGATAAGGACAGGAGAATTAACCCCTTCCCGACCTTTGACGCATACGCTGCGTCATGAAAGTCGGTGCCATTCCGACCCATGACGCAGCATATGCGTCATGGAAAGATCGCGTCCCTGCAGGCCGGGTGAAAGGGTTAACTCCCATTTCACCCGATCTGCAGGGACAGGGGGAGTGGTAGTTTAGCCCAGGGGGGGTGGCTTCACCCCCTCGTGGCTACGATCGCTCTGATTGGCTGTTGAAAGTGAAACTGCCAATCAGAGCGATTTGTAATATTTTACCTAAAAAACTGGTGAAATATTACAATCCAGTCATGGCCGATGCTGCAATATCATCGGCCATGGCTGGAAACACTTATGTGCACCCACCCCACCCCTCCGATCGCCCCCCCAGCCCCCCGATCTGTGGTCCGCTCCCCTCCGTCCTGTGCTCCGCTCCCCCGTCCTCCTGTCCGCTTCCCCGTGCACCAATCACACCCCCTGTGCTGCAATCAAACCCCCCCGCACTCCGATCCCCCCCCCCGCACACAGCGACCCCCCCGTGCTCCGATCCACCCCCCCCCCGCACAGCGATCCCTCACCCCGTGCTCCAATCCTTCCCCGTGCTCCAATCCTCCCTCCCGTGTTCCGATCCACCCCCCCCATGATCCGATCCACCCCCCCGTGCTCCGACGCCCCCCCCGTGCCCTGATCTCCCCCCCTTATACTTACCTGGCCGCCCGAGGTCCGTCCGTCTTCTTTCCTGGGCGCCGCCATCTTCCAAAATGGCGGGCGCATGTGCAGTGCGCCCGCCGAATCTGCCGGCCGGCAGATTCGTTCCAGAGTGAATTTTGATCACTGAGATATATCCTATCTCAGTGATCAAAATAAAAAAAATAGTAAATGACCCCCCCCTTTGTCACCCCCATAGATAGGGACAATAAAAAAAATAAAGAATTTTTTTTTTTTTCACTAAGGTTGGGGTAAGAACTAGGGTTAGGGTTAGGGGTAGGGTTAGGGTTAGGGGTAGGGGTAGGGTTAGGGCTAGGGTTAGGGGTAGGGGTAGGGTTAGGGCTAGGGTTAGGGTTTCGGTATGTGCACACGTATTCTGGTCCTATGCGGATTTTTCCGCAGCGGATTTGATAAATCCTCAGTGCTAAACCGCTGCCGATTTATCGTGGATTTACCGCGGTTTTTCTGCGCATTTCACTGCGGTTTTACAACTGCGATTTTCTATTGGAGCAGTTCTAAAACCGCTGCGGAATCCGCAGAAAGAAGTGACATGCTGCGGAATGTAAACCGCTGCGTTTCCGTGCAGTTTTTCCGCAGCATGTGTACAGCGATTTTTGGTTCCCATAGGTTCACATTGAACTGTAAACTCATGGGAAACTGCTGCGGATCCGCAGCGTTTTCCGCAGCGTGTGCACATACCTTTAGAATTAGGCTATGTGCACACGGTGCGGATTGGCCGCTGCGGATCCGCAGCAGTGTTCCATCGGGTTTACAGTACCATGTAAACATATGGAAAACCAAATCCGCTGTGCCCATGGTGCAGAAAATACCGCGCGGGAACGCTGCGTTGTATTTTCCGCAGCATGCCAATTCTTTGTGCGGATTCCGCAGCGTTTTACACCTGTTCCTCAATAGGAATCCACAGGTGAAATCCGCACAAAAAACACTGGAAATCCACGGTAAATCCACAGGTAAAACGCAGTGCCTTTTACCCGCGGATTTTTCAAAAATGATGCTGAAAAATCTCATACGAATCCGCAACGTTGGCACATAGCCTTAGAGTTGGGTTGGAATTAGGGTTGTGGTTAGGGTTAGGGGTGTGTTGGGGTTAGGGTTGTGGTTAGGGGTGTGTTGGGGTTAGGGTTGTGATTAGGGTTACGGCTACAGTTGGGATAAGGGTTAGGGGTGTGTTGGAGGTAGAATTGAGGGGTTTCCACTGTTTAGGCACATCAGGGGGTCTCCAAACGCAACATGGCGCCACCATTGATTCCAGCCAATCTTGTATTCAAAAATTCAAATGGTGCTCCCTCACTTCCGAACCCCGACGTGTGCCCAAACAGTGGTTTACCCCCACATATGGGGTACCAGCATACTCAGGACAAACTGCGCAACAATTACTGGGGTCCAATTTCTCCTGTTACCCTTGAGAAAATAAAAAATTGCTTGCTAAAACATCATTTTTGAGGAAAGAAAAATGATTTTTTATTTTCACGGCTCTGCGTTGTAAACGTCTGTGAAGCACTTGGGGGTTCAAAGTGCTCACCACATATCTAGATAAGTTCCTTGGGGGTCTAGTTTCCAAAATGGGGTCACTTGTGGGGGGTTTCTACTGTTTAGGCACACCAGGGGCTCTGCAAACGCAATGTGACGCCCGCAGACCATTCCATCAAAGTCTGCATTTCAAAAGTCACTACTTCCCTTCTGAGCCCCCACGTGTGCCCAAACAGTGGTTTACCCCCACACATGGGGTATCAGCGTACTCAGGAGAAACTGGACAACAACTTTTGTGGTCCAATTTCTCCTGTAACCCTTGGGAAAATAAAAAATTCTGGGCTAAAAAATTATTTTTGAGGAAAGAAAACGTATTTATTATTTTCACTGCTCTGTGTTATGAACTTCTGTGAAGCACTTGGGGGTTCAAAGTGCTCACCTCACATCTAGATAAGTTCCTTTCGGGGTCTAGTTTCCAAAATGGGGTCACTTGTGGGGGGTTTCTACTGTTTAGCCACATCAGGGGCTCTGCAAACGCAACGTGACGCCCGCAGAGCATTCCATCAAAGTCTGCATTTCAAAACGTCACTACTTCACTTCCGAGCCCCAGCATGTGCCTAAACAGTGGTTTACCCCCACATATGGGGTATCAGCGTACTCAGGAGAAACTGGACAACAACTTTTGGGGTCAAATTTCTCCTGTTACCCTTGGGAAAATAAAAAATTGCGGGCTAAAATTCATTTTTGAGAAAATAATTTTTTTTTTTTATTTTCATGGCTCTGCGTTATAAACTTCTGTGAAGCACTTGAGGGTTCAAAGTGCTCACTACACATCTAGATTAGTTCCTTTGGGGGTCTAGTTTCCAAAATGGGGTAATTTGTGGGGGATCTCCAATGTTTAGGCACACAGGGGCTCTCCAAACGCGACATGGTGTCCGCTAATGATTGGAGATAATTTTCCATTTAAAAAGCCAAATGGCGTGCCTTCCCTTCTGAGCCCTGCCGTGCGCCCAAACAGTGGTTTACCCCCACATATGGGGTATCTGCATACTCAGGACAAACTGGACAACAACATTTGTGGTCCAATTTCTCCTATTACCATTGGCAAAATAGGAAATTCCAGGCTAAAAAATCATTTTTGAGAAAAGAAAAATTATTTTTTATTTTCATGGCTCTGCATTATAAACTTCTGTGAAGCACCTGGGGGTTTAAAGTGCTCAGTATGCATCTAGATAAGTTCCTTGGGGGGTCTAGTTTCCAAAATGGGGTCACTTGTGGGGGAGCTCCATTGCATAGGCACACAGGGGCTCTCCAAATGCGACATGGTGTCCGCTAACAATTGGAGCTAATTTTCCATTCAAAAAGTTAAAAGGCGCGCCTTCCCTTCCGAGCCCTGCCGTGTGCCCAAACAGTGGTTTACCCCCACATATGAGGTATCGGCGTACTCGGGAGAAATTGCTCAACAAATTTTAGGATCCATTTTATCCTATTGCCCATGTGAAAATGAAAAAATTGAGGCGAAAATAAATTTTTTGTGAAAAAAAAAGTACTTTTTCATTTTTACGGATCAATTTGTGAAGCACCTGAGGGTTTAAAGTGCTCACTAGGCATCTAGATAAGTTCCTTGGGGGGTCCAGTTTCCAAAATGGGGTCACTTGTGGGGAAGCTCCAATGTTTAAGCACACAGGGTCTCTCCAAACGCGACATGGTGTCCGCTATCGATGGAGATAATTTTTCATTCAAAAAGTCAAATGGCGCTCCTTCCCTTCCGAGCCTTACCATGTGCCCAAACAGTGGTTTACCCCCACATGTGAAGTATCGGTGTACTCAGGAGAAATTGCCAAACAAATTTTAGGATCCATTTTATCCTGTTGTCCATGTGAAAATGAAAAAATTGAGGCTAAAAGAATTTTTTTGTGAAAAAAAAGTACTTTTTCATTTTTACGGATCAATTTGTGAAGCACCTGGGGGTTTAAAGGGCTCACTATGCATCTAGATAAGTTCCTTGGGGCGTCTAGTTTCCAAAATGGGGTCACTTGTGGGGGAGCTCCAATTTTTAGGCACACGGGGGCTCTCCAAATGTGACATGGTGTCCGCTAAAGAGTGCAGCCAATTTTTCATTCAAAAAGTCAAATGGCGCTCCTTCCCTTCCAAGCCCTGCCGTGCGCCCAAACAGTGGTTTACCCCCACATATGAGGTATCAGCGTACTCAGGACAAATTGGACAACAACTTTCGTGGTTCAGTTTCTCCTTTTACCATTGGGAAAATAAAAAAATTGTTGCTGAAAAATCATTTTTGTGACTAAAAAGTTAAATGTTCATTTTTTCCTTCCATGTTGCTTCTGCTGCTGTGAAGCACCTGAAGGGTTAATAAACTTCTTGAATGTGGTTTTGTGCACCTTGAGGGGTGCAGTTTTTAGAATGGTGTCACTTTTGGGTATTTTCAGCCATATAGACCCCTCAAACTGACTTCAAATGTGAGGTGGTCCCTAAAAAAAATGGTTTTGTAAATTTCGTTGTAAAAATGAGAAATCGCTGGTCAAATTTTAACCCTTATAACTTCCTAGCAAAAAAAAATTTTGTTTCCAAAATTGTGCTGATGTAAAGTAGACGTGTGGGAAATGTTATTTATTAACTATTTTGTGTCACATAACTCTCTGGTTTAACAGAATAAAAATTCAAAATGTGAAAATTGCGAAATTTTCAAAATTTTCGCCAAATTTCCGTTTTTATCACAAATAAACACAGAATTTATTGACCTAAATTTACCACTAACATGAAGCCCAATATGTCACGAAAAAACAATCTCAGAACCGCTAGGATCCATTGAAGCGTTCCTGAGTTATTACCTCATGAAGGGACACTGGTCAGAATTGCAAAAAACGGCAAGGTCTTTAAGGTCAAAATAGGCTGGGTCATGAAGGGGTTAAATAGTCTTTTTGCATTTTTCTTCCTTTCTTATCCCTAAAAAGAATACAGCACAATTGTTTTTGGGTTGTCCCCAGCAACAAGTGCAACAAGGGACCCATGAAACAGAGTCATTAAGCTCCCCGAGTCCAAGAGAGCCTCCATCTGGTACCCTTTGACGAGTACCTGGCACAGTTGGCACTCTCTACCGGCATTGCATGTAAAACAGAACACTGTAGTGGACGCATACCAAGTCACCAACATTATAATTTGACCCAGGTGGGGTACATTTTTGTATAATAAAAGTGGGACCAGAAATAGGACCATAACGGACCCACTGCAATGCAATAGCCAAAAACCAACAGAGAAGAGAAGCAGCATATAGTCAAAATATAACATAGAAAAACACTTTATTGATAATTATACCAGATTAAAAACGACAGGGGGAAACAATCCCCATGCTGTACTCAGCATGCACCTAAATGGACAGGAGATAGGTGCCTCCAGTATAGAAAAATCCACATAATAACCAGAACAGACTTTATACAATAATCAAAAATTGTGCAAGGCACATGCAATATGCCTAGATGTATCGGACACACAGGTCCAAAAAATATATATAGAAACACAAGCACAATACAAATCACTAGTATACATACCGGTTGATGTGGCAATATATCACGACGTGCACTGGCACCTCACCCCTGTCCCCCCCGACACACGTTTCGGCTGATGCCTTTCTCAAGGGGTACAACAGTGTAATGCTGGGTTCAGTATATAAAGGGGAAGGGGCACTAACTGGTGGGGCTACAATTACAGAGCTGACCAATAGCTTCACAGTACCTTAACACTCTGCTCCCGATACACCTGTACGCCACTCATCAGAGAACACATGGGGCCCCATGTGTCTCCACAGGGATAGCGTCATGAGAACAGGGACAGAGGAAGTACCTGCAGATTGCTATGCCAACATGAATGTCCCCACCTGCGCACATCGCGCCGAGTGGCCATGTAAATGGAGACTAAAACCGCACTAAGCATTGCGGCCATATTAACGAGGCCTGTCATGCGCAGTAGAGTCAGCGCCGCCATGTTGGTGAAGGCCGGAGAATAAACTATAGCGGCGGCCATTTTAGTGTAGCCGGACATGCGCAATGAAGTCAGCGCGGCCATGTTGGTAAAGGTTAGAGTATAGCGGCGGCCATTTTATTATAGCCAGACATGCGCAGAGAAGAACTAACCGGGCATATTGGAGAAAACAGCCATATATACAGGAGGGGCAAGATAACAAGGGAGCACATCCTCCCAATGTCTATGGAACCGTATATTGCTATGGCAGCCCACCCACCACAAGATAATAACATGGATATACATAAATAAAACAAAATAAACAAAATGAAACACCCGACCCAGACACAGAACAACAACAAAACAGAACTAATACCATAAGAAAAAAAACAAAAAACCAAATACTGATGTCATGCATAATACATATCCCGGTTGATGCAGCGATGGAGAAGTTGCGTAAAGCTCGGAAGAGAGATTAAATTTTACACCCATCGGTGAATAATAGTCCAAGTCCATAGAGACACCCCTTTGTACAAATGCATGTATAGGGGAAAACTATATATAGAAAATAATATAGTCCAAGTGGATCCGTAGCGTATATATATAGTCCCAGTGTATTTCTTCGACCAACCAGGTCATATATAGCCCCCAGATTCCTATACAGTCCTTAGGGATGGTAGACCTGCTCCCAAGTAAACAACCGAGTAGTCGTCCTTCATGTGTCACAATTAATACTAAAAGAAAAAAAAAATACCCATTAAAATCACAATAAAATCAAATGCATGCGGGGAGAAACATAGGAATACAGACAGCAGCCGGCGGACTGCAAAAATGGGGCAAAGGAGATATTTTCATTAAGACCCTCCGGGTGGATAGTTTGGAGACGCCATATCCATAGCATCTCCAATTTCGCAAGCCTTTTAGATAATTGGCCACCCCTGATATTAATCTTTAGGGTATCAATTCCTCTAACCCTTAATAATGATGCATTGCATCCATGGAACTCCTTAAAATGCCTAGGCAGAGTTTTGAGTAAGGAGGCATCCGCGTGGCTACTGGCCGCCTGTATCCCCAGAACGTGTTCCCTCACACGGACCTTTAGTTGACGGGTAGTCAGCCCCACATAAATGAGTCCACATGGGCAGGTTGCATAATAAATCACATATCGTGTAATACACGTAATATGTGATCTGATAGAATATGTTCTGACACCCTTAGAGTCCGTAAATGTGTCACAGGTATCCACGTTGGGGCAGGCGACACAGCGGCCGCACGGATGACATCCAAACCTAGGAATAGATCTCTCCAGAAAAGTTGGAGGGTGTTGACTCACATAGTGACTTCGAACCAGACAGTCACGGAGATTCCTGGCCCGTCTGAATGTCAATAGAGGCCGGGAGGGGAGGAATTTCCCGATAATCGGATCCACCTTTAAAATAGGCCATGCTTTTTCCAATATATGACGTATCCGATCGGATTGCAGGCTGAAAGTGGTGATGAATCTGTTTTTTTTCATTAACACCCACTGCAGAGCGTCTAGGGGGACCATATACCAAGCTGTCTCGAGACGTATGTTTTGCTCTCAGGTAGGCTCTTTTAATAGACCTCCCACTGTAGCCACGTTCCCTAAATCTAAGGCGAAGTTCCTCCGTTCGTTTTTCAAAATCTACCATATCAGAGCAGATACGTCTCAAGCGGAGGAACTGCCCCACCGGGATAGATTTTAACATGTGTTTTGGGTGTCCCGAGGTGGCATGTAACAGGGTGTTGGTCGATGTTTTTTACGGAATATATCTGTATTCAGAATGCCCCTACTGTCTCTCTTTATCGTGACGTCCAAGAAATCAATAGAGTCAATATCTGACACAAACGTAAGGTGGATATTTAGATCGTTACTGTTCAGGAGAGACATAAATTGCGTAAGGTCGACGGATGTGCCCTGCCAGATGAAGAAGACATCATCGATATATCGTGTCCATAAAGGAACACGATAGATCCCTGTTCATCTGACAGGGGAAGGTCCCTCTCCCACAGCCCCAGGAACAGACCCGCATATGCGGGCGCAAAAGTCGCCCCCATAGTGGTCCCCTGGAGCTGTAGGTAGAAGGACCCTTTAAAGACAAAACAGTTATGCGTGAGGGTGAACTCCAGAAGTTCCAGCAGAAGCGATCTCATACCCATAGACAGTGATGAAGTATCAAGAAAGTATTTAACAGCACGAATGCCATCACTGTGTCTAATATTGGTGTATAGAGACTCGACATCCGCTGAAACCAATAGAGTATCACCCTCCAAACACAATCCGTCGACCCTACGCAAAAGATCCCCCGTGTCCCTAAGAAACGAGGGGAGACTGGAGACCAGAGGCTGTAGGTGGAAATCTATCCATCTATTCACGTGTTCCAGCAGGTTCCCCCTGCCCGAGATGATAGGTCTACCTGGCGGGGACTGGAGGCCCTTATGAATTAATTGTGACACATGAAGGACGACTACTCGGTTGTTTACTTGGGAGCAGGTCTACCATCCCTAAGGACTGTATAGGAATCTGGGGGCTATATATGACCAGGTTGGTCGAAGAAATACACTGGGACTATATATATACGCTACGGATCCACTTGGACTATATTATTTTCTATATATAGTTTTCCCCTATACATGCATTTGTACAAAGGGGTGTCTCTATGGACTTGGACTATTATTCACCGATGGGTGTAAAATTTAATCTCTCTTCCGAGCTTTACGCAACTTCTCCCGCGCTGCATCAACCGGGATATGTATTATGCATGACATCAGTATTTGTTTTTTTGGTTTTTTTCTTATTATTATTTTATTATTATTATTTATTGTTATAGCGCCATTTATTCCATGGCGCTTTACATGTGAGGAGGGGTATACATAATAAAAACAAGTACAATAATCTTAAACAATACAAGTCATAACTGGTACAGGAGGAATGAGGACCCTGCCCACGATGGCTCACAATCTACAAGGGATGGGTGAGAATACAGTAGGTGAGGGCAGAGCTGGTCATGCAGCGGTTTGGTCGATCGGTGGTTACTGCAGGTTGTAGGCTTGTCTGAAGAGGTGGGTCTTCAGGTTCTTTTTGAAGGTTTCGATGGTAGGCGAGAGTCTGATGTGTTGTGGTAGAGGGTTCCAGAGTAGGGGTGATACGCGAGAGAAATCTTGTATACGATTGTGAGAAGAGGAGATAAGAGGGGAGTAGAGATGGAGATCTTGTGAGGATCGGAGGTTGCGGGTAGGTAAGTACCGGGAGACGAGGTCACAGATGTATGGAGGACACAGGTTGTGGATGGCTTTGTACGTCATGGTGAGGGTTTTGTAGTGGAGTCTCTGGGCAATGGGGAGCCAGTGAAGGGATTGACAGAGGGGAGAGGCCGGGGAATAGCGGGGGGACAGGTGGATTAGTCGGGCAGCAGAGTTTAGAATAGATTGGAGGGGTGCGAGAGTGTTAGAGGGGCGGCCACAGAGCAGGAGGTTGCAGTAGTCAAGGCGAGAGATGATGAGGGCATGGACTAGGGTTTTTGCAGATTCATGGTTGAGGAATGAACGGATTCGTGAAATATTTTTGAGTTGAAAGCGGCAGGAAGTGGAAAGGGCTTGGATATGTGGTTTGAAGGAGAGATCAGCGTCAAGGATTACCCCGAGGCAGCGAGCTTGTGGGACTGGGGAGAGTGGGCAGCCATTTACTGTAATGGATAGGTTCGTTGGGGGGGTCGCGTGAGATGGGGGAAAGATGATGAATTCTGTTTTGTCCATGTTAAGTTTTAGAAATCTAGTGGAGAAGAAGGATGAAATAGCAGACAGACATTGAGGGATTCTGGTTAGAAGGGAGGTGATATCTGGTCCAGAGATGTAGATCTGTGTGTCGTCAGCGTAGAGGTGATACTGAAAGCCATGAGATTCTATGAGCTGTCCCAGGGCAAAGGTGTAAATGGAGAAGAGCAAGGGCCCAAGAACTGAACCTTGTGGGACTCCGACAGATAAGGGGCGAGGTGAGGAGGTGGTGTGTGAGTGGGAGACGCTGAATGTCCTGTCTGTTAGGTATGATGAGATCCAGGATAGGGCCAAGTCTGTGATGCCAAGGGATGAGAGGGTTTGTAATAATAGGGAATGGTCCACTGTGTCAAAGGCAGCCGACAGGTCGAGGAGGATGAGGATAGAGTAGTGTCGCTTGCTCTTGGCGGTTAAGAGGTCATTGGTGACTTTAGTTAGGGCAGTTTCGGTGGAATGGTGTGACCAGAAACCAGATTGTAGGCGGTCAAAGAGGGAGCAAGAAGAGAGATGGGAGGACAGTTCAAGGTAAATGTGTTGTTCCAGTAGTTTGGAGGCATAGGGGAGAAGTGATATAGGGCGATAGCTAGATACAGAGGATGGGTCAAGAGAGGGCTTTTTGAGGATAGGTGTGATGGAGGCATGTTTAAAGCTTGAGGGGAAAATACCAGTTGTTAGTGATAGGTTGAAGAGATGGGTTAGGGTTGGGATGAAGACTGTGGTGAGGTTTGGGATGAGGTGGGATGGGAGTGGGTCAAGTGCACAGGTGGTGAGATGCGATCTTGAGAGTAGAGTGGAGAGTCGATCTTCTGTAATGGCGGAGAAGTTGGTTTTGGAGGTGGAGGGCTGGGAAATCGGGAGTAAGGGCACTGGGGGTTGTTGACAAAAACTGTCTCTAATGCTATCAATCTTCTGCTTGAAAAATGAGGCAAAGTCTTCAGCGGAGATAAGTGGGGAGGGAGGAGGTCCTGGGGGACAGAGGAGAGAATTGAAGGTGTTGAATAACTGTTTAGGGTTGTGAGAGAGAGAGGATATGAGAGATGAGAAGTACGTTTGTTTAGTTGTGGCGAGTGTGGTCTTGAAAGTAGTGAGGGACTGTTTGAATGCGATGAAGTGCTCGTTGGAGTGGGATCTTTTCCATCTGCGCTCAGCAGCCCTGGAAGCTCGCCTCAGTTCTTTGGTCAGGCTGGTGTGCCAGGGCTGTCTGTTGATTTTGCGAGCTTTGGTATGTGTAAGTGGGGCAGCAGATTCCAAAGCTGCAGCTATTGTGGTGTTATATAGAGCAGCAGCGTCATCCGCATTGTGTAAGGAACTTATGCCTGTGAGGTGGAGGAGGGATTCAGAGAATGAATGTAGGTCAAGATGTTTAAGATTTCTGTGAGGGTGTGAAAGTTTGTGGGGTGGGGATTGTAGACATGGAGTGGAGAGAGATGAGAATGTGAGAAGGTTGTGGTCAGAGAGTGGAAGAGGTGAGTTAGAGAGGTTAGATAGAGAGCAGAGGCGGGTGAAGATGAGGTCCAGTGTGTGACCGTCTTTGTGAGTGGCTGCAGAAGACCATTGAGTGAGGCCGAAGGAGGAAGTGAGAGTTAGAAGTTTAGTGGCAGCTGAGAGGGAAGTGTCAATGGGGATGTTGAAGTCACCCATGATGATAGTGGGAATGTCCGCAGAAAGGAAATGAAGTAGCCAGGTGATGAAGTGGTCAAAGAAGGTGGTGGCTGTCCCTGGGGGGCGGTAAATGACAGCCAGTTGGAGGTTGGTGGGGGAGTAGATGCGCATAGAGTGCACCTCAAAGGAAGGGAGGGTAACAGAGGGTGGCAGTGGGATTGGGGTGAAGGAGCAGTTATCTGACAGGAGAAAACAAACTCCTCCGCCATGCTTGCTGCTGGGGCGGGGTGTGTGGGAAAGGTGGAAGCCACCGTAAGAGAGTGCAGCAGGGGAGACTGTGTCAGAAGGGGTGAGCCAGGTTTCGGTGATGGCGAGCAAGGAAAGTTTGGTAGTAACAAAAAGATCATGGATGTAGGAGAGCTTGTTGCAGACAGAGCGAGCGTTCCACAGAGCTCCTGTTAGTGGGACTGGGGAGGCGGGGGCTGGGCGAATGGGTATAAGGTTAGAGAGGTTACAGAAGTTTGTGATAGAGCGTGGATGGGAGGTAGAAATGATTGTGGGAATATGGTGAGGAGGACCAGGATTTGGAGAGATATCACCAGCAGTAAGAAGGAATGTATGGTATTAGTTATGCTTTGTTGCTGTTCTGTGTCTGGGTCGGGTGTTTCATTTTGTTTATTTTGTTTTATTTATGTATATCCATGTTATTATCTTGTGGTGGGTGGGCTGCCATAGCAATATACGGTTCCATAAACATTGGGAGGATGTGCTCCCTTGTTATCTTGCCCCTCCTGTATATATGGCTGTTTTCTCCAATATGCCCGGTTAGTTCTTCTCTGCGCATGTCTGGCTATAATAAAATGGCCGCCGCTATACTCAATATTCTAACCTTTACCAACATGGCCGCGCTGACTTCATTGCGCATGTCCGGCTACACTAAAATGGCCGCCGCTATAGTTTATTCTCCGGCCTTCACCAACATGGCCGCGCTGACTCTACTGCGCATGACAGGCCTCGTTAATATGGCCGCAATGCTTAGTGCAGTTTTAGTCTCCATTTACATGGCCGCTCGGCGCGATGTGCGCAGGTGGGGACGTTCATGTCGGCATAGCAATCTGCAGGTACTTCCTCTGTCCCTGTTCTCATGACGCTATCCCTGTGGAGACACATGAGTGGCATACAGGTGTATCGGGAGCAGAGTGTTAAGGTACTGTGAAGCTATTGGTCAGCTCTGTAATTGTAGCCCCACCAGTTAGTGCCCCTTCCCCTTTATATACTGAACCCAGCATTACACTATTGTACCCCTTGAGAAAGGCATCAGCCGAAACGCGCGTCGGGGGGGACAGGGGTGAGGTGCCAGTGCACGTCGTGATATATTGCCACATCAACTGGTATGTATACTAGTGATTTGTATTGTGCTTGTGCTTCTATATATTTTTTGGACCTGTGTGTCCGATACATCTAGGCATATTGCATGTGCCTTGCACAATTTTTGATTATTGTATAAAGTCTGTTCTGGTTATTATGTGGATTTTTCTATACTGGAGGCACCTATCTCCTGTCCATTTAGGTGCATGCTGAGTACAGCATGGGGGTTGTTTCCCCCTGTCGTTTTTAATCTGGTATAATTATCAATAAAGTGTTTTCTACGTTATATTTGGACTATATGCTGCTTCTCTTCTCTGTTGGTTTTTGGCATTGCATGTAGTTGCCATGCAGACAGGTTGGGTGTACTTAGACACTCGGCAAATATACCCGCAGTCCATGGGTTCAGTTGTTAGGGAGCAGTTGGCACCCACATGTCTGGGCCCTTGGCACTGCCAACACTTAATAGCTGAGAGGACCTCGCGGACTATTTAGGGGACACGGGTCTGTTGTCTCTCTCCTTTCAGGATACCCCATCAGTACGGTCTTCATCCGAATTGGCCCCAGTGGAGGGTCGTGGACTTTTCCCAGGCTCCTGAGCTGGCAGGGCCTTACCTGACAGCTGAAGTGGAGCAGTGTCCCATATAAAGTCCTGAGCAGCTGTATACTGCTCAATCAGTCCTTCCACCTGGTCCAGAGTGCCTGGGTCCCCTTGTCCCACCCAACGCAGTATGGCTGCTGGCAGAGCCCTCACCATCTGGTTGACCACCACCCTCTCTACCATCAGGAAAGGATTTAAAGTCTCAGGCTGGAGTCATTTTTTAACCCGCAGCAGCAAGTCATATGCCTGAGACCTGGCGGGGCGAGACTACACAAAAGACCACTAGAATACCCGTTGAGCCCGCACATATGTATTAACCCGCAGTCAGGCAAGGATCTCAACTTTCAGCTTCCCATAGTCCAGGGCATCCTCCCGATTGAGGTCCAGGTAGGCCTTCTGGGCATCTCCTGTCAGGAAGGGGGTCACCACTTCAGCTCATGGATTACCGGCAAGCTTTCCCACTCTGCAGTGTGTTTGAAGATGATGAGGAAGGCCTCCATGTCATTCTCAGGTGCCATCTTCCTCAATGCTGTTCAGACTTTGTACCAGGCCTCCAACCGGAACGTAGTTACTGGTGGGGCTGCCTCTTGCATAGCCACTATCTGCTGTATCAACTGGTTATTTGTCTGCTGCTGTTGCTGATATTGCTACTCCTGCCGCTCCGCTGGTACTGCAGCTGCTGCTGGTGCTGCTCATTTTGCCTCTGCTGAGCAAGGACCAACTGCTTCAAAAGTTCTTCCATTTTGACAGCAGGCTTGAGCTGTAGCGTTGCCAGTTTAATTATCGACATGCAGAACGCTTTGGGGTATGCCTCAGTTCACACTGCTCCATATTCTCCAACCAAATGTAGTGTCCTCGCTGTGCAGTGAGAAAGCAGTGACCCGGCAAAAGTTCAAAATAAAAACTCATTTAATGTACAGTGTACAGAAAGTAAGGCGGATCCTCCAGTTTGCAAGCACGTAAAACAAAGACAGTCCATAACTGGTTACTGAGAGCTACAGCACCGCCATGTACGCTGAGGGTGCCAGGTTTTTTGGTTCTGCTTGGCCCTGTGTAGCCTCACACAGGTAGTGCTCTACAGAGCAGTCTGCTCTGCCTGCTTGCAAAAACCAAAACTGACACACCCAAACCCTTTACTGCAGGGCCATTAACTTGAATCTGTGGTCATGGGCCACGTGAAAAAACCCAGAGCCGGGGAGGAAATGGACCAACCCCACTACCTTCCTGTAGTCTGTTTAACAAATAAAGGCCCATGACTTTTTTTCCTAAATCTGCCTTGGTCAAATAGCTTTCCCAAAGCTACACTTACTTTTATTCTGCATTGCAATCACAGCTATGCCTGTGACAGCAATGCACTCCAACATGCATCTTTGCACATCCTGGGGGACACACAGCAACCCTCGCATATAACACCAGTCACTGACTGACAAGGTGCATAGTAAGGTTAGCCATCTCCATATAGAACTAACAAAATAATGTAGCACTCTGTAGCGCTATAGCATCCAACCATGAAATGGATGAAATGTGCATTGCATTACTGCTCTAGAAAATAGGAAAAATTTAGAATTCTAAGCTCATAAATTTGCCAATTCATGTGTGCCTGGCAGCTGCAATTGGGCAACTCTCATTGCAATAATGTTAGAGATGCGAAGAGATGGAAAATGAGATGGCGGAAGCTTCAACCTATAGGTCACCAGATTGACCACTTCTAGAATATCATAGAGACCAATGAACTTCGGACCTAACTTTGCCAACGGTGCTTTAAGTTTAATGTTTTTGGATGATGACCAAACCTAATCACCTACTTTAATGACAGTGCCTGCCATAAGTTTATCAATCTTCCATTTGTGATGAATCTAAGCGTCCTCAGACTCCCCAATATTTTCTTGAACTTCCCTCCAGACATCACCAAGTTTCTGTATGGTCACCTCTACCCGAGGACATTCAGAACTTAACCTAGAAAATTCACCAAAATGGAGAATTTATTCCAGGTGCCTTCTGGGAGAAGCGAAGTCTCCCTAAGCTAGAAGATCGTTGGGTACAGCCGGGACCAGCTGCTTCGAAAGCATCACCAAACCAGGGATTCAAGCTTCAGGAGGCTAATTTGCATATTCCAGGTGCCTTTTGGGAGAAGCGAAGTCTCCCTAAGCTAGAAGATCGTTGGGTACAGCCGGGACCAGCTGCTTCGAAAGCATCACCAAACCAGGGATTCAAGCTTCAGGAGGCTAATTTGCATATTCCAGGTGCCTTCTGGGAGAAGCAAAGTCTCCCTAAGCTAGAAGATCGTTGGGTACAGCCGGGACCAGCTGCTTCGAAAGCATCACCAAACCAGGGATTCATGCTTCAGGAGGCTAATTTGCATATTCCAGGTGCCTTCTGGGAGAAGCGAAGTCTCCCTAAGCTAGAAGATCGTTGGGTACAGCCGGGACCAGCTGCTTCGAAAGCATCACCAAACCAGGGATTCAAGCTTCAGGAGGCTAATTTGCATATTCCAGGTGCCTTCTGGGAGAAGCGAAGTCTCCCTAAGCTAGAAGATCGTTGGGTACAGCCGGGACCAGCTGCTTCGAAAGCATCACCAAACCAGGGATTCAAGCTTCAGGAGGCTAATTTGCATATTCCAGGTGCCTTCTGGGAGAAGCGAAGTCTCCCTAAGCTAGAAGATCGTTGGGTACAGCCGGGACCAGCTGCTTCGAAAGCATCACCAAACCAGGGATTCAAGCTTCAGGAGGCTAATTTGCATATTCCAGGTGCCTTCTGGGAGAAGCGAAGTCTCCCTAAGCTAGAAGATCGTTGGGTACAGCCGGGACCAGCTGCTTCGAAAGCATCACCAAACCAGGGATTCAAGCTTCAGGAGGCTAATTTGCATATTCCAGGTGCCTTCTGGAAGAAGCGAAGTCTCCCTAAGCTAGAAGATCGTTGGGTACAGCCGGGACCAGCTGCTTCGAAAGCATCACCAAACCAGGGATTCAAGCTTCAGGAGGCTAATTTGCATATTCCAGGTGCCTTCTGGGAGAAGCGAAGTCTCCCTAAGCTAGAAGATCGTTGGGTACAGCCGGGACCAGCTGCTTCGAAAGCATCACCAAACCAGGGATTCAAGCTTCAGGAGGCTAATTTGCATATTCCAGGTGCCTTCTGGGAGAAGCGAAGTCTCCCTAAGCTAGAAGATCGTTGGGTACAGCCGGGACCAGCTGCTTCGAAAGCATCACCAAACCAGGGATTCAAGCTTCAGGAGGCTAATTTGCATATTCCAGGTGCCTTCTGGGAGAAGCGAAGTCTCCCTAAGCTAGAAGATCGTTGGGTACAGCCGGGACCAGCTGCTTCGAAAGCATCACCAAACCGCGCGCCGTAATTTTTGCCTGTAGGACATTATTGCAAGAGAGCTTGGCTGAGTAGATTACACAAGAAGGAAAACACACAGCAAGTCAGCAGGATCTAGGAGCAACATGGCAGATGTGACAACCTACATGGTGAGCTGCAGCATGTGCTACATGTTCACAGATCGACCAGAAGAAGAATCCAATTTCACCTGTCAGAAGTGTAGACTAGTGGCCCTTTTAGAAGAAAAGGTGCGGGGTCTGGAAGAAAGAATAGCAACTTTGAAACTCATCAAAGAGAATGAAGACATTCTAGACAGAACAGAAGCATCTCTACTGGTCACAGAAGGTGCAAAAAGTGTCAGAGAACCTCCAAAAGCAGATGAGTGGAAGCATGTGACCAAAAGAAGCAAGAAGACCATGGAGAAATCACCAACCACACAACTGAAGAACCGATATCAAATCTTTGTAGAGGACGAAGATGGCACACCTAAGAATGAAGCAATACCAGCAAGCAAAAAAAAAAAAGGGCACACAGCAACAAGTGACAGCAAAAAGTACAGCCAAGAAGCAACGAAGAGTGGTGGTGGTGGGAGACTCACTACTGAGAGGCACAGAAGCAGCCATCTGCAGACCGGACATAACTGCAAGAGAAGTATGCTGCCTTCCAGGTGCGATGATCAAGGATGTGACCGATAGGATACCAAAGCTCTTCAGCTCCAAGGACGTCCACCCATTTCTTCTGATACATGTTGGCACCAATGACACGGCAAGGAAGGACCTACCGACAATCTGCAAGGACTTTGAAGAGTTGGGGAAGAAAGTAAAGGAACTGGATGCACAGGTAGTTTTTTCTTCTATCCTTCCAGTAGATGGGCATGGCACCAGGAGATGGAACAGGATCCTTGATGCAAACAACTGGCTAAGACGATGGTGCAGACAACAAGGATTCGGATTCCTGGACCACGGTGTGAATTACTTGTACGATGGACTCCTCGCCAGAGACGGACTACACCTCAACAAACCTGGGAAACACACATTCGCCAGAAGACTCGCTACACTCATCAGGAGGGCGTTAAACTAGAAGAAGAGGGGACAGGAAGAAAAACATTAGACTCGAACAAAGACGACCCAGGAAAACATACTCAGAAGGGAGGTAAGAACATTTCTAAAACAATCCACAGTGAGGAGATTGGAACAAAACAAAATCCTCTAAACTGCATGCTCGCAAACGCCAGAAGCCTGACAAACAAGATGGAAGAACTTGAAGCAGAAATATCTACAGGTACCTTTGACATAGTGGGAATAACCGAGACATGGTTAGATGAAAGCTATGACTGGGCAGTTAACTTACAGGGTTACAGTCTGTTTAGAAAGGATCGTAAAAATCGGAGAGGAGGAGGGGTTTGTCTCTATGTAAAGTCTTGTCTAAAGTCCACTTTAAGGGAGGATATTAGCGAAGGGAATGAGGATGTCGAGTCCATATGGGTTGAAATTCATGGAGGGAAAAATGGTAACAAAATTCTCATTGGGGTCTGTTACAAACCCCCAAATATAACAGAAACCATGGAAAGTCTACTTCTAAAGCAGATAGATGAAGCTGCAACCCATAATGAGGTCCTGGTTATGGGGGACTTTAACTACCCGGATATTAACTGGGAAAGTGAAACCTGTGAAACCCATAAAGGCAACAGGTTTCTGCTAATAACCAAGAAAAATTATCTTTCACAATTGGTGCAGAATCCAACCAGAGGAGCAGCACTTTTAGACCTAATACTATCTAATAGACCTGACAGAATAACAAATCTGCAGGTGGTTGGGCATTTAGGAAATAGCGACCACAATATTGTGCAGTTTCACCTGTCTTTCACTAGGGGGACTTGTCAGGGAGTCACAAAAACATTGAACTTTAGGAAGGCAAAGTTTGAATAGCTTAGAGATGCCCTTAATCTGGTAGACTGGGACAATATCCTCAGAAATGAGAATACAGATAATAAATGGGAAATGTTTAAGAACATCCTAAATAGGCAGTGTAAGCGGTTTATACCTTGTGGGAATAAAAGGACTAGAAATAGGAAAAACCCAATGTGGCTAAACAAAGAAGTAAGGCAGGCAATTAACAGTAAAAAGAAAGCATTTGCACTACTAAAGCAGGATGGCACCACTGAAGCTCTAAAAAACTATAGGGAGAAAAATACTTTATCTAAAAAACTAATTAAAGCTGCCAAAAAGGAAACAGAGAAGCACATTGCTAAGGAGAGTAAAACTAATCCCAAACTGTTCTTCAACTATATCAATAGTAAAAGAATAAAAACTGAAAATGTAGGCCCCTTAAAAAATAGTGAGGAAAGAATGGTTGTAGATGACGAGGAAAAAGCTAACATATTAAACACCTTCTTCTCCACAGTATTCACGGTGGAAAAAGAAATGCTAGGTGAAATCCCAAGAAACAATGAAAACCCTATATTAAGAGTCACCAATCTAACCCAAGAAGAGGTGCGAAACCGGCTAAATAAGATTAAAATAGATAAATCTCCAGGTCCGGATGGCATACACCCACGAGTACTAAGAGAACTAAGTAATGTAATAGATAAACCATTATTTCTTATTTTTAGGGACTCTATAGCGACAGGGTCTGTTCCGCAGGACTGGCGCATAGCAAATGTGGTGCCAATATTCAAAAAGGGCTCTAAAAGTGAACCTGGAAATTATAGGCCAGTAAGTCTAACCTCTATTGTTGGTAAAATATTTGAAGGGTTTCTGAGGGATGTTATTCTGGATTATCTCAATGAGAATAACTGTTTAACTCCATATCAGCATGGGTTTATGAGAAATCGCTCCTGTCAAACCAATCTAATCAGTTTTTATGAAGAGGTAAGCTATAGACTGGACCACGGTGAGTCATTGGACGTGGTATATCTCGATTTTTCCAAAGCGTTTGATACCGTGCCGCACAAGAGGTTGGTACACAAAATGAGAATGCTTGGTCTGGGGGAAAATGTGTGTAAATGGGTTAGTAACTGGCTTAGTGATAGAAAGCAGAGGGTGGTTATAAATGGTATAGTCTCTAACTGGGTCGCTGTGACCAGTGGGGTACCGCAGGGGTCAGTATTGGGACCTGTTCTCTTCAACATATTCATTAATGATCTGGTAGAAGGTTTACACAGTAAAATATCGATATTTGCAGATGATACAAAACTATGTAAAGCAGTTAATACAAGAGAAGATAGTATTCTGCTACAGATGGATCTGGATAAGTTGGAAACTTGGGCTGAAAGGTGGCAGATGAGGTTTAACAATGATAAATGTAAGGTTATACACATGGGAAGAGGGAATCAATATCACCATTACACACTGAACGGGAAACCACTGGGTAAATCTGACAGGGAGAAGGACTTGGGGATCCTAGTTAATGATAAACTTACCTGGAGCAGCCAGTGCCAGGCAGCAGCTGCCAAGGCAAACAGGATCATGGGGTGCATTAAAAGAGGTCTGGATACACATGATGAGAGCATTATACTGCCTCTGTACAAATCCCTAGTTAGACCGCACATGGAGTACTGTGTCCAGTTTTGGGCACCGGTGCTCAGGAAGGATATAATGGAACTAGAGAGAGTACAAAGGAGGGCAACAAAATTAATAAAGGGGATGGGAGAACTACAATACCCAGATAGATTAGCGAAATTAGGATTATTTAGTCTAGAAAAAAGACGACTGAGGGGCGATCTAATAACCATGTATAAGTATATAAGGGGACAATACAAATATCTCGCTGAGGATCTGTTTATACCAAGGAAGGTGACGGGCACAAGGGGGCATTCTTTGCGTCTGGAGGAGAGAAGGTTTTTCCACCAACATAGAAGAGGATTCTTTACTGTTAGGGCAGTGAGAATCTGGAATTGCTTGCCTGAGGAGGTGGTGATGGCGAACTCAGTCGAGGGGTTCAAGAGAGGCCTGGATGTCTTCCTGGAGCAGAACAATATTGTATCATACAATTATTAGGTTCTGTAGAAGGACGTAGATCTGGGGATTTATTATGATGGAATATAGGCTGAACTGGATGGACAAATGTCTTTTTTCGGCCTTACTAACTATGTTACTATGAGATGAAAACAATAATTGCAAAAAAGTAAAGGTTCCAGTTGACTGATTGACCCAATTGTTAAAGGGGGTCTCAGCAAGAGATAAAAAAACACTTTAAAATTTGCTCCAAAGATTGATTTGTCATTCTAGTCTGCCTGCCACCCTTGAAGCATTGGTCAGACAGAAAAGACAAATCAATCTTCAGTTTCTTACAAAAAAGCTCTCTAGAATTTGGAGATAAATTGCACTCTCCTATCGGACACAATGTTTAAAGGAATTCCATGCAATCTTACAACATGAGAAATAAATAAGCTAGAGAGTGTCTCTGCATTAGGTATCCTTGACAAAGGAATAAAATGAGGCTATTTACTAAATCGGTCAGCCACAACACAAATGATAGTTTCCCTACCAGACACAGCCAAACCAGGTGAAAAATCATATAAGGACAGTTGTAATGTGATGCTGAGTCACTTCTCACAGGCTAGCCGTGAGGCAAGGAAGTCAAGGAGTCTGTCTATAACATACCCTCCGGGGATTTGATCGCAAAAGTAATAAAACAAATGGATACTAAGAGGCAAAGTATGGGGTCAAGTAACTGATTTCAGAGTGCATCAAAGGCAAAAGGGTTAATACAAACAAGTAGTCAAAAGGCCAATCCAAGTTCCTGCAACAAAAATCAGAGTATCCGCACACAAAGCACAGATCTAACACACTACTAAGCAAGGCTACCACTGCCAGTGGTCTAACCATTGCCTGTCAGCTAAATAGCCAGGTAATATCACTTTGACACATGGAGGAAACCCCACAGGCCCATCCACATTGGACAGCTGGACTCTCATTCACAATACTGATAGCCCAGCACGCAGCTGCCTCAGATTGGATGACTGGGCTGTCACTCACAATACTTGACAGCCCAGCAGGCCCTTAATCTCATAGGATAGCTGAGCTGTCACTCACAGCATCCTTAGGACGCCATGAGTGGTGGAATCGTGACATTACACATGTAATTTACACTTTTTGAAAAATTGGTCAAATTCGAGTTACAGAAATTATTTTTTGAAAAATCCCGTAATGTTATTTTTTGTTTCGCTTGATACAATTGCAAAGGGTTAATTTGCGGTTTAACTTTTGGCCTCATGTATACAAGATTGTAAGATGAAAGGCGCAGGTGCTTAATAAAACAGTACAGCTCTAATACAGATTGGGCGTTAAGCAGATTATCCATTGTACAGGCAGCACGCGGAGGGATGGGGCTACGATGGGGAGGAGAATGACCACTTACTTAACAACCGGGCAGCCGCTTTGTGCGAGAACAGCAGGAAGTTCAATTTTGTCCATAAAAGATATACATGTAAAGTGCTTTGCTTTAGTGCAGGTGTAGGACAACAAAAGACAACAAAAGAATTTCCAAAACCTCAGGGGGCGATCACCTGCCTAATCCTTTTTACAGAACTGAAGCCATGAAAGATAAAGAAATATTGGCTGCCATCTCATAGAGCATTGATATCCCTCCATACAGTGAGCATACCGCACCATTATCAGAAATTATACTTACTGTATTCAATCCACCAAGTTCATGGCGGTATTTATTATGTAAATTAATATTACTAGTATTTGTCAGGGGGAACAAAGGACTGGAAGACATATCTAAAATAAATGTCATACTAATTAGGAGTTGAAAAAAAGAAGAATAACAAACCCTCCAAAATACAAAGTCTATTTGAAGAAATATTGTGTCATCAAATGGTGACCGAGGGTTTAAAACTTTTTTATGATAAATTTATCTCTAACTTTTCTCAGTTTTCCATATCACTGTCTCTATTAAAATATAAGAAATCTTACATCTTCTAAACACTCGCTACTAAGTCTAATATTGTCAGTATAATAAAAAAAGTGTTTTTTTGCCACACCGTGTTGTTATAATGGAGAACCGTTCACAATGGCGACGCAGTGCCTCTCCAGGACATCCGCTGAACAACGGTAAATTAAATAGTGAAAAAATTCCAGCTGACGACAGCATGTAAAAAAATTATTTCCAAAAATGTATTCCATTGCAGAAATTAGTTAAAATTGTGGTTCTCACACGAGCTGCAGGGGGCAACAGGGCAGAGGTGTTAGAGTTGCACAAATCAGAAGTGGCGTTGGTCAGAGGGGTTTTCTGACCAGGTTGTGGAGTGATTTCGCAATGAGCGCAGACAGGACAGGTACTGCAGCATCAATTCAAAGTGACAGGAGACAACATTTGTCCAGTATGGTTAATAACTATTTTTCATCCCTTATCGATGTTCTCCCTCAACCGTCATTCCCATTTGATTACTGGGCATCCAAAATAGACACCTGGCCTGAATTGGCAGAATATGCATTGCAGGAGCTTGCTTGCCCAGCAGCTAGTGTGCTATCAGAAAGAGTATTCAGTGCTGCTGGTTCAATATTGACGGAAAAAAGGACTCGTCTGGCTACCCAAAATGTTGATGATCTAACCTTCATTAAAATGAACCACTCATGGATTTCGAATTATTTTGCCCCACTTTTCCCGGCTGACACCTAGCTTTCCTATAAAAAGGTCTCGCTTGAGGACTGTTCTTACTGACTGTTCCAATCTCTTACTTTGCAGCAGCTGTTTGTCCAGCATACGACATGTTTACACCTCCCTAAATGGGCTAACTCCCCCTACGGGGCCGTGGTCTCGCCACTTGGTGCAAGCACCCGTGAGAGTGCCGTTTGTCTGAAGAGGTGGGTGTGCCCGTTTTTGGTCAACGGCACTGCCACTGGGTCCCTCGTAGTAAAATAAAGTGTCTCTGGCGGTGGTGGTGCGCAATCAACGTCAGACACACCGTTGTAACATGAGGGGCCCTGGGCCTGTACCGCCGGCCACAAGAGAGTTTCCCCCCCAGCTCAAACACTGTTCTACCACTTGCAAAATTATCTCTCACAGCTCCACCAATGTTTAGTCTATGCGCTGACATCCTTCAATGCCTGGCACTGACGATACCAATTTGTTGACATGTATGATGCTAGTTAAAATAGTCAGGGTCAGTGTCCTATATTGACACCAGTAAATACTTAGCGCCAAATTACTATGTCTGAAACTCAGCAGAGGAGCCCACCCCTGTACCTAAGTATGCCACCCTTTTGTTTTTTGGTTTTGTTGTTTTGCGAGACATTAACATCTATTTACTTTTTGGGAGTACTAACTGTGTCAGACACTCCTTCCAATCGTCCTCCGCTGACCACACCAATGCT
Organism: Ranitomeya imitator; assembly: GCF_032444005.1. Lineage (NCBI taxonomy): Eukaryota > Metazoa > Chordata > Amphibia > Anura > Dendrobatidae > Ranitomeya > Ranitomeya imitator. The sequence goes on from NC_091287.1 coordinate 508,489,766, forward strand.
GCCTGTGTACCCCTGCAAGATAATTGAAACTGCATTGAGCCTAATTTTTTTTATTTTAGGCCTACTAAGTCTGTCTGCGGTCCATCCTTCCAATTGTGCTGCGCTGACCACACCAATGCTGCCTGTGTACCCCTGCAAGATAATTCAAAATGCTTTGAGCCTATTTTTTTAAATTTTAGGCCTACTAAGTCTGTCTGCGGACCCTCCTTCCATTTGTCCTCGTCTGAGCACACCAATGCCGACCGTGTACCCATGTAACTTTTTTCATCCTGCAGTGAGCCTACTTTGTGGTGTAAGGCCTACTAGAAGTCTGTCTGCGCCACTTTAATACAGCTGTCCTCCTCTAAAAAAAAAAAAAAAGGCTGATTTTCAGCTTGTCAGAATTATAAAACTGCATTGGGGCCACAAGTTTCGTTGTGGACTACAAACTGAGTCTTCCGCTCCAAGGTGTTCTCTCTGTTGCCTCTCCCTCGCTTCTATCTTGAAGCTCTTGTTAAGAAGTTTCAACACTGCATTAGGCCTACAAGTTGGGTCTGGGTTGTAGAGGCGGTGTCTGCCGCTCCAAGGTGTTCTCCTGGTTGCCTTTCCTGAGCTACAATCTTCAGGCTCTTGTTAAATAGTTTTTTAATCAAACAACTGCAGTGGGGCTACTAGTTTGGTTGGGGCCTACTAACAGTGTCTACCGCTCCAAGGTGTTCTCCTGGTTGCCTTTCCTGAGCTTCAATCTTCAGGCTCTTGTTAAATAGTTTTTTAATCAAACAACTGCAGTGGAGCTACTAGTTTGGTTGGGGCCTACTAACAGTGTCTGCCGCTCCAAGGTGTTCTCCTGGTTGCCTTTCTGGAGCTACAATCTTCAGGCTCTTGTTAAATAGTTTTTTAATCGAACCACTGCAGTGGGGCTACTAGTTTGGTTGGGGCCTACTAACAGTGTCTGCCGCTCCAAGGTGTTCTCCTGGTTGCCTTTCCTGAGCTTCAATCTTCAGGCTCTTGTTAAATAGTTTTTAAATCAAACAACTGCAGTGGGGCTACTAGTTTGGTTGGGGCCTACTAACAGTGTCTGCCGCTCCAAGGTGTTCTCCTGGTTGCCTTTCCTGAGCTTCAATCTTCAGGCTCTTGTTAAATAGTTTTTTAATCAAACAACTGCAGTGGGGCTACTAGTTTGGTGGGGGCCTACCAACAGTGTCTGCCGCTCCAAGGTGTTCTCCTGGTTGCCTTTCCTGAGCTTCAATCTTCAGGCTCTTGTTAAATAGTTTTTTAATCGAACAACTGCAGTGGGGCTACTAGTTTGGTTGGGGCCTACTAACAGTATATGCCGCTCCGTGCTGTTCTCCAGGTTTCCTGTCCTGAAATTCCATTTTCAGGCTCTCGTTAAGTAGTTGTTGAAACAACACTGCATTAGGCCTACAAGTTGGGTCTGGGTTGTAGAGACGGTGTCTGCCGCTCCAAGGTGTTCTCCAGGTTGCCTCTCCCTAGCTTCTATCTTCAAGCTCTTGTTAAGTAGTTGTTGAAACAACACTGCATTTGGCCTACAAGTTGGGTCTGGGTTGTAGGGACGGTGTCTGCCGCTCCAAGGTGTTCACCAGGTTGCCTCTCCCTAGCTTCTATCTTCAAGCTCTTGTTAAGTAGTTGTTGAAACAACACTGCATTTGGCCTACAAGTTGGGTCTGGGTTGTAGGGACGGTGTCTGCCGCTCCAAGGTGTTCTCCAGGTTGCCTCTCCCTAGCTTCTATCTTTGAAGCTCTCGTTAAGTAGTTGTTGAAACAACACTGCATTAGGCCTACAAGTTGGGTCTGGGTTCTACAAACGGTGTCTTCCGCTCCAAGGTGTTCTCCAGGTTGCCTTTCCCTAGCTTCTATCTTCAGGCTCTCGTTAAATTGTTTTTAATATAACACTGCATTTGGCCTACTTGTTTTGTTGGCCCTACTAACGGTGTCTGCCACTCCTTGATGTTCTCCTACACTGAACAAACCAGTGCCGCAAGTTTACTTCTGTTACCAATTTTGAACTGCATTTAGCCTACTTACTGATTTGGGCCTACTCACTGTGTCAGCCTCTCATTACAGTTGTACTCCACTGAACAAAGCAATACCCCCTGGTTAGTCCTGTTACCAATTTTGAACTGCATTTAGCCCACTTTATTATTTGGGCCTATATCTGTGTTTCCTCCTCATCCTGCCCATTGCCCAGCCAGTGATAGATGAGTCTGCTGGTACATTGACCCAGAATGCTACATTCCCCGTGCACGCTACACAGCCAGAATGTGACCCTGCTGAAAGTCAGGTTCCCCTTCCCGCATACCATACCACCTTACACGGGGACAAAGAGGAAGGTGCAGATGAAAGTGCAGGTTCCTTCATCAGGTGGGGGGGGAATACTTGTTGGCGATGTCACTGGCACAGGGCCCCTCATACTACGCAAAAGTGTCGCTGCCGGTGGGAGGCGCCCCCACAGTGCAAACACACCGCCGTACTTTGAGGGGCCCTGTGCCAGTGCCAATGCCAACGAGTGGGCCCCCCCGCTTGCTCAGGATCACAGCACTTGCAAAGTTTAAATACTTACCTCTCCCTGCTCCACTGCCGTGACGTGGTCCAGATTTCCTGGGCCCACTAAATACTTGAACCAGCCCTACCTCCCACAACTTTAGCCAAATGACCCCCAATTTCCAATGCCTTACTATTATTATAAGGTAAATTAAGATTGACAAGCTTCAGTAACAAGAATGGATGTTTTTGCCATTAAAATGGGCACTGTAGGTGTTTTCCTGGCCTCCACTCACTGCCGACTATGCTCCCCCATTGACTTGCATTGAGTTTCGTGTTTCGGTCGATCCCCGACTTTTCGCGATAATCGGCCGATTCGACTCAACTCGACTTTTGAGATAGTCGGGTTTCGCGAAACCCGACTCGACCCTAAAAAACTAAAAGTCGCTCAACCCTAGCAGCCAGTGCTGAGGTGGGGGGGCGCCATATTGCACACTAGGGTGCCAAACACCACGGTCAGGCAGGGAACAGTCAGCTACTGTATCTAGGGTCTCAACAAGTCTAATATATGTTGAAATACGCTAATCCTTGTGTTAACTAAATGATTTATATTTCCCCTTATACTTTTCAAACTGCCTATATGACAAGTTTCTTCTCCCCTTTTACTGTTTGCATGGGGATTTACATGAAAAACCATAAGACGGATTTCATTAATCAAGGTATCATTTTAATCAGTATAATGATGCAGACCTGACACTAAATGAAGGATACTGTGCACAATTCTGCTGACAGGTTCCCTTTAATAACTATTTTTCTTTACAGGGTTATCTGTTTTTAATATGATTTTTTATATATTTTTGATGTATAACATTTTAGTACATATGGGTTTTTTTCTGTATGAAATTTTTATTATATATACAAGTTCTTTTCACTAGATTAGAAAAGCATCAAAAAGTTACCGTAACTTGTTTCAGTTCTTGTTTCAAAGAGTGAAACTCATATTATATAGAGTCATTACAAACAGAGTGATCTATTTCACGGGTTTATTTCTTTTAATGTTGGTAATTATGGCTTACAGCTAGTGATGAGCGAGTATACTCGTTGCTCGGATTTTCCCAAGCACGCTCGGGTGGTCTCCGAGTATTTGTAAGTGCTCGGAAATTTTGTTTTCTTCGCAACAGCTGAATGATTTACAGCTGCTACACAGCTTGATTACATGTGGGGATTCCCTAGCAACCAGGCAACCCCCACATGTACTCAATAAAGACATCCCACGATGGAGAGCAGTATCGCGGATCTCGCACACATACTAATAGTATAGTGTTTGGGAAAGTACCCGTGCTAGAGATCCATCAGATATATCTAGGACACTCCAATACAGCATATAGAAAACCCGAAAAGAGACACATGGAGTACACGTCCCATATTAGAAAGGTAAAAATACACGTTTTAACTTAACAATATTTAAAAACCACAAAGTCATGAAAAATACAGAATATACAGTACAGGAAACTCTGGATAGCACTGAAAAATCAGAGCAACGGTAAACCCCGGTAAACCACTGATACAGTTTCACAATACGAGTGCCATTTAGTGCATATTTAAAGGCAAAAATGCCACAGCAGCCGGAAATCTAAGGGTGAAGTCCTAACCCTCCCCAAGTGGGGTGCCGCTAATCCAAACGGCCTATCTCATAATTACACCGGTTCAGTAGCTCTTACCCATACAGTCGGCCTGCAGGGGTCACCGCCGCAGCCCCAACGCGCGTTTCACAACGGCTTCGTCTTTCCCCACATGTACTCAGCCTGGCTAGCAGCTGTAAATCATGCAGCTGCATTAACAAAAACTAAATCTCCAATCACTTAAAAATACTCGGAGACCACCCGAACATGCTTGGAAAAACCCGAGCAATGAGTATACTCGCTCATCACTACTTACAGCAAATTAAAACCCACTTGTAATTATCTCAGAAAATTAGAATAATTAACAAATAAAACACCAGCAAAGGCTTCCTAAGCATTTAAAATGTTCCCTTAGTCTGTTTCAGTAGGCTCCACAATCATGGGGAAGGCTGCTGAGTTGACAGATGTCCACATTCATTGACACACTCCACAAGGAGGGTAAGCCACAAAAGGTCATTGCTAAAGAAGCTGGCTGTTCACAGAGTGCTGTATCCAAGCATATTAATGGAAAGTTGAATGGAAGGAAAAAGTAGGATAGAAAAAGGTGCACAAGCAACCGGGATAACCACAGTCTTGAAAGGATTGTTAAGAAAAGGCCATTCAAAAATTTGGGGGAGATTCACACGGAGTGGACAGGTACTGGAGTCATTGCTTCAAGAGCCACCACACACAGACGTATCCACGACATGGGCTACAAGTGTCGCATTCCTTGTCAAGCCAGTCATGACCAATAGAAAACGCCAGAAACGTCTTACCTGGGTGAAGGAGAACAAGAACTGGACTGTTGCTCACTGCTCCAATGTGGTGTTTTCAGATGAAAGTAAATTTTGCATTTCATTTGGAAATCATGGTACCAGAGTCTGTAGGAAGAGTGGAGAGACCACAATCCCAGTTGCTTGAGGTCCACAATCAGTGATGGTTTGGGAGCCATGTAATCTGCTGGTGTAAGTCCACTGTGTTTTATCAAGACCAAAGTCAGCACAGCCGTCTACCAGGAAATTTTACAGGACTTCATGCTTCCCTCTGCTGACAAGCTTTTTGGAGATGGAAATTTAATTCTCCAGCAGGACTTGGCACCTGTCCACACTACTAAAAGTACCAATACCTGGTTTTAAATCAACTGTATCACTTTGCTTGATTGGTCAGCAAACTCACCTGACCTTCTCCCCTTAGAGAATCTATGAAGTATTGTCAAGTGGAAGATGAGAGACACCAGGACCAACAATGCAGATGAGCTGAAGGCTGCTATCAAAGCAACCTGGGCTCCCATAACACCTCAGCAGTGCCACAGGCTGATCGCCTCCATGCCATGCTGAATTGATGCAGTAATTGATGCAAAAGGAGCCCCGACAAAGTATTGAGTGCATTTACTGAACATACATCTCAATAGGCCAACATTTTGGATTTTAAAATCATTTTTCAAGCTGGTGTTGTAAAGTATTCTAATTTACTGAGATAATGGTTTTTGGACTTTTATTGAGCCATAATCATCAACATTAACAGAAATAAACACTTGAAATAGATCATTTGGTTTGTAATTACTCTATATAATATAGGAGTTTCACTTTTCATATTGAAGAACTGAAATAATTTAACTTTTTCATGATGTTCTAATTTAGTGACCAGCACTTGTACACTATTACTTTGATTTTCTGTTAGCTAAGGTGAGTATAAGTATTTTTTAAACCTCTTGATTGCTGAATCTGCATGAAAGCAAATTACTAAAAATCACTCATTTCTAATAGTAATGCACCATTAAGTTCAGAAACAACAGTGCTCTAATAAAATTTCCCATTTCCATCTATTTACAGATAAATATATTCTGTTTAGTGTAGCACAAATGCTCACAGTCAGGTTCATTTCATTTGTACAATGCCATCCAGCTGTATTGAATCATGAAAATGATAACCGGTTATTTCGTCAGATAAAATTATCTCTTATTGTCCTACAATTTATCTAATGTAATTATCTTCAAAAGCAGTTAGACTTGATGACATTTTTTGCAATTCTGAGCACATTTGTCTGATTTGTAATTACAGGTTCTAGAAGCTGAACTAATCTTTGCAAGCAAAACATGACTTAACGTGCAGTAGATTTATATATATTATTTTTCCTTATTGTTTCTTTTTATATATTGTTATTATTATTACTTATTTAATTAATTTTCCCTCGTTATCTAGTTCTTGAATATCTATCGAAAACTATCGATCTATCAATCTATTGTGTATCTATTTATCTATTATCTATCTCATATCTATCTATCTATTGTGACAGGGTCACTGGCACCGTATGTGAGGGGAGATATGTGTCGCAAAGGTTGTTATCCTGTGTGATGTGAAACCCTGTGGATCGTATAGAGACAATTTTGACTGTGTTCAAACGGGTTGCAGAGCGGAGGTGCTGGCCCCTTATCTGAAGGGCGGACCCCAGAAAGCTTATTTTTACTTGGCCTTACAGGATTCTTTGTAATATGACAAGTTAATAATGGAGATATTGGCTCGCTCAGTGGTCACTATGTCTGTCAGAGCCCAAAGGGTTCATCACTGGGCGTATTGTGGTGACAAAGTTCCCCTCTCTAAGATGTTTAACTTGTTGCATTTGGTCCAGAAATTGTTGCAGCTGGAGTCCTCCACTTCAGCTCAGATGGTCGATGGGTGGTCATGGACAGATTTATTCACTGCCTTCCTAGGCTGGTGCAGACTCAGGTTGCCCAGGGAGACCCCCAAAATGCTGACGACCTGCTGGGCCTTGTAGAAAGATACCAAGTGGTTGAGAGGTCCCTATGGAAGCCGGGGGGTGTGGCATCTCCATAATGGGGTACCCAGCCGGGGCTTGAGTCCCAAAGCAGTCGTAATAGTTTCATCACAGGGGGAGTCCGAGATCCCAAGGAGTCACTGGGGGGTTGCCAAATACAATGCAAGTGACTAGCACACTCCAAAGTGTTGTAATGCAAACGGGGGGATTATTTACATACAGTAATCAAACGTTTCGGTCGATACAGGACCTTCATCAGTGTACTATAAGGGAATATATACAGAGAAAGTGACATCAAATGTAAAAACAAAACAAAACGCAGAAAATAACAAAAACAAAAGAACAAAAGCTAAACAAAAATTATGTACATCACATAGAATAATACAGTTATGTATATGGATGAAGACAAACAACTTCAATGGAGTCCACTTAAAACATCATGGAGCTCTGTTGTATAGAGTGTGCACGCATGCACTAGGACACATGGATGTGGTGACGAGGGTACGGAAGAAGAATATGAAGATTTAATTATAACCGTGGAACCAGGTCTATATTTATATGTGATAGGCAGCGGGAGAGGGAAAACGTAAAAGGGAAAACGTACCTAATAGTAGCAGTATACTTGGTAGAGCCCCCAAATTAAGAAAACATTGCATCTATGAGAGAAGCAGTGTTAGAAGCTGTGGCCGAGGGAGAAAGCTATATCTAGTAGTGACCAATATAGATGCCGAGTTACATACCCAAATAGCTGGCCTAAAAGGTATGGGCCACAAGCGCAGTGGAACCTGCCTGGTGAGAAAAGGCATGTGGGGGGTTGCCAAAGGCTGTTGTTAAAGACCTGATCTGCTGAAGATGCCACGGGCCTGTACGCATAGCCACCCATTGCCCTATGTCATCTGAGCAGATGGACTGCAGTATAGGGAGGCGTTCTTCGTACTATGCCTATCCCGCCTGCAGCATTACCTTACAGCCTTGAAGAGGCCGCAGTCATGTCCCGTGACAATAAAAGTAGTACTGGTGTCAGGACTCTTGGACTCGGAGTTTGGTGACCTTGATAAGGGCCACCCCAGTTAATCCAAGGGAAACATGTGGGCATCCACTTTATCCATGGGGACGCCAAGGACTACCCTATTGCCAGATTGTTGATTAAAATGAGTAGAGTCTCATGAGGTCAGGATAGTCAGAGACTTGCTACACCTTATTATAATAGGGAGGGACTTTAGCCTTTTCTGGGACTTACGGGGAAAGGCAGGGGTGTCAAGGAAGCCAGCTTATCTTGGATGAATCCCATCGCAATCGGAGGTGGAGGAGTTCCCCCTTGTGTGTCCTAGCTGGGGAGGATGAAATGGTGGCCAGTGGGGCCAAGATTTCTGAACTGGGGGTTTCTGGGGAAAATTTGGGGACTGCTCAAATGCAGGATCTTACCCTAAAAGGGGCATTTGAAAATGTGTCTGTGATCGATGGAGTTGCTCAAGAGCCAGGGATTGACACCAGGTACCCACACTTTGCAGTCAATGGTAAGTTAATGTATCTGGTGACTACACTGAGGGGAGGTAAGATAGTGGAGCAGCTGTTGGTTCAAGGACCCTACCAGTGGAGGGTTTTAGACATGGACCATTTTCATGCTTTGGGGGAACATCTGGGGGTAGAGAAAATGCAGGAAAGATTAGTGCAGAGGTTCTATTGGCTAGGATGTTACTGTGAGATCCTGAGTTGTGGTAAGTCATGCCCCACTGCCAGATAACCACTACCTCTACTCACTTCCGAAGTCCCCTTGTCCCGTTACCTGTAATAGGGGTCCCATTTGAGAGAAATGCTATTGACCTAGTAGGCCCTCTAGTAAAGACTGCACAAGGACACCAATATATCCTAGTGGACATGGACTATGCAACCCGGTACCCTGAACCATTACCACTAAGGAACTCTTCGGCCAAGCGTATCACCCAGAAACTTGTCCATATTTTTGCTAGGATGAACCTGTGGAAGGAGATTTTGACAGACCAGGAAACCCCCTTCATGAGCAAGGTAATGAAAGAGATGTGTAGAGTCCTCCACATTGCCCAGCTGCTAACCTCCATTTCCTATCCGCAGACAGACAGCCTAGTAGAGTGCTTCAATAAAATATTAAAGGCCATGCTCAGAAAGGTCATTGAGAAGAATAGTCAAAACTGGGACTATGTGCTTCTGTTTCTGCTCTTCTCCATCGGACAGGTTCCTCAAGCCTCCACTGGCTTCTCGTCATTCGAGCTTCTGTATGGTCGACATCCGCGAGGGCTCCTGGACTTCGCCAAGGAAATAAGGGAAGCTGAAGTCATGCCACATAGCAGTATCATAGAGCATGTCGATCAGCTGCAGGAGAGGATGGCGAAAGTATTGTCTGTTATGAAAGAGCATCTTCCACAGGCACAGGAAAGGGTCTATAGCCGATCAGCGAGGCTGAAACAGTTCCAGCCCAGGGATCGCGTGTTAGTGCTTATCCCTATGGTGGAGAGCAAGTTCCTAACCAAGTGGCAAGGCCCATACGAGGTGGTGGAAAAACTGGGTGAGGTGAATTACAAGGACCACCAGCCATGTCGAAGGAAGCCGCACCAAATATATCATAAGAATTTGCTCAAGCCCTGGCGAGACCGGGAATTGCTGGAATCCCCTAATCTGGGAGCCAGTCCCAAACCCATAGTGGATGATGTCATCATTGCAGGGACTCTAACGCTGGCCCAGAGGCAACAGTGTCAGGAGCCGTTGCAGCAGAACCAAGACCTGTTCTCGGATTTGCCAGGGCATACACAGGAGGTGGAGCATGACGTGTTGCCAGAACCGCATGTAAGGGTGAACCTCAAACCCTAAAGAGTTCCAGAATCACATTGAGAGGTGATAACAAATTAGGTGAAGAGGATTCTAGACCACGGGGTGATAGATGAGTCAAAAAGTGGATGGTCGAGTCCCATCGTCCTCATGCTAAAGCCCGATGGTGATTGGCTATTTTGTAATGACTACCGGAGGCTGAATGAGGCTTCCAGCTCTTAATAGGTCTTCCATGGACAGGCTGCTTCAATTTCAGGTCCTAAGGGTGCCCTGACCTTTACTCTTTAACCGTTTTAGAAGAATGTAGACTTTCATAGAGTCCCTGAGATGAGTCCTCTGAGTAGTTACTAGCCAGTGGAGTCAGCTGCAACATCCAGAGCTTCTGGTCCTAATATTATCTCCAGACAAGACTAGAAAGCCAGACTACAAAGTGCTACATGTCTCAGCTCAGTAGCTGGACTTTTTCGGCTCACCAAGTGAGGGACATCTTCCAAGCCCCTGGTCCGGGTGGGCACACTGGCAATGGGCATCAGTGCAGCAAGTAAGGCAATTGGGAAACAAGGACTGGAAGCACTGGGGACCACAAGAAGACTGGACACCAGACACCAGGTATAGATATGGAGCAGGTACTGGAAGCACTGGAGACCTCTAGCAGACAGAACACAGATGAAACTAAGTCTTAACCAAGACACAGGTGTTTGTCTTGGTGGACCTTATAAAGGCATGGACAGATGATCACACGGGAGCACGCCGGGCCGCTTGCAGAGCCCAACGTGGAGCACAACAGAATTGAGAGGACCAGGGTGAAGAGTACAGAGCCCAGACCCAAGACAGGTGTGTAATATAGATAAAGACTAAAACCTTCTAGTCCTGGTGTCCTCCATGATGAATATGGTGGCACCTGTTGACAGAAGCAGATGTCCAAAGGGAAGGTCCCAGAGGAGATATAACATCTTGTTTGTGTATTTCTAAGTCTATCTGTCAGTCATTATTATTTTCTCTCATTACCATCCAAATTGTTTCCACTCTTAAAGTATAACTGTCATTTCAGAAGAAAAATGTCTGTGTCTGCGCTTTGCTCCTTCCTCCTCTTCCCATCTTCATGGAGCTTTCTGGGCACCAAATGTCATCTCCTATTTCAGTAATGGCAAAGTCTGTACTGAAAGCAGATTTTACCCATGAATTGAGTACGGTATATTAAGAATAAAAAATCCTTTTAGGAGGAGAGAAAAATATATATATTGCAAAGTTTCCTATTATCATGTGTAGTATTAATTTATGAGAAACAAAAAGTAAAACAATGGTTTCTCTTTGAACCTTTCAAAAAGTCCAGACTTGCAGAAATGTTAGCAATTCTGACAATAATAGGCTGATTGGTAATTGCAGACTCGGAACGTTTGCTAAGTGAATAACAAGTTACATTGAAGGCATTTTTTTTAATTTTTCTTATCTATATTGTGTTCTGGACATTTCCAGGTTTTCAGCCTATTACTGCTACAATTCAACAGTTCAAAGAGTGTTTCAGGTTAAGGAGCAGCTGGAGGCTATTCTGTATGGTGTGCAGGGAAGCAGAAAGCTGGTGCATTAAGTTATACAAGGATATATGTGTAGAAAGTAATGTACAGATAAGAACGTCTTGTTGGGCAATGTATTTAGCGTTAGTCACTGATGTACTGCTGTAAGTACGTTAAATTCCTCCTTGAATGCACGTAGCTCCCTTTTCAGTTCACTGGAGCCCTGCTTCCCCTCTTTCAGAGCTCCCTGAACCGTAGATAATTTCGCAGAATGCCTAGTTATTGAACTTTTGCTTCAGTAATGTGTGCAAACATTCGCATGCCCTGCAACAGTGGAAATGATGTTGTTGTGGCTCGCCTTGTATTCTCCGGAGTTTTCTCCGATGCTTCGGGTCAGGGAGTGAATCTAAATAATCATCTGAGAAAGTTGAGCTACAAAACACATTCATCACTAATCACGATTCCTAAGTCTACGCTCATCCTTCAGATTTAACACGTTTATCTGTTTTTACACAGATTGTGAGTAATACGCAGCACATGTATGCGAGTGATGAAAGTGACACAAAACTTTCACTTAACTCATTTTTGTTCTGGGGAATGTCAAGTCAGAAAAAGAACTATTGTTTGAATCGAGTTGTGTGTTTTTTATACTTTGCATTTTTAGGTTATTTTCTATCGAATATGAGTCAATTGATCCCTTATTAACCGAATTCAGCAAAAATATAATTAAAAATTAAAATTTTGCCAGAATATGAATTTTTGATGATTCAATTCACATAAATATTTTTGGAGGCCAGGAAGAAGTTGAAAAACAATAAATATTAGATGCTTACCTGTCTTGCCTCTGAATCGCAGGTCCTCTTATTTTTGGATCTTCCGCCATGGTCTTTTCCTCCTACGTAAGTGACTCTGGTGTATTAAATACCAACAAAGACTGAGCAAAAAATAAGAAAACATTCAAGAGACACACTCAATGTAAAGATTATTGAACCAATGAGGTCTCATAAAATAAATATAATTAAAAAGATTTATGTAAATGTTGAGAAAAATATAACAAACAAACAAAATACTCCTATGGAGTGGTGCCCGAGCACATATGCAATATATACCATATAAAAGTGTTTTAGAGAAAGTGCAAAAAAATGTTAAGACCTGACCTTAAATACCCTTAGTCAAAAAGCATGATGCTGTGACTAGTCTTATTAAGAAAAGATAGATGAATACTTACATAGAGATAGTATGTCAATGTGGAGGGGGTAGGGTACATAATAATAATAATCTTTATTTTTATATAGCGCTAACATATTCCGCAGCACTTTACAGTTTTGGACACATTATCATCACTGTCCCCGATAGGGCTCACAATCTAAATTCCCTATCAGTATGTCTTTGGAATGTGGGAGGAAACCAGAGAGCCCGGAGGAAAACCACGCAAACACGGGGAGAACATACAAACTCCTTGCAGATGGTGTCCAAGGTGGGATTAGAACCCAGGACTCCGGCGCTGGCCATGTGCCGTGGCCCATAAAGCCCAAACGAATGTTTCACCCAAAGCTTCCTCTGGTGCATGTAGTCAGTGCCAGCGGACAAAAAGGTGAGAGGAGAGAAAATCTGAACATCAGAGGACAGGGCAGCAGGGGTGAACATGTCATTTGTGCAACTTATGCAGCTGCACAGGGGTTCAAGAGTTAAAGGGGACACTAATTGATTTCTGTGGTTGTGATCACACAACCTGAGCCAGGTGAACAATTCTCTCACCTACCTGTCCTATCTTTTCATCCGCTAAGACCCTATTGTTCTATTATTTTTATTGTTTTCTTCCAGATCTTCCACTTTAAAATTTGAATTCAGCAGGTAGAGTCAAATTTGGCCATGAAATGGAATTTGCATGAAAGGTATTCAATACGAATTGAATGAACTCTGGTTCCATTTAAAAAAAAAAAATCTGTTTATTAAGCTCTGAGGTCTCCTGATAATAAAGCTAAATAAAAAAGATGGACCAGTTATACTCACTGCAGCTCTCTTCCAGTCCTCCACCAGCTTCTCAAGGCACCCGATTGTCCTCTTCATCATTTGTGGGCACTTTGGGTGTTGATTAGGCCTTGTGAAACGTTATGATATCATGACATTAAAATATGCGTCCAGGCCTAGCCAACACCAGAAGTTCCGGCAAAGAATGGAGAGGAAATAAGGGTGGGAGCGGGTGAATTAGGAGGCATCAGCGGGTGGCTGTGGTCATGGCGACAGCTGAAGGGTGAGGTGAGTATGATATTTTATTGTTTTTTTCTACTTCTTCCCAATCCCTATACTATCCTGTAAATCAAGTTAAATGGTTCCAGATTGGCTAGAATCCACACATTTGTGGAAATTCTTAAAAGGAATCACAAGGTTTTTGCCATCGAATCTGCTAACATCATGAAGTACAGACAGAGACGCTGATTCTAGAAATGTTTCACTTTCTGGGCTGCTTGCTGTAGTTTTGATAAAATCACAGGGTTATCAGCAGGAGATTATCACTAGCAGACTAGTATATCTGCTGCCAGGTACTCCTGCGTTTTCATAACCCCACCCCACCACGGATTGGCAGCTTTCTGTCTATGCACAGTGTACACAGGAAGCAGCCAATCAGTGGTGTGGGCGGGGTTATACAGAGCTCAGCATTCAGAGAACTGGTAGATCTGCAGCAAACTAAAACTATGAATTTATTAAAACTGCAGCAAGCAGCCCAGTTGTTGACAATGGTCTAGTGATATAATCCCTTTAACAAATTTGATTTGTTTATTATTGACTTTTTTTAAACAATATATGTTGTATAAAATCAGTTGCATACGTCACCCTTTCACTGGCCCAACCTAATGAGTGCTGCTGAAAGAAGATTGACTAAAGAGGAAGGAAACGTGTTTCACAATCATTATAAAGTAATTTAGGGTTTTTATTTTATTCTTAACTTAATTTCCAGTTTAGCTTAAATTAAGTGGTAAAAATAATCTAATAACTTTGTGGTACTCAGTATAGCGACAAAACTGCTCCAATCTTGGGAAATTTGACAAAGTCAAATAGTGACTTTGGAGTCAGGGAGAAACTGCTCCAATCTTGGGAAATTTGACAAAGTCAAATAGTGACTTTGGAGTCAGGGAGTTTTCAGGGGAGGAATTACTGAATTGCTGTCTGATTTTTAGTAATACTTTGTATTTATTTTTTTTTTTTTATTGAACTGTTCTGTCTGGTGCAATCCCCATTAGGAAATGTGCTCCACGATTGTTAATGCCATCCAGTGCACATCTTGCCACATGTATGCAGTCCTTGAGCAGCCGATCGAGGGTGCATACTGCTGTGCGAGATGTGAGCACGTTGTGCATTTGGAAACCCAGATTCTGACTCTAAATGTGCAGCTGGCAACACTGAGATCCATAGACAACATGGAGAGGAGTCTTCTGCTCACGGAGCAGACGCTCAATGGGACAGATGAGGGGGGGGATGGTGGGATGGAGCTGCAGGACAATGAAGTAGCAAGCTGGGTGACAGTTAGGAAGCGGGGTAGAGGGAAGAGTGCCAGGGAGGCTAGTCCTGATCTGGAACACCCCAATAAGTTTGCTAAGTTGGCAGATGAGGGGGGTGCCAGTACAGGGGTAGCACTGCTGCAGCCAGGCATGTCCTCTGAAATCCGGAGGAGTGACTGCTCCAGTAAGGAGGGAAATAAGAGAGCAGGGCAGGCCAGGCAGGTGCTGGTAGTGGGCGACTCAATTATTAGGGGAACAGATAGGGCAATCTGTCACAAAGACAGGGATCGTCGAACGGTGTGCTGCCTACCTGGCGCTCGAGTCCGACACATCGCTGATCGAGTGGACAGATTATTGGGAGGGGCTGGTGAGGACCCAGCGGTCATGGTGCACATTGGCACTAATGACAAAGTTAGAGGTAGGTGGAAGGTCCTTAAAGATGATTTCAGGGAATTAGGCTGCAAGCTGAAAGCAAGGACCTCCAACGTGGTATTTTCCGAAATACTGCCGGTACCACGTGCCACGCCAGAGAGGCAACGGGAGATTAGGGAGGTTAATAAGTGGCTCAAGAATTGGTGTAGGAAAGAGGGGTTTGGGTTCCTGCAGAACTGGGCCGACTTCTCAGTTGGCTACAGGCTCTACGCTAGGGACGGGCTGCACCTCAATGGGGAGGGTGCAGCTGTGCTGGGGGAGAGAATGGCTAGAAGGTTGGAGGAGTGTTTAAACTAGGAATTGGGGGGGAGGGTATTCATTTTATAGGAGGGGAAGATAGTGCAGACAGAGTCCTGGGCACAAATAAGGAAGTTGGGGGTGGCGGTGGCATGGGGGGTGGGGTCAGAACAGTTAATAATTTAAGAAATAGAAGTACAGAGAGGAACATAAAGTGCATGTATAATAATGCCAGAAGCCTCGCCAACAAAATGGACGAATTAGAACTAATGTTGTTGGAGCATAATTATGACATGGTGGGGATATCTGAAACGTGGCTGGATGAGAGCCATGACTGGGCTGTTAACTTGCAGGGCTATAGCCTGTTCAGAAATGACCGTACAGATAAGCGAGGGGGAGGGGTGTGTCTATATGTAAAATCATCCTTAAAACCCATCCTGCGCGATAATATAGGTGAATTTAATGAAAATGTAGAATCCCTGTGGGTGGAGATAAGGGGAGGGGGAAAAAATAATAAATTACTGATAGGGGTTTGTTATAAATCTCCAAAAATAATGGAAGCAATGGAGAATATCCTCGTAAAGCAAATAGATGAAGCTGCGACTCAAGGAGAAGTCATTATTATGGGGGACTTCAACTACCCTGAAATAGATTGGGGAACAGAAACCTGCAGTTCCAGCAAAGGTAATCGGTTTTTGACAATTATGAGAGACAATTACCTTTCACAACTGGTTCAGGACCCAACAAGAAGGGGGGCACTACTAGACCTAATATTAACTAACAGGCCAGACCGCATATCAAATATAAGGGTTGGGGGTTACTTGGGAAATAGCGATCACAAAATAATAAGTTTTCATGTATCCTTTAAAAAGATGTGTAGTAGAGGGGTTACAAGGACACTAAACTTCAGGAGGGCAAATTTCCAACGGATGAGAGAGGATCTTGGTGCAATTAACTGGGACGATATCCTGAGACACAAAAATACACAGAGAAAATGGGAGACGTTTATTAGCATCCTGGATAGGACCTGTGCACAGTATATACCGTATGGGAATAAACATATTAGAAATAGGAGGAAACCAATATGGCTAAATAGAGCTGTAAGGGGCGCAATAAGGGACAAAAAGAAAGCATTTAGAGAATTAAAGGAAGTAGGTAGTGAGGAGGCATTAAATAAATACAGAAAATTAAATAAATTCTGTAAAAAGCAAATCAAGGCAGCAAAGATTGAGACAGAGAGACTCATTGCCAGAGAGAGTAAAAATAATCCTAAAATATTCTTTAACTACATAAATAGTAAGAAACTAAAAAATGATAGTCTTGGCCCCCTTAAAAATAGTCTGGGTGAGATGGTGGATGAGGATGAGGAAAAAGCCAATATGCTAAATGACTTTTTTTCATCAGTATTTACACAAGAAAATCCCATGGCAGACAAAATGTCTAGTGATAAAAATTCCCAATTAAATGTCACCTGCTTAACCCAGCAGGAAGTGCGGCGGCGTCTAAAAATCACTAAAATTGACAAATCTCCGGGCCCGGATGGGATACACCCTCGAGTACTGCAGGAATTAAGTACAGTCATTGATAGACCATTATTCTTAATCTTTAAAGACTCCATAATAACAGGGTCTGTGCCACAGGACTGGCGTATAGCAAATGTGGTGCCAATATTCAAAAAGGGAACAAAAACTGAACTCGGAAACTATAGGCCAGTAAGCTTAACCTCTACTGTGGGTAAAATCCTGGAGGGCATTCTAAGGGACGCTATACTGGAGTATCTGAAGAGGAATAACCTCATGACCCAGTATCAGCACGGGTTTACTAGGGACCGTTCATGTCAGACTAATTTGATCAGTTTCTATGAAGAGGTAAGTTCCGGATTGGACCAAGGGAACCCAGTGGATGTAGTGTATATGGACTTTTCAAAAGCTTTTGATACGGTGCCACACAAAAGGTTGATACATAAAATGAGAATAATGGGGATAGGGGAAAATATGTGCAAGTGGGTTGAGAGCTGGCTCAGGGATAGGAAACAAAGGGTGGTTATTAATGGAGCACACTCGGACTGGGTAGCGGTTAGCAGTGGGGTACCACAGGGGTCAGTATTGGGCCCTCTTCTTTTTAACATATTTATTAATGACCTTGTAGGGGGCATTCAGAGTAGAATTTCAATATTTGCAGATGACACTAAACTCTGCAGGGTAATCAATACAGAGGAGGACAATTTTATATTACAGGATGATTTATGTAAACTAGAAGCTTGGGCTGATAAATGGCAAATGAGCTTTAATGGGGATAAATGTAAGGTCATGCACTTGGGTAGAAGTAATAAGATGTATAATTATGTGCTTAATTCTAAAACTCTGGGCAAAACCGTCAATGAAAAAGACCTGGGTGTATGGGTGGATGACAAACTTAAATTCAGTGGCCAGTGTCAGGCAGCTGCTACAAAGGCAAATAAAATAATGGGATGCATTAAAAGAGGTATAGATGCTCATGAGGAGAATATAATTTTACCTCTATACAAGTCACTAGTTCGACCACACTTAGAATACTGTGCACAGTTCTGGTCTCCGGTGTATAAGAAAGACATAGCTGAACTGGAGCGGGTGCAGAGAAGAGCGACCAAGGTTATTAGAGGACTGGGGGGTCTGCAATACCAAGATAGGTTATTACACTTGGGGCTATTTAGTTTGGAAAAACGAAGACTAAGGGGTGATCTCATTTTAATGTATAAATATATGAGGGGACAGTACAAAGACCTTTCTGATGATCTTTTTAATCATAGACCTGAAACAGGGACAAGGGGGCATCCTCTGCGGTTGGAGGAAAAAAGGTTTAAGCATAATAACAGACACGGATTCTTTACTGTAAGAGCAGTGAGACTATGGAACTCTCTGCCGTGTGATGTTGTAATGAGTGATTCATTACTTAAATTTAAGAGGGGACTGGATACCTTTCTGGAAAAGTATAATGTTACAGGGTATATACACTAGATTCCTTGATAGGGCGTTGATCCAGGGAACTAGTCTGATTGCCGTATGTGGAGTCGGGAAGGAATTTTTTTCCCCAATGTGGAGCTTACTCTTTGCACATGGGGGTTTTTTGCCTTCCTCTGGATCAACATGCTAGGGCATGTTAGGTTAGGCTATGGGTTGAACTAGATGGACATGAGTCAGATTTGCAGAAACTTCTGCAACTGAAAGAAGCATTCTATACATCAGAATTGAGTTGTTCCTGCAGAATATACATGGATTTTTGAAAGCTCTTTTTGGATGAATGGAACAACCTCAGACACTTCAGTAACAAACGTGTTACTTGTGAATAAGTTGGTAATGCTCTGTAAAGTTTCTCTTTTTCGAATGCCTTGCTGCTGTCTTTGACATGGAGGATGAATTCACCCCAGTTCACCATTACCAACATGTGCTGGTCTGGATCTCGAATTCGTGACATGAAAGATGCTGATCCGTATTGATGGATTAGTCAGCAAAGTGTTGAGGAATTTGTTCCTTTCAAGCTGTGAATTGTGTGGCCAGTAATTCATTCAGATTTCATTTAGATGAAGATCCTGGGAAAGTAAAATGGCAATTATTGCAAGAAAAGGCTATCATAGGTTCTCCCTCTACAAACATGAATGAAGTGAAAGACATTAACTAGTCGGAGTAGAGGAGTTACCCGGCACTCTCATCAATGCAAAATAGCTTGGTTGTCATGGGGAAGACAACAATAGGACTTACAAATCTTTAGTAGAAGTAGTATAAAAACGTCAAGACTTTCCAAAGAGAGCATTATCTTCTGTAAGTAAAGAATATACAAAAAGCTAGAGGTTAAGATGTGATAGAGTCAATGTTTCTATCGTAGACGGTCTCCAAGAAAACCATTGGCATCATCGGCTTTGAGGGACCTTAGGCAGTGACTGGTGTATTCAGACATGATCACAAATGTTTTGGACCTTTCATCATGTTTTGTCTTCTTTCATCTATTGGTTATTTAGTTTTAATATGTCTTTATTCTAAGCCCAGTTTTTCTAACGCAGAGCTCTTGGACATACGAGAGGTCGAATGTTAAAATTCCAGCTGTTTGCAGCCACCACTTGAGGAAGCTCAGCCGCTTAGGTGACTCACTGGTCTGTTATTAGACTTAAACCTGTCATGTAAAATAACCCTATTAATCTACAGATATGGGGTTAATCTGCAGATTAATAGCATACAGAGACCATGCAGCACGTGCACCGAGAGCCCGGCTGCCAGGAGGAAAAGAACTTTATACCCCTCAGCAGCGTTTGGCTTCCAGTCATAGGGTCGGCACCAGCGTGGTTCCAGTGGTCTCTGTGCATAGAGAGTGGTGGCTGTAGCCGCATCCCCAGCACTGATTGACTGCAGCTGCATCCCCACCACTGATTGACTGCAGCATTAGAGCCTGCAATCAGTTTGGGATAAAGGATTTTGCATAGAAACAAATTTGAATTTAATTTTTGCTTAAGAAATTCCACTAAATGCAGTGGTAAAAAAACGCAGCAAAAGTGCAACATGTGAGCATAGCCTAAGGGAGGATGGTATGGAGGCCATTGTTCATAAGGGAACTGTTAAAAATCGTTATTGCGCAAAAATATCTAATCAAGACTTAATCAGGTGCGTTATTCTTAAAAGAAAAATGTCATGATATTCTGACGAAAGTATAGTGGTTTATTGGATTATCCACCATTGCAACAAAAACATAAAAGTAGATGAAATATTTAAAAACAGAGTGTCCATGTGTAAATATCAGTGCTTGTCTTGTTACTCATCTTTCCCAAGGTCCTGAATGGTAAAAGTCATCTGTCTGTGTGAAGTCTGAAGTCATCATGGCATGGAGTAGCTAACAGCTGTTGTTCCTCGTGTCTTGTCTCATGTCCATGGAGAATGATGGTGAATAGGGTTGAGCGAAACGGGTCGAACATTTTCAAAAGTCGCCGACTTTTGGCTAAGTCGGGGTTTCATGAAACCCGATCCGACCCCTGTGCGGGGTCGGCCATGCGGTACGCGACTTTCGCGCCAAAGTCGCGTTTCAATGACGCGAAAAGCGCCATTTCTCAGCCAATGAAGGTAAACGCAGAGTGTGGGCAGCGTGATGACATAGGTCCTGGTCCCCACCATCTTAGAGAAGGGCATTGCAGTGATTGGCTTGCTGTCTGCGACGTCACAGGGGCTATAAAGAGGCGTTCCCGCCGACCGCCATCTTACTGCTGCTGATCTGAGCTTAGGGAGAGGTTGCTGCCGCTTTGTCAGAAGCAGGGATAGCGTTAGGCAGGGTCCATTAACCACAAAACCGCTTGTGCTGCAGCGATTTGCACTGTCCAACACCACCCTCGGTGTGCAGGGACAGTGGAAGTTTTTTTTTTTTTTTTTCCCCTCAGCGCTGTAGCTCATTGGGCTGCCCTAGAAGGCTCCCTGATAGCTGCATTGCTGTGTGTACGCCGCTGTGCAAACCAACTGCTTTTTTCAAAGCACAAATCCTCTTGTTCCTTCCTTTCTGCACAGCTATCTTTTTTGTTTGTCCACACTTTTTATTTCATTTGTGCATCAGTCCACTCCTTATTGCTGCCTGCCATACCTGGCTGAGATTACTGCAGGCAGGGAGATAGTAGCTGCCTGCCATACCTGGCTGAGATTACTGCAGGCAGGGAGATAGTAATTGTAGGACATTCCCTGTTTTTTTTTTTTTTTTTTTTTTGGTGGGAGATTAAGATTGGCACTTTGGCATTTCTGCTAGAGTGCCATCCCTGTGTGTGCCATCTCTCTCACATAGTGGGCCATAGAAAGCCTTTTCATTTTTCTGTATTTTTTTTTGTGGGGTGTATAAATTCTCCCTGATAAAAATACAGTGGGAGATTAATATTGGCCTTTGGGCTTGTGTGCCAGTCCTGAGTGTGCCATCTCTCTCACAAATAGTGGGCCATAGAAAGCCTATTTTATTTTTTTGGGGGTTTTATAAATTCTCCCTGAAAAAAGGGAGATTAATATTGGCCTCTGGGCTTGTGTGCCAGTCCTGAGCGTGCCATCTGTGCCAGCCCTGAGCGTGCCATCTCTCTCACAAATAGTGGGCCATAGAAAGCCTATTTAATTTTTTTTTTGGTTTTATAAATTCTCCCTTAAAAAAAGGGAGATTAATATTGGCCTCTGGGCTTGTGTGCCAGTTGTGAGCGTGCCATCTGTGCCAGTCCTGAGCGTGCCATCTCTCTCACAAATAGTGGGCCATAGAAAGCCTATTTAATTTTTTTTTTGGTTTTATAAATTTTCCCTGAAAAAAGGGAGATTAATATTGGCCTCTGGGCTTGTGTGCCAGTTGTGAGCGTGCCATCTGTGCCAGCCCTGAGCGTGCCATCTCTCTCACAAATAGTGGGCCATAGAAAGCCTATTTAATTTTTTTTTTTGGTTTTATAAATTCTCCCTGAAAAAAAGGGAGATTAATATTGGCCTCTGGGGTTGTGTGCCAGTTGTGAGCGTGCCATCTGTGCCAGTCCTGAGCGTGCCATCTCTCTCACAAATAGTGGGCCATAGAAAGCCTATTTAATTTTTTTTTTGGTTTTATAAATTTTCCCTGAAAAAAGGGAGATTAATATTGGCCTCTGGGCTTGTGTGCCAGTTGTGAGCGTGCCATCTGTGCCAGTCCTGAGCGTGCCATCTCTCTCACAAATAGTGGGCCATAGAAAGCCTATTTAATTTTTTTTTTGGTTTTATAAATTTTCCCTGAAAAAAGGGAGATTAATATTGGCCTCTGGGCTTGTGTGCCAGTTGTGAGCGTGCCATCTGTGCCAGTCCTGAGCGTGCCATCTCTCTCACAAATAGTGGGCCATAGAAAGCCTATTTAAATATTTTTTTGGTTTTATAAATTCTCCCAGAAAAAAAGGGAGATTAATATTGGCCTCTGGGCTTCTGTGCCAGTCCTGAGCGTGCCATCTGTGCCAGTCCTGAGCGTCCCATCTCTCTCACAAATAGTGGGCCATAGAAAGCCTATTTTTTTTTTTTTTGGGTTTTAGAAATTCTCCCTGAAAAAAAAAGGGAGATTAATATTGCCCTTTGGGCTTGTGTGCCAGTACTAAGCGTGCCATCTCTCTCTCTCTCTCAGTCAGTGGGCCATAGAACGCCTATTTTTGGTTTTATTTGTTTTCTAAATTCTCCCTGAAAAAATCATTTTATTTTATTTGGTTTCTAAATTCTTCCTGATAAAATCATATTTTTTTTATTATTTTTTTTTCTAAAGTCTCCCTGAAAAAAAAAAAAAAAAAAAAAAACAGTGGGAGATTAATATTGGCCTTTCTGCTTGTGTGCCAGTCTTGACTCCTGGGTGCGTCATCTCTCAGTCAGTGGGCCATAGAACGCCTATTTTTGGTTTTATTTGTTTTATAAATTCTCCCTGAAAAAATCATTTTATTTTATTTGGTTTCTAAATTCTTCCTGATAAAATCATATTTTTTTTATTATTTTTTTTTCTAAAGTCTCCCTGAAAAAAAAAAAAAAAAACAACCAAAAAAAACAGTGGGAGATTAATATTGGCCTTTCTGCTTGTGTGCCAGTCTTGACTCCTGGGTGTGCCATCTCTCTCTCTCTCTCTCTCTCTCTCTCCAATTGTGGTCCATAGAAAGCCTATATTTTTTTTCCTTGATTTGGGTTCCAAAATCTACCAGAGAAAATAACTACATCAATCATTGGTAGAAAAATATTGGCCTCTGGGCTTGTGTGCCACTCCTGACTCCTGTGTGCGTCATCTCTCAGTCAGTGGGCCATAGAACGCCTATTTTTGTTTTTATTTGTTTTATAAATTCTCCCTGAAAAAATCATTTTATTTTATTTGGTTTCTAAATTCTTCCTGATAAAATCATATTTTTTTTATTATTTTTTTTTCTAAAGTCTCCCTGAAAAAAAAAAAAAAAAAACAACCAAAAAAAACAGTGGGAGATTAATATTGGCCTTTCTGCTTGTGTGCCAGTCTTGACTCCTGGGTGTGCCATCTCTCTCTCTCTCTCTCTCTCCAATTGTGGTCCATAGAAAGCCTATATTTTTTTTCCTTGATTTGGGTTCCAAAATCTACCAGAGAAAATAACTACATCAATCATTGGTAGAAAAATATTGGCCTCTGGGCTTGTGTGCCACTCCTGACTCCTGTGTGCGTCATCTCTCAGTCAGTGGGCCATAGAACGCCTATTTTTGTTTTTATTTGTTTTATAAATTCTCCCTGAAAAAATCATTTTATTTTATTTGGTTTCTAAATTCTTCCTGATAAAATCATATTTTTTTTATTATTTTTTTTTCTAAAGTCTCCCTGAAAAAAAAACAAAAAAAAAAACAAAAAAAACAGTGGGAGATTAATATTGGCCTTTCTGCTTGTGTGCCAGTCTTGACTCCTGGGTGTGCCATCTCTCTCTCTCTCTCTCTCTCTCTCTCCAATTGTGGTCCATAGAAAGCCTATATTTTTTTTCCTTGATTTGGGTTCCAAAATCTACCAGAGAAAATAACTCCATCAATCATTGGTAGAAAAATATTGGCCTCTGGGCTTGTGTGCCACTCCTGATTCCTGTGTGCGTCATCTCTCACTCAGTGGCCCATAGAAAGCATATAGTTTGTTACATTTGTTTTCTAAATTCTCCCTGCAAAAATCTATTTTTTTTTTTTTTGGGGTTTCTAAAGTGTTCCTGAAAAAAATAAAAATAAAAAAAAAATAATAGTGTGACATTAATATTAACATTTGTGCTTCAGTGACAGTCCTGCGTGTGGGGCATCTCTCTAATTTGCAGCCACCAAAAAAAGAGTGTGTAACATTGGGCCTGATTTTCGCTGTGGTCTCACCAACCTGTAAAGGGGTAGCTAAATCATACTGAAGTTATAGCTCACCGTGTAAGTTGTGTGACTGCAACAAATAACGTTAGTTTGGTTACGTTTTTAAAACAATGAGGAAGTCTGGTGGAAGAGGTCGTGGCCGGGGGCGTTCATTGTCAGCTGGTAATGAGGGTAGTGGTAGTGGTGGAGCATCAGGTGGTCGTGGGGAAAAAAATATTGCACCTAAGTCTGGAGCTGTGGAGCCAGGTTCGTCGTCCGGCTACACAAGGCCTCGAACGCTCCCTTTTCTGGGATTAGGAAAACCGCTTTTAAAGCCGGAGCAGCAAGAGCAAGTTTTGGCTTATCTTGCTGACTCAGCCTCTAGCTCTTTTGCCTCCTCTCGTGAAACTGGTAAAAGTAAAAGCAGCGCGTCGTTAGTGGATGTTCACGGTCAGGGACAAGTCACTTCCTTGTCCTCTTCAGCAAAAACAACAACAGAGAAGAATGCAGCAGGCGACACAACGGGTTACTCCATGGAGCTCTTTACACATACCGTCCCTGGCTTAGAAAGTGAAGCAGTTAACAGTCCATGCCCATTACAAGTTGAATCTGACATGGAGTGCACTGACGCACAGCCACAGCCAGACTACTATGCTGGTCCTTTGACTCAGACCACAACATTGCCCTCGCAGGGTAATGATCAAGAATCAGACCCTGATGAGACTATGTTGCCCCATCACGAACGCTATACCACAGACCGACACGGTGACACAGACGAAGTTGCACACGAGCTACAAGAAGAGGTAATAGATGACCCAGTTCTTGACCCCGATTGGCAGCCATTGGGGGAACAGGGTGCAGGCGGCAGCAGTTCTGAAGCGGAGGAGGAGGGGCCGCAGCAGGCATCAACATCGCAACAGGTTCCATCTGCCGGGCCCGTATCTTGCCCAAAACGCGTGGCAAAGCCAAAACCTGGTGGAGGACAGCGTGGCCATCCGGTTAAAGCTCAGTCTGCAATGCCTGAAAAGGTATCCGATGCTAGAAAGAGTGCAGTCTGGCATTTTTTTAAACAACATCCAATTGATCAGCGCAAAGTCATCTGTCAAAAATGTTCTACTTCCTTAAGCAGAGGTCAGAATCTGAAAAGTCTCAATACTAGTTGCATGCATAGACATTTAACCACCATGCATTTGAAAGCTTGGACTAACTACCAAACGTCCCTTAAGGTTGTTGCACCCTCGGCCAATGAAGCTAGTCATCAACGCAACATCCCTTCCGGCAGTGTAGGACCACCATTTAGCGCACCACCTGCTGTATCTGTGCAGGTATCTTTGCCAGGCCAAAGCAGTCAGGGTCAGGGAATCACCAGTTTCGTAGTAGGAAACACTGCATCTAGGGCACCGGCGGCAACAATACCATCTCCCACCGTCTCTCAGTCTGCCATGTCCACCGGCACCCCCGCTAGTTCCACGATCTCCAGCTCTCCAGTCCAGCTCACCCTACATGAGACTATGGTTAGAAAAAGGAAATAGTTAGCCTCGCATCCGCGTACACAGGGTTTGAACGCCCACATAGCTAGACTAATCTCGTTAGAGATGATGCCCTACCGGTTAGTTGAAAGCGAAGCTTTCAAAGACCTGATGGACTACGCTGTACCACGCTACGAGCTACCCAGTCGACACTTTTTTTCCAGAAAAGCCATCCCAGCCCTCCACCAGCATGTTAAAGAGCGCATCGTCCATGCACTCAGGCAATCTGTGAGCACAAAGGTGCACCTGACAACAGATGCATGGACCAGTAGGCATGGCCAGGGACGTTACGTGTCCATCACGGCACACTGGGTAAATGTGGTGGATTCAGGGTCCACAGGGGACAGCAAGTTTGGGACAGTTCTGCCTAGCCCACGGTCTAGTAAACAGTTGTCTGTAGCCGTTCGCACCCCCTCCTCCTCCTCCTCCTCCTCGTCCTCCTGCAGAAGCAAGAGCTCGTCCACAGACCGCAGTCGCACAAACACTCCATCCGCACCTGCCACTGTTGCACACCAGGTCTCCCATTATGGGGCAGCTACTGGCAAACGTCAGCAGGCTGTATTGGCTATGAAGTGTTTGGGCGACAATAGACACACCGCGGAAGTTCTGTCCGAGTTCTTGCAGCAAGAAACGCAGTCGTGGCTGGGCACTGTAGATCTTGAGGCAGGCAAGGTAGTGAGTGATAACGGAAGGAATTTCATGGCTGCCATCTCCCTTTCCCAACTGAAACACATTCCTTGCCTGGCTCACACCTTAAACCTGGTGGTGCAGTGCTTCCTGAAAAGTTATCCGGGGTTATCCGACCTGCTCCTCAAAGTGCGTGGACTTTGCGCACATATCCGCCGTTCGCCTGTACACTCCAGCCGTATGCAGACCTATCAGCGTTCTTTGAACCTTCCCCAGCATCGCCTAATCATAGACGTTGCAACAAGGTGGAACTCAACACTGCACATGCTTCAGAGACTGTGCGAACAGAGGCGGGCTGTTATGTTTTTGTGGGAGGATACACATACACGGGCAGGCAGTAGGATGGCAGACATGGAGTTGTCAGGTGTGCAGTGGTCGAAGATTCAAGACATGTGTCAAGTCCTTCAGTGTTTTGAGGAATGCACACGGCTGGTTAGTGCAGACAACGCCATAATAAGCATGAGCATCCCCCTAATGCGTCTGCTGATGCAAAGTTTGACGCACATAAAGGATCAGGCGTCTGCACCAGAGGAAGAGGAAAGCCTTGATGACAGTCAGCGATTGTCTGGTCAGGGCAGTGTACATGACGAGGTACCGGGCGAAGAGGAGGTGGAGGATGAGGAGGATGATGGGGATGAGTATATTTTTAATGAGGAAGCTTTCCCGGGGGCACGGGAAATTGGTGGCGTGGCAAGGCCGGGTTCTGGTTTTTTGAGGGACACAAGTGACGTAGATTTGCCTGCAACTGCCCCTCAACCAAGCACAACCGCAGATTTGACAACGGGAACTTTGGCCCACATGGCGGATTATGCCTTGCGTATCCTCAAAAGGGACACACGCATTACAAAAATGATGAACGATGACGATTACTGGTTGGCCTGCCTCCTTGATCCTCGCTATAAAGGCAAATTGCAAAATATTATGCCACATGAGAACTTGGAACTAATATTAGCAACAAAACAATCAACTCTTGTTGACCGTTTGCTTCTGGCATTCCCTGCACACAGCGCCCGTGATCGTTCTCACACGAGCTCCAGGGGCCAGCAGACCAGAGGTGTTAGAGGGGCAGAAATCAGAAGTGGCGTTGGCCAGAGGGGTTTTCTGACCAGGTTGTGGAGTGATTTTTCTATGACCGCAGACAGGACAGGTACTGCAGCATCAATTCAAAGTGACAGGAGACAACATTTGTCCAGTATGGTTACAAACTATTTTTCATCCCTTATCGACGTTCTCCCTCAACCGTCATTCCCATTTGATTACTGGGCATCCAAATTAGACACCTGGCCAGAATTGGCAGAATATGCATTGCAGGAGCTTGCTTGCCCGGCAGCTAGTGTCCTATCAGAAAGAGTATTCAGTACTGCAGGTTCAATACTAACAGAAAAAAGGACTCGTCTGGCTACCCAAAATGTAGATGATCTAACCTTCATTAAAATGAACCACAACTGGATTTCAAAATCTTTTGACCCACCCTGCCCGGCTGACACCTAGCTTTCCTATGAAAAGGTCTTGCCTGTGGACTATTCTGAATGACTTTTCCAATCTCGTAATTTTCTTCACCTGATTGTCCAGCATACGACATGTTTCCACCTCACGAAATGGCCAAACTCCCCACACGGGGCCGTGCTATCGCCACTTTGCGCTTGGACCCTTGAGAGTGCTGTTTGTCTGAAGAGGTGGGTGTGGCCGCTTTAGGTCGACGGCACTGCCACTGGGTCCCTCATAGTACAATAAAGTGTCTCTGGCGGTGGTGGTGCGCACCCAACGTCAGACACACCGTTGTAATATGAGGGGCCCTGTGCCTGTACCGCCGGCCACAAGACAGTTCCCCCCCCAGCTCAAACAGTGCTCTACCACTAGCAAAATTATCTCTCACAGCTTCACCAATGTGTAGTCTAGGCGCTGACATCCTTCAATGCCTGGCACTGACAATACCATTGTTTTGACATTTTTGTTATGTTAGGCCTTCCAAGCCTGTCTGCGGTCCCTTCTTTCTACAACTACTACACTGACCAGGCCACTGCTGGCCGTGTTACCCTGGAACCAATTTAAAAGTGCCTACAGTCAGCCCAATTTTGTTATGTTAGGCCTTCGAAGACTGTCTGCCGTCACTCCTTCCACTAGACTTCCACTGACCATACACTGCTGCCCATGTACCCCTGGAACCAATTTAAAAGTGCCTACAGCCAGCCCAATTTTGTTATGTTAGGCCTTCGAAGCCTGTCTGCGGTCACTCCTTCCACTAGACTTCCACTGACCAGACCACTGCTGCCCGTGTACCCCTGCAACCAATTTAAAAGTGCCTACAGCCAGCCCAAGTTTGTTATGTTAGGCCTTTGAAGCCTGTCTGCGGTCACTCCTTCCACTAGACTTCCACTGACCAGACCACTGCTGCCCGTGTACCCCTGGAACCAATTTAAAAGTGCCTACAGCCAGCCCAAGTTTATTATGTTAGGCCTTCGAAGCCTGTCTGCGGTCACTCCTTCCACTAGACTTCCACAGACCAGACCACTGCTGCCCGTGTACCCCTGGAACCAATTTAAAAGTGCCTACAGCCAGCCCAAGTTTGTTATGTTAGGCCTTGGAAGCCTGTCTGCGGTCACTCCTTCCACTAGACTTCCACTGACCAGACCACTGCTGCCCGTGTACCCCTGGAACCAATTTAAAAGTGCCTACAGCCAGCCCAAGTTTGTTATGTTAGGCCTTCGAAGCCTGTCTGCGGTCACTCCTTCCACTAGACTTCCACAGACCAGACCACTGCTGCCCGTGTACCCCTGGAACCAATTTAAAAGTGCCTACAGCCAGCCCAAGTTTATTATGTTAGGCCTTCGAAGCCTGTCTGCGGTCACTCCTTCCACTAGACTTCCACAGACCAGACCACTGCTGCCCGTGTACCCCTGGAACCAATTTAAAAGTGCCTACAGCCAGCCCAAGTTTGTTATGTTAGGCCTTGGAAGCCTGTCTGCGGTCACTCCTTCCACTAGACTTCCACTGACCAGACCACTGCTGCCCGTGTACCCCTGGAACCAATTTAAAAGTGCCTACAGCCAGCCCAAGTTTGTTATGTTAGGCCTTCGAAGCCTGTCTGCGGTCACTCCTTCCACTAGACTTCCACAGACCAGACCACTGCTGCCCGTGTACCCCTGGAACCAATTTAAAAGTGCCTACAGCCAGCCCAAGTTTGTAATGTTAGGCCTTGGAAGCCTGTCTGCGGTCACTCCTTCCACTAGACTTCCACTGACCAGACCACTGCTGCCCGTGTACCCCTGGAACCAATTTAAAAGTGCCTACAGCCAGCCCAAGTTTGTTATGTTAGGCCTTGGAAGCCTGTCTGCGGTCACTCCTTCCACTAGACTTCCACTGACCAGACCACTGCTGCCCGTGTACCCCTGGAACCAATTTAAAAGTGCCTACAGCCAGCCCAAGTTTGTTATGTTAGGCCTTCGAAGCCTGTCTGCGGTCACTCCTTCCACTAGACTTCCACAGACCAGACCACTGCTGCCCGTGTACCCCTGCAACCAATTTAAAAGTGCCTACAGCCAGCCCAAGTTTATTATGTTAGGCCTTCGAAGCCTGTCTGCGGTCACTCCTTCCACTAGACTTCCACAGACCAGACCACTGCTGCCCGTGTACCCCTGGAACCAATTTAAAAGTGCCTACAGCCAGCCCAAGTTTGTTATGTTAGGCCTTGGAAGCCTGTCTGCGGTCACTCCTTCCACTAGACTTCCACTGACCAGACCACTGCTGCCCGTGTACCCCTGGAACCAATTTAAAAGTGCCTACAGCCAGCCCAAGTTTGTTATGTTAGGCCTTCGAAGCCTGTCTGCGGTCACTCCTTCCACTAGACTTCCACAGACCAGACCACTGCTGCCCGTGTACCCCTGGAACCAATTTAAAAGTGCCTACAGCCAGCCCAAGTTTGTAATGTTAGGCCTTGGAAGCCTGTCTGCGGTCACTCCTTCCACTAGACTTCCACTGACCAGACCACTGCTGCCCGTGTACCCCTGGAACCAATTTAAAAGTGCCTACAGCCAGCCCAAGTTTGTTATGTTAGGCCTTGGAAGCCTGTCTGCGGTCACTCCTTCCACTAGACTTCCACTGACCAGAACACTGCTGCCCGTGTACCCCTGGAACCAATTTAAAAGTGCCTACAGCCAGCCCAAGTTTGTTATGTTAGGCCTTCGAAGCCTGTCTGCGGTCACTCCTTCCACTAGACTTCCACAGACCAGACCACTGCTGCCCGTGTACCCCTGGAACCAATTTAAAAGTGCCTACAGCCAGCCCAAGTTTATTATGTTAGGCCTTCGAAGCCTGTCTGTGGTCACTCCTTCCACTAGACTTCCACAGACCAGACCACTGCTGCCCGTGTACCCCTGGAACCAATTTAAAAGTGCCTACAGCCAGCCCAAGTTTGTTATGTTAGGCCTTGGAAGCCTGTCTGCGGTCACTCCTTCCACTAGACTTCCACTGACCAGACCACTGCTGCCCGTGTACCCCTGGAACCAATTTAAAAGTGCCTACAGCCAGCCCAAGTTTGTTATGTTAGGCCTTCGAAGCCTGTCTGCGGTCACTCCTTCCACTAGACTTCCACAGACCAGACCACTGCTGCCCGTGTACCCCTGGAACCAATTTAAAAGTGCCTACAGCCAGCCCAAGTTTGTAATGTTAGGCCTTGGAAGCCTGTCTGCGGTCACTCCTTCCACTAGACTTCCACTGACCAGACCACTGCTGCCCGTGTACCCCTGGAACCAATTTAAAAGTGCCTACAGCCAGCCCAAGTTTGTTATGTTAGGCCTTGGAAGCCTGTCTGCGGTCACTCCTTCCACTAGACTTCCACAGACCAGACCACTGCTGCCCGTGTACCCCTGGAACCAATTTAAAAGTGCCTACAGCCAGCCCAAGTTTGTAATGTTAGGCCTTCGAAGCCTGTCTGCGGTCACTCCTTCCACTAGACTTCCACAGACCATACACTGCTGCCCATGTACCCCTGGAACCAATTTAAAAGTGCCTACAGCCAGCCCAAGTTTGTTATGTTAGGCCTTCGAAGCCTGTCTGCGTCCCGTTCTTTCAACTACAACTACACTGACCAGGCCACTGATGGCCGTGTTCCCCTGGAACCAATTTTAACTTGCCTACAGCCAGCCCTATGTTATTATGTTAGGCCTTCGAAGCCTGTCTGCGTCCCGTTCTTTCAACTACAACTACACTGACCAGGCCACTGATGGCCGTGTTCCCCTGGAACCAATTTTAACTTGCCTACAGCCAGCCCAATGTTAGGCCTTTGATGCCTGTCTGCCGTCACTCCTTCCACTAGGCCTCCACTGACCTGTCTATTGCTGCCCGTGTACCCCTTGAACCAACATCATCAAATATAAAAAAAATTAATTTGATTATAAAAAATAAGATCGTGTTGAGATCTCAAATGCAGACATTTTAACAATCAAAACAAACACACAACAAATATCTGGAACTGTACTACAAAGGTCCAACAGCTACAATTTCTTTCTCCTGCAAGAAGTTAACTGAAAGTTTTTTGGAGTTGTTAACACAGATATGGCATCCACCGAGTGTTGTCCTGTCGCGTCTCCTTTAAATTATTTCCAATAAGATGTTAAACTATTAATTTAATAAAATCAATAATTAAAAAAATAATTGAGTAAGTCAAAAGCACATTGCAAATAAACATTAATTACAAATCAAGAAGCATGGCGCGTCCGAGGGTGAGTAGATACCGAATAAGAATATAATCACCCTCGGACGCGCAATGCTTATTTAAAACAGCCTTCCTTCCTAAGAATCAGCCCTTCCGTGGTGTAGAGAGAGGTTGTGTTACACTCCAAGGTGTTCCCCAGGTTGCCTTTCCTGAGCTTCGATCTTCCGGCTCTCGTTTAGTAGCTGTTGGAAACTACGCTGCATTAGGCCTACTAATTGTGTATGGGTGAAACAGTGGCGCATCTGCGGTCCCTCCTTCCACTAGGCCTCCACTGACCTGTCTACTGCGGCCCGTGTACCCCTTGAACCAACCTAATAAAATATTTAAAAAATTAATTTGATTATAAAAAATAAGATCGTGTTGAGATCTCAAATGCAGACATTTTAACAATCAAAACAAACACACAACAAATATCTGGAACTGTACTACAAAGGTCCAACAGCTACAATTTCTTTCTCCTGCAAGAAGTTAACTGAAAGTTTTTTGGAGTTGTTAACACAGATATGGCATCCACCGAGTGTTGTCCTGTCGCGTCTCCTTTAAATTATTTCCAATAAGATGTTAAACTATTAATTTAATAAAATCAATAATTAAAAAAATAATTGAGTAAGTCAAAAGCACATTGCAAATAAACATTAATTACAAATCAAGAAGCATGGCGCGTCCGAGGGTGAGTAGATACCGAATAAGAATATAATCACCCTCGGACGCGCAATGCTTATTTACAACAGCCTTCCTTCCTAAGAATCAGCCCTTCCGTGGTGTAGAGAGAGGTTGTGTTACACTCCAAGGTGTTCCCCAGGTTGCCTTTCCTGAGCTTCGATCTTCCGGCTCTCGTTTAGCAGCTGTTGGAAACTACGCTGCATTAGGCCTACTAATGGAATTGCTTGCCTGAGGAGGTGGTGATGGCGAACTCAGTCGAGGGGTTCAAGAGAGGCCTGGATGTCTTCCTGGAGCAGAACAATATTGTATCATACAATTATTAGGTTCTGTAGAAGGACGTAGATCTGGGGATTTATTATGATGGAATATAGGCTGAACTGGATGGACAAATGTCTTTTTTCGGCCTTACTAACTATGTTACTATGTTACTATGTTACTAATTGTGTATGGGTGAAACAGTGGCGCATCTGCGGTCCCTCCTTCCACTAGGCCTCCACTGACCTGTCTACTGCGGCCCGTGTACCCCTTGAACCAACCTAATAAAATATTTAAAAAATTAATTTGATTATAAAAAATAAGATCGTGTTGAGATCTCAAATGCAGACATTTTAACAATCAAAACAAACACACAACAAATATCTGGAACTGTACTACAAAGGTCCAACAGCTACAATTTCTTTCTCCTGCAAGAAGTTAACTGAAAGTTTTTTGGAGTTGTTAACACAGATATGGCATCCACCGAGTGTTGTCCTGTCGCGTCTCCTTTAAATTATTTCCAATAAGATGTTAAACTATTAATTTAATAAAATCAATAATTAAAAAAATAATTGAGTAAGTCAAAAGCACATTGCAAATAAACATTAATTACAAATCAAGAAGCATGGCGCGTCCGAGGGTGAGTAGATACCGAATAAGAATATAATCACCCTCGGACGCGCAATGCTTATTTAAAACAGCCTTCCTTCCTAAGAATCAGCCCTTCCGTGGTGTAGAGAGAGGTTGTGTTACACTCCAAGGTGTTCCCCAGGTTGCCTTTCCTGAGCTTCGATCTTCCGGCTCTCGTTTAGTAGCTGTTGGAAACTACGCTGCATTAGGCCTACTAATTGTGTATGGGTGAAACAGTGGCGCATCTGCGGTCCCTCCTTCCACTAGGCCTCCACTGACCTGTCTACTGCGGCCCGTGTACCCCTTGAACCAACCTAATAAAATATTTAAAAAATTAATTTGATTATAAAAAATAAGATCGTGTTGAGATCTCAAATGCAGACATTTTAACAATCAAAACAAACACACAACAAATATCTGGAACTGTACTACAAAGGTCCAACAGCTACAATTTCTTTCTCCTGCAAGAAGTTAACTGAAAGTTTTTTGGAGTTGTTAACACAGATATGGCATCCACCGAGTGTTGTCCTGTCGCGTCTCCTTTAAATTATTTCCAATAAGATGTTAAACTATTAATTTAATAAAATCAATAATTAAAAAAATAATTGAGTAAGTCAAAAGCACATTGCAAATAAACATTAATTACAAATCAAGAAGCATGGCGCGTCCGAGGGTGAGTAGATACCGAATAAGAATATAATCACCCTCGGACGCGCAATGCTTATTTACAACAGCCTTCCTTCCTAAGAATCAGCCCTTTCGTGGTGTAGAGAGAGGTTGTGTTACACTCCAAGGTGTTCCCCGGGTTGCCTTTCATGAGCTTCGATCTTCCGGCTCTCGTTTAGTAGTTGGTGGAAACTACGCTGCATTAGGCCTACAAATTTGGTATGGGGTGTAGAGACAGGTTGTGTTACACTCCAAGGTTTTCACCAGGTTGCCTTTCCTGAGCTTCGATCTTCATGCTCTCGTTTAGTAGTTGTAGAAAAGTACGCTGCATTAGGCCTACAAAATGGGTATGGGGTGGAGAGAGATGGTGTGTTACACTCCAAGGTGTTCCCCAGGTTGCCTTTCCTGAGCTTCGATCTTCATGCTCTCGTTTAGTAGGTGTCGGAAAGTAGGCTGCATTAGGCCTAAAAAATGGGGAATGGGGTGGAGAGAGATGGTGTGTTACACTCCAAGGTGTTCCCCAGGTTTCCTTGCCATTGCTTCGGTCTTCCGACTCTCGTTTAGTAGTTGTAGAAAAGTACACTGCATTAGGCCTAAAAAATGGGTATGGGGTGGAGAGAGATGGTGTGTTACACTCCAAGGTGTTCCCCAGGTTGCCTTTCCTGAGCTTCGATCTTCATGCTCTCGTTTAGTAGGTGTCGGAAAGTAGGCTGCATTAGGCCTACAAATTGGGTATGGGGTGGAGAGAGATGGTGTGTTACACTCCAAGGTGTTCCCCAGGTTGCCTTTCCTGAGCTTCGATCTTCATGCTCTCGTTTAGTAGGTGTCGGAAAGTAGGCTGCATTAGGCCTACAAATTGGGTATGGGGTGGAGAGAGATGGTGTGTTACACTCCAAGGTGTTCCCCAGGTTTCCTTGCCATTGCTTCGGTCTTCCGACTCTCGTTTAGTAGTTGTAGAAAAGTACACAGCATTAGGCCTACAAAATGGGTATGGGGTGGAGAGAGATGGTGTGTTACACTCCAAGGTGTTCCCCAGGTTGCCTTTCCTGAGCTTCGATCTTCATGCTCTCGTTTAGTAGGTGTCGGAAAGTAGGCTGCATTAGACCTACAAATTGGGTATGGGGTGGAGAGAGATGGTGTGTTACACTCCAAGGTGTTCCCCAGGTTGCCTTTCCTGAGCTTCGATCTTCATGCTCTCGTTTAGTAGGTGTCGGAAAGTAGGCTGCATTAGGCCTACAAATTGGGTATGGGGTGGAGAGAGATGGTGTGTTACACTCCAAGGTGTTCCCCAGGTTTCCTTGCCATTGCTTCGGTCTTCCGACTCTCGTTTAGTAGTTGTAGAAAAGTACACAGCATTAGGCCTACAAAATGGGTATGGGGTGGAGAGAGATGGTGTGTTACACTCCAAGGTGTTCCCCAGGTTGCCTTTCCTGAGCTTCGATCTTCATGCTCTCGTTTAGTAGGTGTCGGAAAGTAGGCTGCATTAGG
Source organism: Ranitomeya imitator (assembly GCF_032444005.1). Classification (NCBI taxonomy): domain Eukaryota; kingdom Metazoa; phylum Chordata; class Amphibia; order Anura; family Dendrobatidae; genus Ranitomeya; species Ranitomeya imitator. Next base: position 508,525,593 of record NC_091287.1, read on the forward strand.
CCTAAAAAATGGGGAATGGGGTGGAGAGAGATGGTGTGTTACACTCCAAGGTGTTCCCCAGGTTTCCTTGCCATTGCTTCGGTCTTCCGACTCTCGTTTAGTAGTTGTAGAAAAGTACACTGCATTAGGCCTAAAAAATGGGTATGGGGTGGAGAGAGATGGTGTGTTACACTCCAAGGTGTTCCCCAGGTTGCCTTTCCTGAACTTCGATCTTCATGCTCTCGTTTAGTAGGTGTCGGAAAGTAGGCTGCATTAGGCCTACAAATTGGGTATGGGGTGGAGAGAGATGGTGTGTTACACTCCAAGGTGTTCCCCAGGTTTCCTTGCCATTGCTTCGGTCTTCCGACTCTCGTTTAGTAGTTGTAGAAAAGTACACAGCATTAGGCCTACAAAATGGGTATGGGGTGGAGAGAGATGGTGTGTTACACTCCAAGGTGTTCCCCAGGTTGCATTTCCTGAGCTTCTATCTTCAGGCTCTCATTAAATTGTGGTTAAATGGAACAACTGCATTTGGCGTACTAGTTGGTTTGGGGCCTACTATCGGTGTCTGCCACTCCTTGCTGTTCTCCTGGTTTCCTGTCCTGAAATTCCATTTTCAGCCTCTCGTTAAGTAGTTGTTAATGTTAGACTGCATTTGGCCTACTAGTTGGGTTGGGGCCTACTATCGGTGTCTGCCACTCCTTGCTGTTCTCCTCCACTGAACAAAGCTGTGCCGCCTGTTTACTACGGTTGCCAATTTTGAACTGCATTTCAACTACTTACTGATTTGGCCCTACTCTCTGTGTCAGCCTCTCATTCCAGTTGTCCTCCACTGCAATGCCCCCTGGTTATTCCTGTGTTACCAATTTTGAACTGCATTTAGCCCACTTTCTTCTTTGGGCCTATATCTGTGTTTCCACTTCATCGTGCCCATTGCCCAGCCAGTGATAGATGAGTCTGCTGGTACATTGACCCATAACGCAACATTCCCCGTGCACGCTACACAACAACATTGTGACCCTGCTGAAAGTCAGGTTGCTCTTCCCGCATACCATACCACCTTACACGGGGACAAAGAGGAAGGTGCAGATGAAAGTGCAGGTTCCTTCATCAGGTGGGGGGAGGAATACTAGTTGGCGACGTCACTGGCACAGGGCCTCTCATAGTACGCAAAAGTGTTGCTGCCGGTGGGAGGCGCCCCCGCCGTGCAAACACACCGCTGTACTTTGAGGGGCCCTGTGCCAGTGCCAATGCCAACGAGTGGGCCCCCCCTGCTTGCTCAGGTTCACAGCACTTGCAAAGTTGAAATACTTACCTCTCCCTGCTCCACTGCCGTGACGTGGTCCAGATTTCCTGGGCCCACTAATTACTTGAACCAGCCCTACCCCCCACAACTTTAGCCAAATGACCCCCAATTTCAAATGCCTTCCAATTATTATAAGGTAAATTACGCTTGACAAGCTTCATTAAGAAGAATGGATGGTTTTGACATTAAAATGGGTACTCTAGGTGTTTTCCTGGCCCCCACTCACTGCCGACTATGCTGCCCCATTGACTTGCATTGGGTTTCGTGTTTCGGTCGATCCCGACTTTACGTCATAATCGGCCGATTTCACTCGACCCGACTTTGGACATAGTCGGGTTTCGCAAAACCCGGCTCGACTCTAAAAAGGTCAAGGTCGCTCAACTCTAATGGTGAAGGCAGGGAGGTGACCGTCCCACGTGACAAAAGCCCCCCACCCTCCTTAGAGACGTTATTTATATGGTTTCTACAGATCACATGTTCACTGTATATGGAGTTAACTTGTACTCTGAGCTACATACACAGAAATAGCTTTAGATAGTGTCAGCAAGAAACCATGTGCTCGGTACAGAATAAAAATAAGAATAATTAATATTTAACAGGAACAGTAAGGGGCAGTATTTTATAGGAGAGGATAGTGTGACAGCTATACTTCTTAAGAGAAACAGTATTGGTGTCAAATTTTGCTTAGTGAGAACAGCGATGGACAATGATTGTTCAGGGGCAGAGTATGAACAGATATTTTTATTCACGGACTTCATACTTACACTGCTATTTTTAATGGCACCATGTCAGTATGTGTTACACAAAACTAGAAAAGAGGGAAGTCTGTAGAGTTGAATATGAAAAATCACCATGGTGTCTATGCAAAATGAAAAAGAACAGCTCCAGACAGAGAAAATGTCATATATAAGATACTTAGATGTAAAAAAAATGTTGTCATGTGAACTAGGTCTAATCAGTACTATGGTTCCCGAATGGTCTGCATTATGATAATGGCTGAGTTGTATGTACCCCAATTTTGTATCAATAAAAAATTTAGAACATCATGCAAAAAACAAGCCCTCATTCAGCTCCATAGATGGAACGATAAAAATGATATCACAAAATCAAACATATTTCTTTAAAAAAAAAAAAATCTACAAAAGTTTGGTATCACCGTAATCATATTGGCCTGAAGAATCATGTTCACTGGTCACTTTTACCATACAATGAATGCATTCCAAAGACATACTGGTAGGGAATTTAGATTCTGAGCCCCATCGGGGACAGCGATGATAATGTGTGCAACCTGTACAGCGCTGCGGAATATGTTAGTGCTATATAAAATTGAAAGATTATTATAAGAAGATTATAAAAGAATTGCACTTACTCAATTGCAGATTTATATTGCACGGCAGGAAGGGTGTCGTTCACATCTTCGGTTCAGGCAGCAGAAACGCTAGAATTGCTCACGGCTGTGGTTACATCTGTGCTGAAGACTGCATTAGGGGACTCTATCATGTGTCAAAAAAAGCAGGCAAAACATTATGTAGCACGCTCTGCCATTTTGTTTAGTAAAAGAACTTACACCATATCGAAAACCTGACAGCCCTAATTATAGTCAATCCTGCACTGCTGTTATTTCCATTATTATATCTCCTATGATGTGAAAGATCAACAAATATGTATGTAAGAGTATGGCAGAAGAAGAAACATCCCCTAAATATATTATTACTGGCGAACTCAGTCGAGGGGTTCAAGAGAGGCCTGGATGTCTTCCTGGAGCAGAACAATATTGTATCATACAATTATTAGGTTCTGTAGAAGGACGTAGATCTGGGGATTTATTATGATGGAATATAGGCTGAACTGGATGGACAAATGTCTTTTTTCGGCCTTACTAACTATGTTACTATGTTACTATGTATGTTACTATTACTGTAATGTGTTATATTTCTGCACTTTCTACATGTAATATGTCATGAAATTGTTAATGTGGGCTTAATGATCCTCTGTGCACTTGTGCTGGGAATGTAACTGGGTAGATGGAGGGCACAGAAGAAATAGCGGTTAGCACCCGGTCCTACAGATGGGTGGAGTATTTGGGAGCAAGGAGAAGGTTAATTCCTGGTTACTGTGAGTAAGTAGTGAGTAGTTCTGAGAGAAGTATGTGGGTCACATTACTGGGGTGTGTGTATGTAGAAAGCTCTGAAAGTAACTGTACTGAAGAAAAAGTAGCAGAGTACCCAGGCAGAGCCAGAAGATCCTTGGCACCGAAAAGTGAGCCCAACAGGAGTCAGCTGTAGTGTGTATGGACCTGAAGCCAGACATAGAGGTGTGGGTTGTGGGCCCAAGGCAGCTAGAAGAAGTGGAGCTGAGGAGGCAACGTGTAAGCCAGATGTGGGAGTTATGGTGAAAAAATACTGAGCTTCCTAGGTGGGGAGCTACTGCAGAAGTGGGCTATAGCTAGACAAATAGAACATGGAGATGGAGAGTTCAACTTATTTATGCTATGTAATTGACAAATGCTTTGCAAACACTATGGCAGAACTTGTAACTTATAAGTGTTTGCCTCTTTGTAAAATAGAAGATAAATTGAAAACCAAACTTTGTACCTGCTATCTACTGTATATATGGTGTATTAGTCCCAACACTAAATAATGTTCTATGTTAACAAAGTGGACAGATATCTTCATTGTGTACTGCATAAGCTGGGGGTTCCTATACCCTCATACAGTATGTGGCCCAAGTGAGGGATACCAGAGTCAAACCATAACACACACACTCAAAGGAAGCTTTTACTGGTACCTGGGATTGCTGTGCCGTACATTGGCAGGAGGAACCCTTACATGAATATGAGTCGCCCAGCCAGGGCAGTGGGGTACTCAGTACCGGGTCTGTTCTCAAGAGAGGATGTCACGGTGGCTGTGACCCGGTCCATGGCCCAGGGGCTCAATGTTAAAGGGGAACGGTCTTTAACCCCTTTCTGACCTCGGACAGGATAGTACGTCCAAGGTCAGAAGCCCCGCTTTGATGCGGGCTCCGGCGGTGAGCCCGCATCAAAGCCGGGACATGTCAGCTGTTTTGAACAGCTGACATGTGCCCGTAATAGGCGCGAGCAGAATCGCGATCTGCCTGCGCCTATTAACTAGTTAAATGCCGCTGTCAAACGCAGACAACGGCATTTAACTACCGCTTCCGGCCGGGCGGCCGGAAATGATCGCATCGCCTACCCCCGTCACATGATCGGAGGTCGGCGATGCTTCTGAATAGTAACCATAGAGGTCCTTGAGACTTCTATGGTTACTGATCGCTGTGTCGGCGCTCACAGCACACCTACATTTCTGATACATAGCAGCGAACATCAGATCGCTGCTATGTAGCAGAGGCGATCGCGTTGTGCCTGCTTCTAGTCTCCCATGGAGGCTATTGAAGCATGGCAAAAGTAAAAAAAAAGTTAAAAAAATGTGAAAAAAATAAAAAAAATATAAAAGTTTAAATCACCCCCCTTTTGCCCCATTCAAAATAAATCAATAAAAAAAAAAATCTACACATATTTGGTATCGTCGCGTTCAGAATCGCCCGATCTATCAATAAAAAAGCATTAACCTGATCGCTAAACGGCATAGCGAGAAAAAATTTCAAAACGCCAGAATTACGTTTTTTTGGTCGCCGCGACATTGAATTAAAATGCTATAACGGAAGATCAAAAGAACGTATTTGCACCAAAATGCTATCATTAAAAACGTCAGCTCGGCTCGCAAAAAATAAGCCCTCACCTGACCCCAGATCAAGAAAAATGTAGACGCTACGAGTATCGGAAAATGGCGCAATTTTTTTTTTTAGCAAAGTTTGGAATTTTTTTTCACAACTTAGATAAAAAATAACCTAGTCATGTTAGGTGTCTATGAACTCGTAATAACGTGGAGAATCATAATGTCAGGTCAGTTTTAGCATTTAGTGAACCTAGCAAAAAAGCTAAGCAAAAAACAAGTGTGGGATTGCACTTTTTTTGCAATTTCACCGAACTTGGAATTTTTTTCCAATTTTCTAGTACACGACATGGTAAAACCAATGATGTCGTTCAAAAGTATAACTCGTCCTGCAAAAAATAAGCCCTAACATGGCCAAATTGACAGAAAAATAAAAAAGTTATGGCTCTGGGAGGGAGGGGAGCGAAAAACGAACACGGGAAAACGGAAAATCCCAAGGTCATGAAGGGGTTAAAGGGGAAAATGTTTGACTCTGTCGTGACGCCACCTGTGGTGTTTGGTCAACAGTGTGACCGATGCTACGTAAAAGGGGTCCTTTGGGGGGCGTTATTGCAGTACTGATGGTACACTTCCCACAGGTGAAGCGGGGTTCCCAGGGGTCCTAAGTTGTGTGGCAAGGTGGTGAATGCCGACGAATAAGTAAAGGACACAAGTTGTCTTTACCTGGTTTACTGTAGTTGGCAACTCACAGTCCAGGGTGCCAGGCATGGATGATGGTGCTCCAGCCGGCTCAGAGGCAATGGAGGGTTCCCTTGTTCCAGTAGAGGTCCGTGAGCCTTTCCAACTAGCGCTTGCTCTATATGAAGTCCCTGCTGCCTAAAGCTTCCTGCAGAGTCCTCTATTCCCCCTGTCTTGAGACAGGTACATGCATGATGGGCAGCTTGAGCCATTTTACAGAGACTCTATCATGCCCCAGTATCCTCAGGTGCTGCTGCGTCTCAGGTGTGGTGTGGGCAATGTCTGTTTGATCTTATGCCCTCCAGTTCTGCCAAGTGTCGTACAGTTCCACTAAGGCCTAGGGCCCCCAGTAACCAGCTTCTGCGCTATGGCTCTGAGGGTGTCCTATCGCTGTTCCCCTCTGAGCCCTGTTCCTCTCCTTTTCTCCTTCCCTTTTGGATACTTCACATCCAACCCTTCCAGGTTATCTGTCCTTTCAGAGGCTGCAGCTCCCTCGTGGCTGTCAGGCCTCTCACTTCTGCTCCAGACGTCCTTCCACTTCAGTCTCCCTGTCCAACTGACCTCTCTCCTTGGTCTCCCTGGACCAACTGCCTCGCTCCTCCTCCAGATCAGGATACATAAAGCCTAGGGAAGCTCCCCTGAATCCGGTCCTGAGCTCCCCCTCCTGGCCTGGATTCAGAATGTGTTGCATGCGGGTGCCTTACCTGGTGAAGAGAATTCCATTGCCTCTGAGCATGACATTACCCTCCCGAAAGGAAAGCAACATCACTGCAGCAACCGGTCACCCAGTCACCTGGGGTGCTGCAAATACAGATGTAAAGATAGCCTACATTGCAGATTGTCCAGTGACAACCACCAGAATTGTGAATGCAGATCTGGAGTATGATACAGATTATAACTTTGGATCAGCTCAGAAAAATTAATGTCAAGTTACTCTGCTTTTGTTACAGATTATTAAAATTCTTATTATGATATTAAAACACGTTATTGAAATGGCTTATATAAATGTCATGAATAAGAGGCAGATTATATTGTTCAGCAGAAGTACAAATATCTCAAAATGAATGGAGATGCATTTTTATAAACAGAAATTCAAAATGTCCCAGCAACATTCCATTTTCTTTGTCCATAAAATCCACGATTTGCTTTCATTACATTGAGAAATGCAATTGAGTTTTAAGACCTTGCCAGTACAGTTAATCCTGATGATTATACGGTTTGACTTATGAGGATAGTTATTTTTCATGTAATAATTTATTATGACAAAAGCAAGAACTCCTATGCAAAAGCCAAATATAAAAACTTACTATGAAAGATGAGCGGATCAGGCAAAATTCGAATTTGCCTGTTCGATAAATTTTTTAATGTCACTTTTTGTGATCTGGGGTCTCTCCAGGCTCCAGAATATAATAAACAAACATATGTTAAACAATGGATAAACTGAAACCCGTCTGGTTGTCTTTGCATTTTTGAATCCCTCACCACTAGTGTTGGAGGTTTCTTCATAAACGTGTGCCTTCACGACACATGTCGTGACCTTCCTACAAGCAAATGTCTCAGCTCCATGAAAACCAGAAGTCCTGGCACTGCTTACTATATGCAACCCCTTTTAAGGTTTTAAAATTAGATGCCACATACCTAGCTTAAAGAGAACCTGCCACCAGTTTTTGCCGATATGAGTTACGGCCGGGGAGCCTGTGTGATGACATAGGGACGAGTCAGCCACATGAAGCAAGCAGGAGGATCACATGGCAAGAAGATGGGAGGTTCCGGACCAAAACCAGCGATACCTATCGGTCCAGACCGCCCCCAGGTGAGTATAATAAAAGTTATTTTTCTTCTCTTACAGATCGGATCAGGGGCAGATGTACAGCATTATATAATGCTGTATAGAAGCCCTGAAAGGGGTGGCTGTAACTCATATCTGCTAAGCCTGGTGACAGGTTCACTTTAAGACATTAAACAAACTATGTCCCGTTGACCTCACTCCTCAGCTCTCAAAGGCTATTGTGGTGCAGAATAAGACAACAATGGAGGCTGAAATTGAGGTTTTTCCTTGTCAGTAATAAGTCCAGCTTTTGGATATAATAATAGCCGGAGATTAGTCTGTAGACCATGTGGGCAATGCTATGAAGAGGCTGCCACAAGGGAACATGACACCGGTCCTATTCCTGGAGTTATGCTGTGGGGTTGCATAATTTACAGTAGCTGTATCCCCTCTAGCCTTCATTCCAGGTACACTAAGGCTACTTTCACACATCAGGTTTTCAGTGTCAGGCTCAATCCGGCTACTTATAAAAAAAAAACGGATCGGCGAATGTTGCCGCCGGATCCGTTTTTTTCCCATAGACTTTTATTATTGCTGGATTGCTCCTGATGACCTTGCGTTTCGTCCATTTTTTGCCAGGTGCGGCAAATCTGCCATTTCCGGTTTCTTGAAAAAACATCCATATCAATGTTTTTTTGTCTCCGGCGAAAAACCCGGAAGCGCTGGATCCAGCGCTTCTGGCTGTTTGCTAGAATGGAGGTCTATGGGAGCCGGAAGGTGCCGGATCCGGAAAATGACGGATTCCGGCGACGGATTCCGTTTTTTTAAAACTGAGCATGCTCCAAATTTTTTTTTTATCCAATAATCAAGATATGCTAGCCGGATCCGTCGAAAAAACGAATCCGTTGCATCAGATTTTCACAATCTGCATCGGATCCGGTTTTTCCAACGTTCGCCGGATTGTGCCTGATGCAAAAAACCTGTTGTGTGAAAATAGCCTTGACATTACGTTTATTTAGTGGTGGAAACCGTAGTATGACCATTTGTCCAAAATGTCCCAGGATCCTTTTCTCAACATTCCAATACCAGGCTGCATGTTGCTTGTGCTACTGTGTGCAGCCTCGGTGGCCGAAATGTGCTACCATGGCCAGCAGCATCACCGGACTTGTATCCCATCGAGCACATCTTGTATAGCATCAAACCACATCCTAACAATTCAAATCCTTTAAAAAGGGGAGTCCTACACAGGTTGTACCGCCAGTGTCAAATTACATGGGATGACACTAAAGTTTAAAGACCCATAGAGGTCTCCAAAAGTCAATGATAGGAGCAATACACTGTATTAGGAAGTGGAGCAACAAGGGTGCAGTATAGATATTCACCCCATTCAATGCAAGTCACAACCTATATAGAGTTTTTGTATTTTGAAAATGTGCAAATCCGATTTAAATAAAGTGAAAAATAAATCTGTAGAGAAGATATTATTATTCAGCTTTTTGTGATTTATGTTAACAACTTATATCAAACAACGAAGATGCTTCGGCAAAATATTTTATCCTTCTGGTATACAGGATGTACAGTACACATGCATGATATATATTGGACTGGGAGAAGCCAATTTCAGTTGTCCTGGGCTCCATTTAAAACAATTTCAGCAAATCATTAGCTTATAAAACCTTTTGTATTTTATGGCATCCACTTGAATATTGCTGTAAATAGACACCTAAGAATATGTTGGCAAAGAGTGAAACTTCTTTATTAGCTTAACGTTATCCTGTAAAGCGAATAACCGCCCTTGCATATAATTTAATCTTAATGAATCTTGGCTGATGTTCAGTATATTCTTAAAATATCTTTATTAGTCAGAGTTCTATACAGTGCAGCAAACCCCCTGTATAGACCTAGACAAAGATAAACTTAAATTTTGTCAGCTAGTGGATATTATTTAGTTATTTGGATTTCTTATTTAGCGCTATCTTATTCTGCAGTGCTTTACATACATTATCATGGCTATCCCCATTGGGGCTCACAAATTATATTCACTATCAGTATGTCTTTGGAATGTGGGAGGAAACCGGAGAACCTGGAGGGAACCCACGCAAACTTGGGGAAAACATACAAACCACTTGCAGATGTTGTCCTTGGTGGAATTACCTGGAGCAGCCAGTGCCAGGCAGCAGCTGCCAAGGCAAACAGGATCATGGGGTGCATTAAAAGAGGTCTGGATACACATGATGAGAGCATTATACTGCCTCTGTACAAATCCCTAGTTAGACCGCACATGGAGTACTGTGTCCAGTTTTGGGCACCGGTGCTCAGGAAGGATATAATGGAACTAGAGAGAGTACAAAGGAGGGCAACAAAATTAATAAAGGGGATGGGAGAACTACAATACCCAGATAGATTAGCGAAATTAGGATTATTTAGTCTAGAAAAAAGACGACTGAGGGGCGATCTAATAACCATGTATAAGTATATAAGGGGACAATACAAATATCTCGCTGAGGATCTGTTTATACCAAGGAAGGTGACGGGCACAAGGGGGCATTCTTTGCGTCTGGAGGAGTGAAGGTTTTTCCACCAACATAGAAGAGGATTCTTTACTGTTAGGGCAGTGAGAATCTGGAATTGCTTGCCTGAGGAGGTGGTGATGGCGAACTCAGTCGAGGGGTTCAAGAGAGGCCTGGATGTCTTCCTGGAGCAGAACAATATTGTATCATACAATTAGGTTCTGTAGAAGGACGTAGATCTGGGAATTTATTATGATGGAATATAGGCTGAACTGGATGGACAAATGTCTTTTTTCGGCCTTACTAACTATGTTACTATGTTACTATGTTACTAATTTGAACCCAGGACCCCAGCGCTTTGACCATTTGCTCTGACGTGCTGCCCGGATGGATGCTTATGATCTTGCTAGATACAGTCAATACATTGAACTCTATTAAAAAACCATATACAGTATGTTCCAAAGTCCTCTATATAATAAAGAGATTAAAAGGTAACCTTTGGCGTTCCAGAGAAAATATACTTAGAAAAGTTGGGTAGGGACTATTCATTTTGGATAACTAGTCCAAGGTAGGTCTCCGGTAGACTCTCCATGCTCTGCTTCCCTAGACTGATAGATTTCTCCCTATGTGTGCATAGCGAGAGACCTGTCATTCGGGCAGGGAGAAACTGCCAATAACCTGCCTTGGACTAGTCAAAGTGAGATACACAAACGCAGGCTTTTCAGCATAAAACATAATGCAACCAGACTCTGACTCGTGCTTCCATGGCTCGAGCAGCCTGAAACAGATATACCTAAAGGAAACCTCTCGCTCAATTCAGGCTGTTCAAACCTCAGGCAGCATGTATTAGAGCAGTGGCCCCCAACTCCAGGCCTCGAGGGCCGCCAACAGCGCAGGTTTTCAGGATTTCCTTAGTATTGCACAGGGGTTGGAATCATCACCTGTGCAGATGATCACATTACCACCGATGCAATACTAAAGAAATCCTGAAAACCCGCACTGTTGGCGGCCCTCGAGGCCTGGAGTTGGGGACCCCTGAATTAGAGCCTGGCTGAGACTGACTTCTGAAACGCGTCAGTATTTCAGAAGTCACTTCTCAATGTAAGTTTACAGGTATGTGCACACGCTAAGTATGTGCTACAGATATTTCTGCATCTCTTGGCAGGAAAAACGCTGGGTAAAATAGGCACAATTTTGCCGTGTTCTGATGTATTTTACATACATTGTTTGTGCACATTTTTACTCACTTATTTGTATGAGTGACATCTGCACCGAATCTGCTAAAATAAGCAACGTGTGCATGAGACTTCAGGATTCATTCATTCATTTTGCTGGCATCAGGAAACGCTTCAGATTTTGTGACAAACCTGCAATGTGTGCACAGGCTCTTATGATACAGGAAAGATATATATCTTGGTACCGTGTTAGCCAGTAGATTGAAAAATATTTAGAATTGAGAGTCCTCAGTGGTTCTTATGGGAATCTGAAGGAGGCTCTCATAGACTTACATTGAGAGTTTGTGATCAGTCAGAAGCTGTGGTCACAAGATGGTGGAACAGGACCGGAGAGGCATTGGCAAGAGCAGAAGACAGTGGCGGGAGATATTTTACTAGGGGCAGGTAACAGACATTAATGATACCACTGCAGTGGTGAAATTAAAAAGAAACACCCCAGAGTAGTGCTTTTAGTGTCATTTTGCACACATATACACCGTTATACATTATACATACTATGCATAGAATATAGCCTAGGAATATTGGTTTCTGTAGGGATCATTCATTCCTCTTGTTAGCATACATCCGACCCGCTGGATAATATACTAGCCATCCTAAATAAAAAAACAAAACTCTGCAATGCACAGTTGTTAACAGTTTCTCCAATTACAATACAAGCAAAAACTGACCCAGGAAGGGAACGAAAACTTACATAGAGTTCACATTTAACACAACAAAATCCCAACATCAATATAGAAGTACCTAATATATATGAAGAAGGCGGTTACCTCCCCAAATGAGACAACACTTATATTCCAAACTACTCATTGTTTTTTCTCCAGTTTTCTGGAAGAATTTGTTCTATGTTAGTGGCATTAGTATTTGCGTCTTATTCTCTATACGTTTTGCTCCACTTTTTTAAGTTGTCTTTCCTTTTTAATTGTTTTTAAACTTTCAAATAACTTTGGTTATTTGTATGTTACAGTTTCATGAAATGCGATTTTTTTTTTTTTAACAAGTGACTTTTTGGCACATCTCACTCCAGTCCCTAGCTGGAGTAAGATTTTTGGTGGAGTTTTTAATATCTTACATTTATAAACAAACATGTTACCTATTAAAGGATTTATGACTTTTGGCGCTTAGAAGTCGCAAAAAAAATATGAAAAATAAAGAGCATTTTTTTATTAATTTGCACCAAATTCATAAACTGCGTGCACCATTTTGAAGAATTCCCCCATGTTTAAGTGGACAGGAATTCTTCTTGAAATTTACAAAAATCTGTATTCACCTATATGTGGATTTTTTGTAATTCACTTCCAAGCAAATCTAGTACAATGGTGGCCGCTGGCTGCAATTTTTCTGAACCATAAAAGGCTATCAAAATAGAAACTAAAAAAGATCCTTATGCTCACTTCTCTGACCCCTCCATTCATTCTTAACTTAACTCATGCTCATGCTCAACCCCGCGCAAGCCTCTCACGGTGAACCAGAGCTTCCAGCTCGAATGAAGCCAAAGTCGATTTTATACATGTAAGGCCACTGTGCATATCGTGACATCATGACTCTATGAATTTGCGCAGAACTCTCTGAGTCTCATTGGAGGCAGAAATCCAAGCCTGGGGTGAGCTGCTTTGAAATTTGAGCATTAGCTATCAGAAGATGTTGTGAAGACCCGATGGTTGATGGTGATGAGTGGAAGGGCTGGAGAAATGAGGAATGAGGGGAGATTTTTTCATTTTTAGCATCTTACATTTATTATGCTCTAGGAACTGTAAAGACCACAAAGCATAATAAGGGATTAGTGATGGGCGGACCCATGGATGTTCGGGTCCAGCCGAACATTTAAAAAAAAGTTTGGTTCGGGTACCAGAACGGTACCTGAACTCAAACCCGAATGCAGACCCCACTTAAATGAATGGGGGGCCCGAACACCTGGCATTTCCCACGCTGTCATCTGTGTGACAGCTCGAGAAAACACTTGCTTTGATCAGCGGTAAGTACGTTACCGCTGGTCAGAGTGCTATGGTTCGCACGCTGTCATACAGATGACAGCATGTGAGTTAGCAGCTGTGACCAGCAGTAAGAAGGTTAGCAAGAGCAGGCATACAATGATAATTGCATTCTTCAGCCAGAACCTGTGCAATAAATAAATAAAACTAAAAAATTGTGTGGGGCCCCTAGATTTTTTGCTAACCAGCGCAGGTAAAGCAGACAGCTGCAGGATGCAGCACCAGCTGTCAGTTCTATATTGGCTGGTTAAAAAAAACAGCTTGGGACCCTTCTATTTTTGACAATTGTTTAAATAAATATTTTAAAAAACTGTGTGTAGTCCCTACCATTATGAGCAACTAGCCAAGCTAAAGCAGACAGCTGGGAGCTGGTATTTTCAGACTAGGAAGGAATTAAAGGACTTTTTTCTGTGTGTCTTTACTTAATTTTCACTACGGGGTTATAATGGTGGTAATATTACCCAACTTACCACCACACCTGGGCAAGTGGGAACAGCTGGGCAAAGTGTTAGAATTGGCATATCTAATAAATGTGCCTTTTCAGTGGAGGCTGCTGGTTGCTAGTTTTAGGCTGGGGAGGGCTAATATCCATGGCCACTTCCATGGGGGCATCTTATAAATGCCTTTCTGTTACTACCCCCTGGGCTTGATGTCAGCTGTCAGTAATGAGGGTAATGGGGCTAATATTATCCAACTTGCCACCGCACCTGATTAAGTGGGAAGAGCTGTGCAAAGCACCAGGATTGGTTCATCTAATAGATGTGCCTTTTCTGGGGCTCTTCCAACTGCTATTTTTAGGCTGCCAATGCCCATGTCCCCTTCCCAGTCTGAAAATATCAGCCTCCAGCTATCTGCCTTAGCTTGGCTGATGGTCTAAAATGGAGCATACTACATGCCGTTTTTAATATTTATTTAAATAATTTAAAGAAAATGACGTGGGACCCCTCTATTTTTGATTACCAGCTAATATAAAGCAGACAGCTGTGGGATGCAGCCAGCAGCTGTCAGCTTTACCTGGCTAGTTAAAAAAATAGAGAGGTCCCATGCTATTTTTATTTATTTATTTAATGCACAGGCGGCGGCTGATGATTACTCTCATGAGCGAGTATACTTGTTGCTCGGATTTTCCCGAACACGCTCGGGTGATCTCCCAGTATTTGTAAGTGCTCGGAGATTTAGTTTTCGTCACCTCAGCTGAATGTTTTACGGCTGCTACACGGCCTGATTACATGTGGGGATTCCCTAGCAACCAGGCAACCCCCACATGTACTCAGCCGGGCTAGTGGCCGTAAATCATTCAGCTGAGGTGACAAAAACTAAATCTATGAACACTTACAAATACTCGGAGATCACCCGAGCGTGCTCGGGAAAACCCGAGTAACGAGTATACTCGCTCATCACTACTCATTAACATAAGTCTGCTCCCACTGCTGTCAACAAGACCAGGCGTATGATGATGAGAGTAGTGTTCTCATCAGCAAATGCCAGTGACTGCCAGTAACCTTTTTACCACCGGTCACAGCTGCTGGCTCACACAATGTCATCTGTATGACAGCATGGGAACCGCAGCGCTCTGACCGGCGGTAACCGCCATTCAGAGGCGGTGTTTCTAGAGGTGTCACATAGATAACAGCTGCCAAACCTGAACAGTAGCATGGATTTCAGTGAGAAGTCTGTGTTTGGGGTCCATGCATGGAAAATAAGTGTTCAGTATGGACTATGAACTTTACTGTTCGGGTTTGCACATCCCTATAAGGGATATTAAATTTGGAGAGAATAGCTCCTGTGTGGTCTGAATTTTGAGCAACAGGCAAATTCGAATGGTGCATTATCTGGTCATCTCTATTAAAGACTACAAAGCCCAAAAAGATCCTTAGGGAAAATCACAAGACTGTGCTGGGAGCTACAGCAGCAAGACAGCTGATGGAATTTTGTATTGTTTTTTTAACTTTCTTCCTGGCTCTCAAAATAATCCAGTAAATTTGTTGGATTTCTACAAATCAAACCATGAAAAATTCAGATACTAGTGAATCTGATCTATTGGAAAAATATGTGACAAATTTGATTCATTACCAATAGATACGCTCATCCCTACCTTTATCCTTTTTAGTGGCCTTTACACTGTTTAGAGCTAAATGGATTTATTTTGCAATCTGCTACATATTATACATAAGTAAGGAGTACTGTATATTAAAGGTAATAAGAAGTGTCTTAAAAAATCAAAACATCTTTATAACAAAAACATTTCTTAATTTATTGTGAAAATTTTGAAAATAAAAACCCTTCAGAATACATGGTTACTTTAGAAGATGTATACTTCCAGAAAATGCTGGTTTTGAATGTCACATTTTTTATGTATCTGTACCTATAATATTCATAAAATACATCATACACCCATACTTCATACAAGGATACTAAGAAATAACAATAGCAAACAAAGCTATGAAACCACTAATGGATAAAACATGTCTTTACATAGAATTTACTTTGCGTACCACTTTCTGTATAATCTTCATCGGTAGCATAATACTGCTGCTTTGTGTAATGAGAATTATTTGTGCTAAAAAAATTGTGTAACTAAATTTTGTGATGAAAAAAAAATACATGTAAACTATAGAAATAGTAGGATGTCTTGACTGTTTTTAGTAAATAGAGGTTAAAGTTGCAATATGGTGCAGTTTCCCTTAAAACATATATGTCCTACACCAAGAGTAGGAGAAGATACGTTTTGAGATCACATTGTTTTATCTGTGATTTAACAAATGGCTAAAGATAAACCTTTGAGGTTTCCGATTTTTCTTGCTTCATTGCTCATTTGTTCAATATCACCTTTGTGACACATTTTAGGTTAAAATTAAATGGTAGGTGCACAGTAAAAATTTCTGAAAATTGCGATGCTTTACTGTAAAAATCCATAGAAAAATCCAGAATTTTCTTATGTACATTTTTTTACCCCACATCTTTTTGATTATCGGGATAGTTGAGTCTTTATATCGATCAAATCGTCTGTAAAACTTATTGTCCATGCAATATACTTAATACATGTTTGCTTATGCCAATTTCTTGGATAAATCAATGAAAATGGTGATGATGATCATGAAGAACACGTCCTTATTGGATCAACCAAATGTTGAGTCGTTTGCTGAAATCCCAGCATCTCCAGTACTGAAGTCCTGCTTATAACATGGGATCGGCAATCCATACTAAACCGCTCCAAGCTGTGGATATACTGAAGGCCACATCTGACTTCAGAAATTTAACTGAAAAGAAAAACTTCCCGTATCTGTATGTCAGTCTTCTGCCCTTCTGAATTTAGAAGTCTGATGGTCGAATCATCATCGTTGTTGAGCGTAATGAGTAACTTGGACCTTTGAAATAATGCCACTTTATGCCATTCAATTTCCCATGATTTTGACCAGCGGTGTAATACATTCCATTAAGATTGGAAGGTCCACAGGCATCAAACCACCAACCTAAGTAAAGAGACAACATTATCACATAAGTCAATGCATTATAGTCTTAAATGTGCAAAACTCAAAAGGTAGAGATGAGCGGATTACGCGAAATTCAAATTTGCTTGTTTTATTCCCAAGAAATTTTGATTTGTGCAGAAGTCATTGAGAGGCATGGGGCTTTCATCACTTTTGGTGGGAATCAGAAGAAGATTCGACGAGGACCAATTCATACAATGCAGAAAAATGTTGTCCAGTGGTGGAATTCACCCGGAAATTAATCACAAAAAAATTATCATTTTTGAGGAATGAGGCCTTTTAGAAAATCCGAATAGAATTCAATTCCACTCCAATTTATTTTCTCAACTTTAGTTAAAGGATATGGACACCTTCAAAGGTATATTTTTACTTAAATGCATGCATTTGGGGCTAAAAGTAATTTATGTGATTGGGTTTCATTACCAATTTTGCTGTTCACTTTATTTTTTAGCTTCAATATTGATAGCACTAAATATCACTGGTCACTGAATGAATTACCTGAAAATTCATCCGTGAGTTTATACTGACAGGAGAGTTTGTAGCTGTCTTCTTCTGAGCTCCTCCCAAATGATCAGTGATCACAAACCACATCAAAGTGGAGATGAACATAAAGAAGCTGAAAGCAGCTCTGAAAGACAGAAACAAGCTACCAACTATCCCGTTAGAACCAGTGAGACTTAGGCTACGTTCACATTTGCGGTGTTGGGAGCAGCGTCGTTGACGCATACCGACGCATGTGTGATGCGCCCCTATCTTTAACATGGGGGGCGCATGGACATGCGTCGGTATGCATTGTATTGCGTTTTACGACGCATGCGTCATATTGACGCATAGACAGGGCGCAGAGGACGCTACTTGTAGCGTTTTCCCTGCGCCGAAATTCCTGCTCTGTACGATCTTATGACAACGCATGCATCGCAAAACGCTGCGTTGTGTACATGCGTTCTTGGTTGCGTCGCCGATGCTGCGCCCAACAACGCAAATGTGAACGTAGCCTTATTGGTTCTCAATGAGCCCATTCTGCTTCTGACATGTGCAGTGAAAAAAAAAAAGCCAAATGGGGGATTACGCAATGAAGACTGATTGAAAAAATTAATTTTAGCTAAAATAAATGTTACACAAGGTGACAATATCCTTGAAATTATTACTTTTATCTTGATCCACAATTATGCTGAGTTCACAATCCCCAGAATTTTTCATGTTGAACTACATAGTGGATGCTTTCCTGAAACGGAAAGTACTTGCAAGCAGCATAATACAAAGAATAGCAGGTTTACCCAGAATCCTTTGCAGTAGGCGGAGCTATGCAAATCATCTCTTTCCACCCCGGTCTAATCCACAGCGCTTGGAACCGCCAAGCGTGCAATGCTGCGGATTAGTTTCTAAATTTACACAGCCAACCAATTCCTACCTGTGGACACGTGTTTCGGGCTTTAGGCCCTCATCAGCACAGGGCTGGAATTGGTTGGCTGTATGGAGTGGGGCTCGGTGAGCAAGCGATACATATATGCTAGCCACCTTGGGGAGAGACCCAAGTTGGGCTAAATGTAGCGGGACGAAAGAGACCGAAAAGCCCTCTACTTAAAGGAAATGCATAGTGGATGCTTTCCTGAAACGGAAAGTACTTGCAAGCAGCATAATACAAAGAATAGCAGGTTTACCCAGAATCCTTTGCAGTAGGCGGAGCTATGCAAATCATCTCTTTCCACCCCGGTCTAATCCACAGCGCTTGGAACCGCCAAGCGTGCAATGCTGCGGATTAGTTTCTAAATTTACACAGCCAACCAATTCCTACCTGTGGACACGTGTTTCGGGCTTTAGGCCCTCATCAGCACAGGGCTGGAATTGGTTGGCTGTATGGAGTGGGGCTCGGTGAGCAAGCGATACATATATGCTAGCCACCTTGGGGAGAGACCCAAGTTGGGCTAAATGTAGCGGGACGAAAGAGACCGAAAAGCCCTCTACTTAAAGGAAATACATAGTGGATGCTTTCCTGAAACGGAAAGTACTTGCAAGCAGCATAATACAAAGAATAGCAGGTTTACCCAGAATCCTTTGCAGTAGGCGGAGCTATGCAAATCATCTCTTTCCACCCCGGTCTAATCCACAGCGCTTGGAACCGCCAAGCGTGCAATGCTGCGGATTAGTTTCTAAATTTACACAGCCAACCAATTCCTACCTGTGGACACGTGTTTCGGGCTTTAGGCCCTCATCAGCACAGGGCTGGAATTGGTTGGCTGTATGGAGTGGGGCTCGGTGAGCAAGCGATACATATATGCTAGCCACCTTGGGGAGAGACCCAAGTTGGGCTAAATGTAGCGGGACGAAAGAGACCGAAAAGCCCTCTACTTAAAGGAAATACATAGTGGATGCTTTCCTGAAACGGAAAGTACTTGCAAGCAGCATAATACAAAGAATAGCAGGTTTACCCAGAATCCTTTGCAGTAGGCGGAGCTATGCAAATCATCTCTTTCCACCCCGGTCTAATCCACAGCGCTTGGAACCGCCAAGCGTGCAATGCTGCGGATTAGTTTCTAAATTTACACAGCCAACCAATTCCTACCTGTGGACACGTGTTTCGGGCTTTAGGCCCTCATCAGCACAGGGCTGGAATTGGTTGGCTGGCTCTCCTTTAAGTAGAGGGCTTTTCGGTCTCTTTCGTCCCGCTACATTTAGCCCAACTTGGGTCTCTCCCCAAGGTGGCTAGCATATATGTATCGCTTGCTCACCGAGCCCCACTCCATACAGCCAACCAATTCCAGCCCTGTGCTGATGAGGGCCTAAAGCCCGAAACACGTGTCCACAGGTAGGAATTGGTTGGCTGTGTAAATTTAGAAACTAATCCGCAGCATTGCACGCTTGGCGGTTCCAAGCGCTGTGGATTAGACCGGGGTGGAAAGAGATGATTTGCATAGCTCCGCCTACTGCAAAGGATTCTGGGTAAACCTGCTATTCTTTGTATTATGCTGCTTGCAAGTACTTTCCGTTTCAGGAAAGCATCCACTATGTATTTCCTTTAAGTAGAGGGCTTTTCGGTCTCTTTCGTCCCGCTACATTTAGCCCAACTTGGGTCTCTCCCCAAGGTGGCTAGCATATATGTATCGCTTGCTCACCGAGCCCCACTCCATACAGCCAACCAATTCCAGCCCTGTGCTGATGAGGGCCTAAAGCCCGAAACACGTGTCCACAGGTAGGAATTGGTTGGCTGTGTAAATTTAGAAACTAATCCGCAGCATTGCACGCTTGGCGGTTCCAAGCGCTGTGGATTAGACCGGGGTGGAAAGAGATGATTTGCATAGCTCCGCCTACTGCAAAGGATTCTGGGTAAACCTGCTATTCTTTGTATTATGCTGCTTGCAAGTACTTTCCGTTTCAGGAAAGCATCCACTATGTATTTCCTTTAAGTAGAGGGCTTTTCGGTCTCTTTCGTCCCGCTACATTTAGCCCAACTTGGGTCTCTCCCCAAGGTGGCTAGCATATATGTATCGCTTGCTCACCGAGCCCCACTCCATACAGCCAACCAATTCCAGCCCTGTGCTGATGAGGGCCTAAAGCCCGAAACACGTGTCCACAGGTAGGAATTGGTTGGCTGTGTAAATTTAGAAACTAATCCGCAGCATTGCACGCTTGGCGGTTCCAAGCGCTGTGGATTAGACCGGGGTGGAAAGAGATGATTTGCATAGCTCCGCCTACTGCAAAGGATTCTGGGTAAACCTGCTATTCTTTGTATTATGCTGCTTGCAAGTACTTTCCGTTTCAGGAAAGCATCCACTATGTATTTCCTTTAAGTAGAGGGCTTTTCGGTCTCTTTCGTCCCGCTACATTTAGCCCAACTTGGGTCTCTCCCCAAGGTGGCTAGCATATATGTATCATGTTGAACTAGACACATAATGTAATAGTGGCGGCAGAATGTAATATGTATCTATGTATATGTATATATATATATATATATATATATACATACTGTATACATACATACAGAGGGGGAAAAAAGTATTTAGTCAGCCACCAATTGTGCAAGTTCTCACAAGTAAAAAGATGAGAGAGACCTGTTATTGACATGAAAGGTATACCACAACTACCTATGACATTTAACACTTTTTCACAGGACTGTATATACAGTGTATGTACAGTCGTATATATACAGTCGTGTGAAAAAGTGTTTTAATGTTTCAGATCACCAAATAAATTTAAAAATTAAACACAGATTACACGAGTTATTACAAAACGTTTTTTTTAAAATGAAGTTCTTTATTATTAAGGGAAAAAGAAATCCAAATCTACAGGGTCCCGTGTGAAAAAGTGATTCCCTCCCCCCCCCCCCGCCTTAAAATATAAATTAACTGTGGTTTATCACATCTTTTGGAAGCTGAATTCAAACCCCCTAGCTACATGCAGGCCTGATTACTGCCACAACAGTTGTCATTGAAGACATAACTTAAATATGAGCTATCTGACAAAGTGTAGTAGACCAAAAGATCCTCAAAAGCTAGATATTATGCAGCAATCCAAAAGAAATTCTGGAACAAATAAGAAACAAAGTAATTGCTATCTATCAGTCTGGAAAATGTTGTAAATGCATTTCTAAAGCTTTCTGACAACAGCGAACCACAGTGAGAGCCATTATACAGGCTCTAAGTCAAGACTAAGGCTCGTAACGCGTAGACCTGGTATCCACCATGTTATTTTATACTATCTTCATTTTTTTGTTTTTCGCCATATCTAAATAAATGTGATGTTTTATATGTAAAAAAATATTTTTTTGTGGTTGCTGAGTTTTTCCACAATTTTTTCCACTTCTAAACTCAGCTGTGCTTCTCCTACCAACACAGGCGCCTTTTCTGAAATGTTTGCGTTATCTGTTTTCTACTCACAGCACTTTCTAATTATGCAGGAGGTTACACCAGGGGAACAAAACTCTCTGTCATACATCTCACAGTGTGAAACCTGTTTTAAGTTATGGTGAGGGCCCGTTTCTTTTTCTGCTGTGTTGATATCTGCTTCTGATTGGTCAGCATCATACAGGGAGATGCTGACCAATCATAAGCAGATATCAACACAGCAGAAAAAGAAACGGGCCCTGCGCTGCGACCGTCTCTGCCGATGGCATCTTTTATTTTATACTGAATGAGCATGTCACTGCTTTTAATCACTTCACGGTTTCCAAACCCTAAAGCAGTTAAAAGTAGGAACATAAGGCTACTTTCACACTAGCATCGTTTGGGATACGTCGCAATGCGTCGTTTTGGGTAAAAAACGCATCCTGCAAAGTTGTCTGCATGATGCGTTTTTTCACCATAGACTAACATTAGCGACGCATTGTGGCGCATTGCCACACGTCGCAACCGTCGTGCGACGGTTACGTCGTGTTGTGGTGGACCATCCAAACAAAAAAACGTTGCTTGCAACGCTTTTTTAAGCTCCTCCGACCCCACCTCCCCGCAACTCACAATGTGGCAGTGGATGCGTTGGAAAAATGCATCCGCTGCCCCCGTTGTGCGGCGCTTCCACAGTATGCGTCGGTACGTCGGCCCAACAGACTGCGACGGGCCGAGTACGACGCTAATGTGAAAGTAGCCTAAGACAGAACATTTGCACCACAGTCTCATCTTGACTTTACTGTGCATTAAATTAATTTTACAGGGTGCTTTTTCAGGCCGATTCTGGGCAAAAATAAGAAAGTAAAAATATGTTTTATGTTTTACAATGTTTCTAACTTTTTCCTTTGCTTCCTGAACTTTCAAATTTAGATTAATACCAATGGTAAAAAATGAGTGTCCTGATGAAAAAAACGTTACAATGTTTCTACTAAATCCAAAGGGACCTCATTCAAACCCCATGATCCAGGCTCCCAGTCTCTACTCTTTCATGTGGAATTTTATTCCAATCTAATTCATCTAAATTGACAGAATATAATTTATTTTCTTGGCAATGACAAATGGCTGTCTGCTGTGGAAATTAATTTATGTGTGCACTGTATGCGAGCAGTACCCAATGTGTTAGGGAAATATCATTTGGACATGTCGGCACGGATCTCCTGGATAATCCGGTTTGGATTCCATCTTCTAAGGTAACACTTCACAGTGAAATCCTTGGAGAAAGAATTGTATCACATTATTTGGCATCTTTTTGTTTTCTTCTAATTCATTATGTCTCGATTGCACAATAATGGCGATTGGACCGCCAGCAAGAAAAAGAAAGCTTAATCCTTCCGAGCTGTGAAGACATCAGTTTACAGCTTCTCATAGTGAACATATTTATGAGATTAAGCCGATATAGATAGATGTTGGATATTTTTTTGGCTTACAGATTTCTGAGCGCCTTCATGTCATGTCTATCAGAGCCAGGCCTGTCTCCAAAGGGATTAAAACATATTGTAAAAGTTGTGAAGGTTTTTTTTTGGCATTTGCAGAAGAACAAGTGGTGCGAATGGTATCTGATGGCCATTAATCTCCGTCTGTCCAAAAAGCGGAAAGTCACCAGCAGCCTTTCTCCTCATTAGTTCAGACATACAAAATACCTGTCAAACAGCTATTCATTCATACACATGCACACTTGGCTCAGAAGAGCGTGCATGTGTTCTTAATAGGGATATGGGTATAAGGCACTGGCAACCACCTCCGGCAGCAGCTTAAAGTACTTGTCCAGTTTGAGGCTGAAGTCCACCATCGGACTGCAGACATGTGAATCCTCCCAGCACACAATTTGTTTAGAGGAGGAGTTATGCTCTGAAAATGTAAGGTTCCTTATTATGGGGTCTCTCTAGACCCTAGAGCATACTAAATGTGGTATTTAAAAGATGTAAAAAATCCTTAAATTCATGTCACTGCCCATCTCTCCGGCCCGTCCGCTCCTCACCGTCACCTGCTTAGACCTCACTCCATCTTCTGTTTCCCTGCCACTCCCTCTGGAGGGTTCTACATAAGCATGTGGAAGTTCACAGCGTCATGACATCATGACTTGTGCAGTGATCGTAGGCGTTCATGTGCAGAACTGGCTGCGTGTGAGAGGCTTATAAAGGTGGGGAGTCTGAAAATGCCGCAAGGAGTGCAGAGGTGGTGGTGAGTAGCAGAGGAGCTGGAGAGAGCGGTATAGTGAGTATGAGGGTGCAGTCACACGGCCATATAACACAGACAACGATTGCATCGCAATGTACGGACTGGTGGGCGGCTCTCTGGACCCGAGTGTGATAGCTGCATAGAAGTACGTGCTCTAACACTCGGGTCAGGAGAACTGCAGGTTAGTCCGAGAACTGCAATGTAATTGTCGTCTGTCTGCACATTAAGAATAAGGATTTTTTTAGCCTTTTGATGGTCCTTTATGGCCACTATTTTCCCTAAACCTCGCATAGGCAAAATGCAACAAATCCATATTTGTGCAAGGGCAGATTTTGGTAGAATTCAATTCTACTCGATCTCATTCACCCCTCTCTTCCTACCACTATTATTTCTTTTAAAATTCTGATATCAAATCAGAACCAGGGATTCAAGCTTCAGGAGGCTAATTTGCATATTCCAGGTGCCTTCTGGGAGAAGCGAAGTCTCCCTAAGCTAGAAGATCGTTGGGTACAGCCGGGACCAGCTGCTTCGAAAGCATCACCAAACCAGGGATTCAAGCTTCAGGAGGCTAATTTGCATATTCCAGGTGCCTTCTGGGAGAAGCGAAGTCTCCCTAAGCTAGAAGATCGTTGGGTACAGCCGGGACCAGCTGCTTCGAAAGCATCACCAAACCAGGGATTCAAGCTTCAGGAGGCTAATTTGCATATTCCAGGTGCCTTCTGGGAGAAGCGAAGTCTCCCTAAGCTAGAAGATCGTTGGGTACAGCCGGGACCAGCTGCTTCGAAAGCATCACCAAACCAGGGATTCAAGCTTCAGGAGGCTAATTTGCATATTCCAGGTGCCTTCTGGGAGAAGCGAAGTCTCCCTAAGCTAGAAGATCGTTGGGTACAGCCGGGACCAGCTGCTTCGAAAGCATCACCAAACCAGGGATTCAAGCTTCAGGAGGCTAATTTGCATATTCCAGGTGCCTTCTGGGAGAAGCGAAGTCTCCCTAAGCTAGAAGATCGTTGGGTACAGCCGGGACCAGCTGCTTCGAAAGCATCACCAAACCAGGGATTCAAGCTTCAGGAGGCTAATTTGCATATTCCAGGTGCCTTCTGGGAGAAGCGAAGTCTCCCTAAGCTAGAAGATCGTTGGGTACAGCCGGGACCAGCTGCTTCGAAAGCATCACCAAACCGCGCGCCTTACGGCGCGCAAATTTTTGCCTGTAGGACATTATTGCAAGAGAGCTTGGCTGAGTAGATTACACAAGAAGGAAAACACACAGCAAGTCAGCAGGATCTAGGAGCAACATGGCAGATGTGACAACCTACATGGTGAGCTGCAGCATGTGCTACATGTTCACAGATCGACCAGAAGAAGAATCCAATTTCACTTGTCAGAAGTGTAGACTGGTGGCCCTTTTAGAAGAAAAGGTGCGGGGTCTGGAAGAAAGAATAGCAACTTTGAAACTCATCAAAGAGAATGAAGACTTTCTAGACAGAACAGAAGCATCTCTACTGGTCACAGAAGGTGCAAAAAGTGTCAGAGAACCTCCAAAAGCAGATGAGTGGAAGCATGTGACCAAAAGAAGCAAGAAGACCATGGAGAAATCACCAACCACACAACTGAAGAACCGATATCAAATCTTTGTAGAGGATGAAGATGGCACACCTAAGAATGAAGCAATACCAGCAAGCAAAAAAGAAAAGGGCACACAGCAACAAGTGACAGCAAAAAGTACAGCCAAGAAGCAACGAAGAGTGGTGGTGGTGGGAGACTCACTACTGAGAGGCACCGAAGCAGCCATCTGCAGACCGGACATAACTGCAAGAGAAGTATGCTGCCTTCCAGGTGCGATGATCAAGGATGTGACCGATAGGATACCAAAGCTCTTCAGCTCCAAGGACGTCCACCCATTTCTTCTGATACATGTTGGCACCAATGACACGGCAAGGAAGGACCTACCGACAATCTGCAAGGACTTTGAAGAGTTGGGGAAGAAAGTAAAGGAACTGGATGCACAGGTAGTTTTTTCTTCTATCCTTCCAGTAGACGGGCATGGCACCAGGAGATGGAACAGGATCCTTGATGCAAACAACTGGCTAAGACGATGGTGCAGACAACAAGGATTTGGATTCCTGGACCACGGTGTGAATTACTGGTATGATGGACTCCTCGCCAGAGACGGACTACACCTCAACAAACCTGGGAAACACACATTTGCCAGAAGACTCGCTACACTCATCAGGAGGGCGTTAAACTAGAAGAAGAGGGGACGGGAAGAAAAACATTAGACTTGAACAAAGACGACCCAGGAAAACATACTCAGAAGGGAGGTAAGAACATTTCTAAAACAATTCACAGTGAGGAGATTGGAACAAAACAAAATCCTCTAAACTGCATGCTCGCAAACGCCAGAAGCCTGACAAACAAGATGGAAGAACTAGAAGCAGAAATATCTACAGGTAACTTTGACATAGTGGGAATAACCGAGACATGGTTAGATGAAAGCTATGACTGGGCAGTTAACTTACAGGGTTACAGTCTGTTTAGAAAGGATCGTAAAAATCGGAGAGGAGGAGGGGTTTGTCTCTATGTAAAGTCTTGTCTAAAGTCCACTTTAAGGGAGGATATTAGCGAAGGGAATGAGGATGTCGAGTCCATATGGGTTGAAATTCATGGAGGGAAAAATGGTAACAAAATTCTCATTGGGGTCTGTTACAAACCCCCAAATATAACAGAAAGCATGGAAAGTCTACTTCTAAAGCAGATAGATGAAGCTGCAACCCATAATGAGGTCCTGGTTATGGGGGACTTTAACTACCCGGATATTAACTGGGAAACAGAAACCTGTGAAACCCATAAAGGCAACAGGTTTCTGCTAATAACCAAGAAAAATTATCTTTCACAATTGGTGCAGAATCCAACCAGAGGAGCAGCACTTTTAGACCTAATACTATCTAATAGACCTGACAGAATAACAAATCTGCAGGTGGTTGGGCATTTAGGAAATAGCGACCACAATATTGTGCAGTTTCACCTGTCTTTCACTAGGGGGACTTGTCAGGGAGTCACAAAAACATTGAACTTTAGGAAGGCAAAGTTTGAACAGCTTAGAGATGCCCTTAATCTGGTAGACTGGGACAATATCCTCAGAAATGAGAATACAGATAATAAATGGGAAATGTTTAAGAACATCCTAAATAGGCAGTGTAAGCGGTTTATACCTTGTGGGAATAAAAGGACTAGAAATAGGAAAAACCCAATGTGGCTAAACAAAGAAGTAAGACAGGCAATTAACAGTAAAAAGAAAGCATTTGCACTACTAAAGCAGGATGGCACCATTGAAGCTCTAAAAAACTATAGGGAGAAAAATACTCTATCTAAAAAACTAATTAAAGCTGCCAAAAAGGAAACAGAGAAGCACATTGCTAAGGAGAGTAAAACTAATCCCAAACTGTTCTTCAACTATATCAATAGTAAAAGAATAAAAACTGAAAATGTAGGCCCCTTAAAAAATAGTGAGGAAAGAATGGTTGTAGATGACGAGGAAAAAGCTAACATATTAAACACCTTCTTCTCCACGGTATTCACGGTGGAAAATGAAATGCTAGGTGAAATCCCAAGAAACAATGAAAACCCTATATTAAGGGTCACCAATCTAACCCAAGAAGAGGTGCGAAACCGGCTAAATAAGATTAAAATAGATAAATCTCCGGGTCCGGATGGCATACACCCACGAGTACTAAGAGAACTAAGTAATGTAATAGATAAACCATTATTTCTTATTTTTAGTGACTCTATAGCGACAGGGTCTGTTCCGCAGGACTGGCGCATAGCAAATGTGGTGCCAATATTCAAAAAGGGCTCTAAAAGTGAACCTGGAAATTATAGGCCAGTAAGTCTAACCTCTATTGTTGGTAAAATATTTGAAGGGTTTCTGAGGGATGTTATTCTGGATTATCTCAATGAGAATAACTGTTTAACTCCATATCAGCATGGGTTTATGAGAAATCGCTCCTGTCAAACCAATCTAATCAGTTTTTATGAAGAGGTAAGCTATAGACTGGACCACGGTGAGTCATTGGACGTGGTATATCTCGATTTTTCCAAAGCGTTTGATACCGTGCCGCACAAGAGGTTGGTACACAAAATGAGAATGCTTGGTCTGGGGGAAAATGTGTGTAAATGGGTTAGTAACTGGCTTAGTGATAGAAAGCAGAGGGTGGTTATAAATGGTATAGTCTCTAACTGGGTCGCTGTGACCAGTGGGGTACCGCAGGGGTCGGTATTGGGACCTGTTCTCTTCAACATATTCATTAATGATCTGGTAGAAGGTTTACACAGTAAAATATCGATATTTGCAGATGATACAAAACTATGTAAAGCAGTTAATACAAGAGAAGATAGTATTCTGCTACAGATGGATCTGGATAAGTTGGAAACTTGGGCTGAAAGGTGGCAGATGAGGTTTAACAATGATAAATGTAAGGTTATACACATGGGAAGAGGGAATCAATATCACCATTACACACTGAACGGGAAACCACTGGGTAAATCTGACAGGGAGAAGGACTTGGGGATCCTAGTTAATGATAAACTTACCTGGAGCAGCCAGTGCCAGGCAGCAGCTGCCAAGGCAAACAGGATCATGGGGTGCATTAAAAGAGGTCTGGATACACATGATGAGAGCATTATACTGCCTCTGTACAAATCCCTAGTTAGACCGCACATGGAGTACTGTGTCCAGTTTTGGGCACCGGTGCTCAGGAAGGATATAATGGAACTAGAGAGAGTACAAAGGAGGGCAACAAAATTAATAAAGGGGATGGGAGAACTACAATACCCAGATAGATTAGCGAAATTAGGATTATTTAGTCTAGAAAAAAGACGACTGAGGGGCGATCTAATAACCATCTATAAGTATATAAGGGGACAATACAAATATCTCGCTGAGGATCTGTTTATACCAGATTTGCTATTTCATCCTTCTTCTCCACTAGATTTCTAAAACTTAACATGGACAAAACAGAATTCATCATCTTTCCCCCATCTCACGCAACCCCCCCAACGAACCTATCCATTACAGTAAATGGCTGCCCACTCTCCCCAGTCCCACAAGCCCGCTGTCTTGGGGTAATCCTTGACACTGATCTCTCCTTTAAACCACATATCCAAACCCTTTCCACTTCCTGCCGCCTCCAACTCAAAAATATTTCACGGATCCGCACATTCCTAAACCAAGAATCTGCAAAAACCCTAGTCCATGCCCTCATCATCTCCCGCCTTGACTACTGTAACCTCCTGCTCTGTGGCCTCCCCTCTAACACTCTTGCACCCCTCCAATCTATTCTAAACTCTGCTGCCCGACTAATCCACCTGTCCCCCCGCTATTCCCCGGCCTCTCCCCTCTGTCAATCCCTGCACTGGCTCCCCATCACCCAGAGACTCCAGTACAAAAGCCTAACCATGACATATAAAGCCATCCACAACCTGTCTCCTCCATACATCTGTGACCTCGTCTCACGGTACTTTCCTGCACGCAACCTCCGATCCTCACAAGATCTCCTTCTCTACTCCCCTATTATCTCCTCTTCCCACAATCGCATACAAGATTTCTCTCGTGCATCCCCCCTACTCTGGAATGCTCTACCACAACATATCAGACTCTCGCCTACCATCGAAACCTTCAAAAAGAACCTGAAGACCCACCTCTTCCGACGAGCCTACAACCTGCAGTAACCACCGATTGACCAAACCGCTGCACGGCCAGCTCTACCCTCACCTACTGTATCCTCACCCATCCCTTGTAGATTGTGAGCCCTCGCGGGCAGGGTCCTCTCTCCTCCTGTACCAGTTGTGACTTGTATTTTTCAAGATTATTGTACTTGTTTTATTATGTATACCCCTCCTCACATGTAAAGCGCCATGGAATAAATGGCGCTATAATAATAAATAATAATAATAATAATACCAAGGAAGGTGACGGGCACAAGGGGGCATTCTTTGCGTCTGGAAGAGAGAAGGTTTTTCCACCAACATAGAAGAGGATTCTTTACTGTTAGGGCAGTGAGAATCTGGAATTGCTTGCCTGAGGAGGTGGTGATGGCGAACTCAGTCGAGGGGTTCAAGAGAGGCTTGGATGTCTTCCTGGAGCAGAACAATATTGTATCATACAATTATTAGGTTCTGTAGAAGGACGTAGATCTGGGTATTTATTATGATGGAATATAGGCTGAACTGGATGGACAAATGTCTTTTTTCGGCCTTACTAACTATGTTACTATGTTACTATGTTACTATAAATACTGCATTTTATGGTTATTATATTAGGAATTTTTTTTGTTTTAATAATAATATTAATAATAATAATAATAATAGCCGTGGTATAACTCTCAGGTTTTATACATTTATTTTTTTTTATATTATGTATTTTTTCTTAGACTTGTATGTTTTGTCTATTCTTTTTCCAGGTTCCACTCCCTCAATTCATGAGTGTTATGAAGCTTCACCATTCTACATTTTTCCAGCTGCAGTAACAAAAGTCCTTCCACCGATCCTTAGGATCCATGATCTGTAAAATAATAGTCTACATCATGACGCCCGATTACAGAATGTGTCCAGTGATGTAATATTGTGATGCCTAGTGTGCTCAATATAATGTACTGCTATCTGTGAGCCGCTAACATAACAACATACATCACTGTAAGGAACCTGATGGAAAACATTGAAGCTGTGAATTAGCATACAGTACATCAAAGAGATTTCTGCCAGATGTCAAGCTCTATCTAAGTAGATATGACACACGCCTGCTCTCCGTCCATCAATACCCAGAGTTATTCCTCCGCAGGGTTTGTTATTCAGTACTTTGTGTCCAGAACAGTTCACTAATTACACAACCGAACACTTTTTTTTTAGAATTGCATATGCTAATTGTTCTATGCCATAACATACTTTAAACCAGACATATGGATAACATCTTGTGTATTAGAGTTGACCAGTGCAGGCAAATCAAAGACTTTCTCAAGTGCAGGACATTCATTTTAATTTTAGATGTAAGGTCTGAACTTTTACCACCGTCACATTTATAATTTTTTCAGGTTATCTTCAGAATATTCTTAATTAGGTATTCATTTTTTTTATGTGACCATCCAAATAAAAAGGATACACAATAGGCTAAAAATTCCTATTTTCCATAGATCACTTCAGTTTTACTGTGTAGGCTGAGACAGATTCAGCAGAGTTATCTCATTAGAATTAGAGGCAAGGAGATGTAATGGCTGACAACTCTACTGATTAGCGAGCAACGGTGTGTGTACAGATCTTCTGCCACTCTTTGGTCGAGAGTGATTTATGTCATCACTTAACAGTAAAGGGGAATTTCAGTTATAATAAGTCATCATCTATCCACAAGATAAGTGATAACTACTTGATTAGTGGTGGACCTGGAAAATAGGGACTTGTAGAGTATCTCAGTCCCAAAAAGATTGAACAGAACAAAAGCACACGTGTCTGCAGCTTTATTCAACCCGAAGGTACATTCCTCCATTCTGGCAATCAGTGGGGGTGTAAGCAGTCAAGTAGTTACACATTCAAGAGCTCTGTATAATCCCTCCTTCATTATTGATTGGTAGCTTTCTGCCTATGCACAGTGTACATAGAGAGATGCCAATCAGTGGTGTCAGCGGGGTTATACACAGCTCAGGATTCCGAGAACTGGTAGATAAAATCAAGATTTTATCAAAGCTGCAGCAAGCACTAATTTTCTCGAATTGTGTCTCTGCACTTATATCAAAATGTAAAGCGCTGCGGAATATGTTAGTGCTATATAAAAAAAATAAAGATTATTATTATTATTATATCATGCTCCTATCAGATTGGGTAGCAAAAATCTGGTGACATATTCCCTTAAAATACCTGTAAATATTCAGTATATTCCGTATGTTCATTTTTATTCTGCAGGTAAAATAACAATACCAAAACTTTGCAGGCTTTTTTTTTTTAAGATTTTTTACTTTTGCACACACACACACAAAAAAAATCACAATTTTTTATGGAATTCACCATGGGGGGAAATAAATATTGAAATAGTTTTATATTACATGTTGTTAAGGTTGTGACAATATAAAATATGAATCAATATTTCTTTTTGAACAATTTATAATAAAACATTTTGTGTTTATGATATATTTGTGAAGCAGAATGAAGACAATCAGCAATTCTGTCATTTGTTTTGTCATATTTCATTATGGCGTTCACCATACGGGATAAATATTGAAATACTTTTGCAGTATGGGTTGCTATAGATGTGGCAATACCAAATAGGCATACATTTTTCGAAGGACATATTGTTTTTTTTATAATAAACAGTTTTTCATTTTGAAATTTAGGGAACATTTTTTAACCCATTAGAAATGTTAATTTTACTGATTTTTCAGAAAAGGGCGTCCCGATATTCAATTAAGAAAGACAATGACACGATTTCCTATTGTGAAAACATTCGTTTTACAAACACAACGCAAAAAATTGGACCTAATTATAAAAAATTATAAAATCTTAGTTGATAGAAGCTAAAGATTAAGCGTCCCCCCAAAAAAGGACATTGGTAGATAATGGGTTAACATGCAATCCTTCGCTAATCGTTATAAAATCCACGTTATATACTGCTACAATCTATCGATGTGCTCTAAAAATATCGATGTACTTTTAAGTGGAATTTCTGTTTTCCTTTTCCGCCCACTTTGGGTTTCGAGGAACATTTGTATTGCTAGCGGTGTGTATTTGCTCACGCTCGCGTCTTTCGCCGACTACATCAGTAGTATGTCAGAAGGACGGACTAGCAAGGGATCAAGGGAATTAGCTATCGGAAACGCTTAAATAACGATTTTGGTGGAAGTGAGTGAGATCATGTCAGTGGCATAGGACTGTAGGAAAATCCCTAAAAATATTAAAAGCCAATCTATTCTTCAAAGCAAATCCTGGGGAATGAATAACACAATAAGTAATAATGTAAATGTTTACTCGCTCCTTCCAAAGACATTTCTCAAAGTACTTCTTCCAGATGAACGATGGAAACTGTTAATGGCACATGACAGCGGCCAATGAAAACATATAATGAAGTCTACGAAGAACAAAAGGACTGTTGTCCAGCTCCTCTGTAGAAGGCGAGTCTCACGTACAGATTCCTTCTATGCGTGGACACAGATGAGTACTAGACAGTAATGATTTACCTGCTCGATAGCAGCCTGGGACCGGTATTGAGGTTTCCACTGCTCGGCACAACCAAATCGACACTAATGGACAATTCGTATCACTAAGTTATTGACTTTCTGGCTAATGGTAAAAAAAGTATTTTGGAACAGTGATTTAACATGACCGTCTCCTTTGAATAATCTCTTTTCCTAAAGATAATTTGATCATGAGAATCCTTCTGCCGGGACTGTAATGCCTCATTGGACTACGTGCAATCTGAGGTGTTGGATTGTGAAACTGGTTAGGCTACGTTCACATTTGCGGTGTTGGGCGCAGCGTCGTCGACGGATACAGACGCATGCGTCATGCGCCCCTATCTTTAACATGGGGGGCGCATGGACATGCGCCGGTATGCGTTGTAATGCGTTTTATGACGCATGCGTCATTTTGACGCACAAGACAGGGCGCAGACGACGCTACTTGTAGCGTTTTCCCTGCGCCGAATTTCCTGATCTTTACTATCTTATGACAACGCATGCGTCACAAAACGCTACGTTGTGTATATGCGTTGTGGTTTGCGTCGCCGACGCTGCGCCCAGCAACGCAAATGTGAACATAGGCTTAGTCAAGAAGTTGAAACTGCCTTCGCTCTTATAAGTCCAATGACTGCCCAGTTCTCATTCTCTGTTATGTACCATGTATTCCTTTTCCTAGTTGACAGCTTACTGTTCATTAAAATTCTGCCAGCGCTATAGGTTCTGGAACTTCATTTACCTTCAATTTTCAACTGG
Organism: Ranitomeya imitator; assembly: GCF_032444005.1. NCBI lineage: Eukaryota > Metazoa > Chordata > Amphibia > Anura > Dendrobatidae > Ranitomeya > Ranitomeya imitator. Next base: position 508,559,323 of record NC_091287.1, read on the forward strand.
GAAAGACAGATAAAGACCTAGCCCAAATTCCTTACAATAGGTCCTATGATACTATATGGACTGACACCTTTTAATCCTGAGAACTATTTTTTTTTTCACTCTGCAACTTTTTATGGTGCAAATCATGCAGTAATAAATGATCTGCCTGGACTCTGAATCCAAAACTGGAATACAAAATAGTCTGTAAGGAGTATGAAATATCTGGTACCTTCTAGGCAATACCGGTATTACGACACCGTTCTATTTTCCTCCCAGGCAGCTACTAACTTCCTCTTTAGAAAAGATTAATAGGTCTGATAACTAAATGTCGCCTGATGCTTTGCAGAGGCATCATATAATGTAGATAGTTATAGTCAGATCACATTTAGTTTAATTTCGAGTTCTAAATATTATTCTTAATGAGAACAGGATGATGGAGAGCGAAGATGAAAGTATAAAACTCAAGGACGGCTTCTGCAGCAGCATGTGTATGACTAGCGCTGCACCCACCAACAAGGAACTACAGGAAAAAGCTGATATGATAGAAACTGACCACAGCGGAATACAAAAAAGGAAAACACAGTTCTAGGATGTATTAAGAGAAGCATAGAGTCTAGATCACGTGAAGTAATTATCCCCCTCTACTCCTCCTTGGTCAGGCCTCATCTAGAATACTGTGTACAGCATTGTGAAAAAGACATTGAAAAACTGGAGCAAGTTCAGAGAAGAGCGACCAGGATAGTGAGCGGACAGCAAAGTAAGTCCTAAGAGCAACGGCTAATTTTTTAGTCACTTTGGCCATGTGAGGGCTTATTGTTCGCGGGACGAGTTGTACTTTTGAACGACATCATTAGTTTTACCATGTCGTGTACTAGAAAACGGGAAAAAAAATTCCAAGTGCGGTGAAATTGCAAAAAAGTGCATTCCCACACTTGTTTTGTTTGGCTTTTTTACTAGGTTCACTAAATGCTAAAACTGACCTGCTATTATGATTCTCCAGATCATTACAAGTTCATAGACATGTTTAGGTTCTTTTTTATCTAAGTGGTGAAAAAAATTTCCAAACTTTGCTAAAAAAAAGTGCACAATTTTCCAATACCCGTAGTGTCTCCATTTTTCTTGATCTGGGGTCGGGTGAGGGCTTATTTTTTGAGTGCCAAGCTGGCGAATTTAATGACACCATTTTGGTGCAGATAGGATCTTTTGATAGCCTGACTGTTGCGGCAACCAAAAAAAGTAATTCTGGTGGTTTGACTTTTTTCTCACTACGCCATTTAGCGATCAGGTTAATCCTTTCTTTTATTGATAGATCTGAACCCGGCGATGCCAAATATGTGTAAGTTTGATTTTTTTTTAATTGTTTTATTTTGAATGGGGCGAAAGGGAGGAGATTTAATCTTTTATATTTTTTTATTTTTTTTTCATTTTTTTTTAAACTTTTTTCTAAAAATTTTGGCATGCTTCCACAGCCTCCATGGGAGACTTAAAGCTGCCATAACCCAATCGGCTGTGCTACATAGAGGCAATGATCAGATCGCTCCTATGTAGCAGAATTACTGCGTTGCTATGAGTGCCAACCACAGGGTGGCGCTCATAGCAATCCGGCATCAACAGCCATAGAGGTCTCAAGGAGACCTTTTGTTGTCATGCTGACGCACCACTGACCCCGATCATGTGATGGGATCAGCAGTGCGCGTATTTCTATATTTCCAGCCCGATGGCCAGAAGCGTGCATTAAATGCTGCTGTCAGATTTTGACAGCAACTTTTAACTAGTTAATAGGCGCGGGTAGAACGCAATTCCACCCGCACCTATTGCGGGCAAATGTCAGCTGTTCAAAACAGCTGACATGTCCCGGCTTTGATGCGGGCTCACCCGCTAATATCAAAGCTGGGGTACTGCTATCGGACATACTATTCCGTTCGATGGCAGAAAGGGGTTAAGGGATCTTGGAATGTTTAGCTTGCAAAAAAGTAGGCTAAGGCTATGTCTCCACATTCAGGATTTCCTGCACTTTGGACGCAGCGGATACCCCACTCTGCCCATAGCGCTGCCCCTGTTGTACACGCGGTGATTCCGGATGTTTTCATTGAACATATGCGGAATCACTGCATCGTATTCATAGACTGGGCTATTTATCTTGCGGAGACGGAGCATCTCCACAAGATAAATAGACATGCTGCAGTCTATAAAGACATGCTGCATGTCGGGTTACGCAGGGCCGTCAGATGCGGCCCTGTACGCATAGTGGAGATGGGATTTCAAAAATCCCCTACACTATGCAAATCCTGAAGGTTTCCTGACCGTAGAAACATAGCCTTAGAAGAGACTTAATAGCTGTCTACCAATATCTAAAGGGATGTCACAGTGTAGAGGGATCATCATTCTCATTTGCACAAGGAAACACGAGAAGCAATGGGATGAAACTGACAGGGAGAAGATACAGATTAGATATAGGAAAAAACTTTTTGACAGTGAGAGTGATCAACGAGTGGAACAGGCTGCCACGAGAGGTGGTGAGTTCTCCTTCAATGGAAGTCTTCAAACAGAGGCTGGACAGACATGAGATGGTTTAGTGAATCCTGCATTGAGCAGGGGGTTGGACACGACGACTCAGGAGGTCCCTTCCAACCGTAACATTCTATAGTTCTATGAAAGTGCTAGACTTGTGATTGTCAGCCATCACATAACTGAATTATTGCCATGTAATGACCCAGGTCCATTCTGCCTGACATTTTATCACTGAGGAACCTGCAAGGGACAGAAGTGAAATCTGACATCATGATTACACATCAGAATACACAGAGGAGGCTAGTTTTCACAAGAGTTTTCTTTTAGTCAGAAATTATTTTAGTTTCATACTCTACTCACCTCCGGTTAGCATCAGCGCACACTTGCACATACAATTGTCATTATCCGCATCCTTTGTACTGAAATCCGCCCCGTGTAAGATCAGACTGCTTTGTTTTCCTGCAGTTCCGCTGTGACCTTTCAAGTATAATCTAGAACAGACCAGAAGACAAAAGATAACCTATTTGCTGCATAATTAGAGATTAATGGATTCTTACCCTAATTATGACTCTTGGTAAAATAAATGAGCATACCGGACATATAAACCTGGCATTACAGCAAGAACAAATTGTACGTAACAATGGCTTGTATTAACGTAAATGGACCTTGTAATCTAGTTTTGGGCTTGATTAACCCATCGTTAATTAAATAAGGAAAATAATTGATGTTTATTTATTGTAATATTATAAGAATTAATAAAATCACCCAGGCCTCATTTATAAAACCCAGTGCAGTTCAAAAAATGGAGACTTTACTCATGATTAACATTTCGATCCCATTTTGCTACAGCAGGCATTTTAGTGTAATTCCTGACATAAAAATGTACAAAGCTGTCCTTCCTTCTTTTTACTCTTGGCTGAACATGTCTTTGGATAAGTGATGTGAGCTAATCAGCTTTAAAATCATTTTGTGATACTCTGTTGGGAAATGTTTATGCTAAAGGTGTCTGTATTATGCCACCTGGAGGTTTTTGATGGGAGTTGGTGCTGCTTGAGGGTTTTTTGGGAAATAGAGCCAGGGAGACAGAGGAATTGGGAAATGCTTTGACACTCCCAAAGCACTTAAGTCTTATTTGCATATAAATTAAAACTGTGATTTTAATAGTCAGGGAGCAACAGATTTCATAAGTAAAGAATATAATGGCATTATCTTTCAGACAGCAACACGACCCTAATAAACCGCCTAGAGGTGGATCTTTCTGACAGATTCCTTTAAAGACAAACAAACAGGGCTTTACTCATCCTCCCTGGGTCCGAAGTTGATTCTCCGCCCCTGCTCCTGTTGTCTGTAACTGTCTGCAGCGCTGATATCGCATTCACAGTGCGGCATCCAATCACTGTGCTCAGCGGCTCTGAGAGCCTCGTGCCATCAGCTCGGGCAAAGGCGCGGAGATCAATCGTTGGCTACAGTGCAGTCAACATGACCTCAGCGCTGCAGATCATAACAGATGCAGGGATCCGGAGGGAAAAAATAGGAAAGAACAAGGGCAAACAAGGGATGACCAATACAAAAAAAGATCCTTTTATTGAGATATCAAATAACAGACGAAAGGAAACACTTTAAAAACTAAAAAAAACGCACAATGGTCACAGAAATAACTTGAATCTAACAAAAGTAAGAATAAATAAAAAATCTATGAAAATGAACAAATGAAAGTCCGACATTGCTTTTCAACCATGCTTCCACAGAATAAAAAAAATAAAATAAAACTCATGAAATAGGCCTGGAAAGAAATTCTGTGGAAGCATGGTTGAAAAGCAATGTCGGACTTTCATTTGTTCATTTTCATAGATCTTTTATTTATTCTTACTTTTGTTAGATTCAAATTATTTCTGTGACCATTGTGGGTTTTCCTGTCATTAAACGAGGGGTACCAACAATTTTGACCCCCTCTAACCGCTATTATGGTAAAAAGTGCTGACCCCTAATAATAATCAAGATGATAATCCACAAGAAATGTTGGTATTTTATAACCAGGCACATACACACGTGGTAATTGTTGAAAAAACAACATAAAAAGCCAGACTCGAATTTGCCAAACTACATGTTGACAAGCCACCTTTATTCTGGGAGAATGTCCTATGGACAGATAAGACAAAAATGGAACTTTTTGGCAAGGCACATCAGCTCTACGTTCATAGATGGAATAATGAAGCATTTCAAGAAAAGAACATTGTCCCTGCTGTGAATGAGGCAAACAGCAGCTAATTAAATAGACTGGCGTAAAATAAAAATGTGGCAGGATAAAGAAAAGGTGGATAGGGGCCACGCAGGAGGACAAATGTTGCGGAGGACTGGCAAATCCCACGCATTTCACCATTGCGGTGTGTGGCTTTTTCAGGGGAAATGTGACACAAATAATATGAAATTCTAGGAAAGTAATCTGATGCATAAAATAATATTAATGATGTGAAAATTAAAATAGAATATGATAATTGTAATATAAATATACTAATAATTGTATAAAAGTGTGCATAAATAAGGGTAGCCGTCTATCTTAATCTCTTGCAATTGGTCATGTTCTTTCTTTTGTAACTACTATCTTTCCTATCTATTTTCACTTAATTATATAAAGTTTTTGTGTTTAATGTAAATGCACAAAGCAAAAAGCTGTCTACATATTTTCTACAATAGGGTAACTCAGCTTTATAGCTCTTCACACATTGCCTGCTGTGTGCATTGACCTTTTGGCTATGTATAAAGATACAACGTGACGATTAATGTGTTTTTCGGTGACCATGTTGTGTATTGAGGATTTAGCAACACTCATTTTTCACCCAAGACAAAACAAACAGCTTTTGTGGCGCTGACTGAAGGGTGTTCTCAGAATCGTGTACAGAAAGTCATAATCCTGCAGTATGGAGTCAGCATCATCTGTCCACCGCATGACTGCATGCACCAAACATAATAAATAACATGTCACCGAGTGCTACACAAGCTGTAATTACAATATAAACACGGAACAGGAGGCAAGGATGCAAGATCTACCATTATGTGGTCTATGTATCTAGTATTCAGAGATCAATGTGCTCCTAGAACCCCATCAGGTACAGAATACAGTGTAGTATAAATTGTATTGACAATAAATACCCATTGTACGTGATCTGTAGAGCAGCGCAGATACTCAGATTGGACAGTCCAGAAATTAAGAGGTTTATATTGTTCACAAATTGGGAGGGTATTACTTATCACTGATTCCAATATTTTATGGAATGGATTACCTGCACCTTCACGTTAGTGAGCTCCATATTCGGCATTGTTAGTTTGCATACTATAGTTGTCACAGCAGCTTGCACGTGTCGATTTATCCTGCCTGTCTTTTAGAGATGGGCGAATTCCAACACTAGAGTTCGGCATCGGTACCGAACACCTACTGTTCGGGCACGGACACCGAACACGGACTTCACCAGGAAGTCTGTGTTACTGTTTGGGTTTGGCTGCCCAAACACCGGGTGTTCGTTGTGCTGTCATGAACAAACACCGATTCTGATCGGCGGTGAAATCATCGCTGCCGGTCAGAGAGCCGTAGTTCCCACACTGTCAAATGACAGCGTGAGCGCTCAGCTGTGATCGGAGGTATAAAATTTACCACCAGTCACTGGTGTCAGCTGATGGGACAACTGCTTCCATTATACGATACCTGCTGCCACTAATAACAGCGAGCACAGGAGCAGCTGATTGGTGTATTCATTAGCCGGCTCCTGCGCTGTAAATGAATAATTAAAAAAAAAACGTCATGGGTTCCTCTGTATTTTACATAACCAGCCAGGCAAAAACTCATAGCTGGGGGCTGCAACCCTCAGCTGTCAGCTTCAGCAAGGTTGGTTATCAAGAATAGAGTGTTTTCTTTTAATTGTTTGAATGAATAATTTAAAAAAATGGTGTGGGGTCACCCCCATTTTTGTCAATAAGCCTTGCTAAAGCAGACAGCTGGAGGCTGGTATTCTCAGGCTTGTAAGGGGCCATGGATATTGGCACTCCAGCCTAAAAATAGCGGCCCACAGCTGCCCAAAAAAGGCACATCAATTAGATGTGCCAATTCTGGTGCTTTGCCCAGCTCTTCAAACTTGCCCTGTAGCAGTGGCAAGTGGGGTTAATATTTGAGAGGTTGATGTCACCTTAGTATTGTCAGGTGACATCAAGCCCACGGATTAGTAATGGAGAGGCATCTATAGGACACTTATCTATTACTAATCCTATAGTGGTATGGTAAAAGACATAGCCACAATAAAAAAAGTCCATTATTAGAAATAAAATAAAACACTGTTTTGTGTTTTTTTATTTTAATATAACAAACACAGGTATACTCACCAATCGCCTATTCCACTGAAGCCCTTGCTCTCCTGCCATAAGCCAAAAATAAAAAAACAACATTATTCCTCACCTCTCCGTCGTTCTGTCCCATGCCGTAATCCATGTCAGGGGATAAATAGTTTTCAACCTGGAAAGTGCCAAGATGCGACCGTCCAGGCTGAGACTCACTGGTGATTTAAGTGCTGCTAGCGCAGCATCAGTGACTGACATTGATGTCATCCAGGTTACTGCCGGTCAGTGAGGCTGAGTTCCCTCCCAGACTGAATTACCATGACCTCGGTGAGATCCCCGCTAGCACTGTGAGAGTTTTTCATGGTCATGGGAGTTCAGCCCAGCAGGGAACTCTTACGGTGCTAGTGGGGATCTCACCACGGTCACGGCAGTTCAGACCGGGAGCGCAGCCTTACTGACTAGCAGTAACCTCGATGACATCACAGCCAGTCTATGTATCTCTACCACCTGAGCACCTGAGCACCTGAGCAAAGTGGTGGGACACATAGACTAGCATAGATGGAAGCAAATCTATTGTGGTCCCAGAGAGGTAATAAATCTAAACATTTATTGCATCATTTAAAACTCCATAGAGGTCAGAGACAAATTGAACATGGAGGGGATCACATAAAAAGGAAAGACCTACATGTTTTGGTGGTGTGCCTTACTCATGGTCTGTGTTAGGGCTAGCGGAATGCACCAAATAATTAAATAGATAGAATAAGGTGCGTTCGCAGCCCGGGGTCCACCGTGCAGAGATGGAACCTGCTGCTAAATAATGACGGACTATATGGCGGTACAATGAGGATACACACATGGGTTAAATTCACCCTGTATGAAGAAAGCGATCCTTGTTAAGTCACAGGGTCGCGGTACCGCACAGAGAGCGCAAGCAAAGAATCACAGAACTCTATCCCAGGACACAGGATTAGAGTTAGTGTAGACCTCTTGCGATCGACACCACAATTGGGGTATCAGAGTAACTAATATGCACAGAAGTGCGTGCTATGCCACACTAGCGGACGCCACAAACCACCCAGACTTGGGTAAGGTAAGCGCTCTAATAGCGCACAGCGCTGCACTGGCAGTCACAGCAGTAGACATCCACCTTTCGCGAGCAGTCATACACAAGGGAGGGGATGTTTAAAGAACGACTTGCACTCATCAACACACACACGTTTTCAAATATATACTAGCACATGGCCATGTGGCCATGCAAACCTTTTATAGCTTCAGCAAGTACAGCACCTTCCCAGAAGGACCAATGGGAGTTTGCCACAGAAGAAGACAACTTCAGGACCTTCCTAGAGGACCAATGGGGTTTGCTGGAAAAGCTGGACTTAGTCCCAGAAAGACCTGCTTGCTGCTGAACATTGCTGGCTACAAGGACAGAGCCTGGAAGGGCAGTAGTAACCAGTCGTCCAGTATTAGCCTGAGCTAGACGCTGGGACCGACGTCTCCGCTGAGCAGTCTCCACTGTGGCTGGAGAAGAATGAGAGACCACAGCGGAGGTGGTTTGAGATTCCTCCCGTGCAGAGGCAGGAAATCAACACCTAACAGTCTGAACACTAATCCCGACACATGGACTAGGCTCTCCTCCAATGACCATGACAAAATTAGCATGTGTCATATTGGCACCCATCGCGGTCCTGCATTGCTGCATGTAGAAATCACCACAGAATACAAAATAATTATTAAGTACAGTTTTAAATATTCAAAGTACTTGTGGACTTGTTAAGAGTATCACATATTACTGATAAAACTTTTGTGTGATTAATTGAGGTATATCATGAAACCACATCGAATGAAACAAGAATTATGTCACAATCGAATTTAACTGTCTGTAACGTACATAAAAATTCAGTAGTATCCAAGATTAATGATGTCACCATTTTAGCAAGTGGACTAAGTATTTATCTTTATGTCTAATATTCAGCTATACATCAATCTATCTATTTCATAGCTATTTCATGTCGCTCTACCTTTTTATATTACTATTATTTAAATGTATATATTATTAGGCATCAAATATTTTACATGATTCATATCATTATTACTTCCATGTTTTTTGATTACTACATTAGTGATATATCATCATTTTTATGACAAATTAGAAATAATAAGAACATTAATTGACACCAAAAGTATTTTTTGCATGCTTGTCCATCTATCTAACTATCTATCTAACTATCTATCTATTATCTATCTATCTATCTAAATATCTATCTATTATCTATATGTCTGTCTGTCTATCTATCTTTAAGGACTCTAGTATGAAATAGGTAATATTGTGTAAGGTCTCAATCACACATCCGATTTTTTTGCATACGAGAAAATCGGACCAATTATTCTGATCAGATTCCATTCAGAGTTTGATCAGAGTGTGGTCTGAGAATCATCCGATTTTCTCATACATGTGTAGACATTAAAATAAAAAATTCTCCACCATCCTTTTGGCAGTCCATGAATATCGGACGGCACTCGGATGTCATCTGTGTGTGGTCCGATTTTTTTCACAGACCCATTGACATGCATTGCTAATTTTGATCCGACCCTCGGATTAAAATCTGACATGTTTCCGATATTTTCCGGGGACCATTTGATCTGAGGAAAAGATTAGACGTGATGATCCCATAAGAATATCAAAGGTATGAGTGCTATCTGTGAAAAACACGGCTAGCAGTTGTATGCAAAAATCTGACGTCTGAATGAGGCCTTACGGAGATACCAGAGATAAAGAATTAATTGATATCAAGAATATAGATTACTGCAAACACAGCGTCTATATCAGTGTATGAGTACATAGAATATGAGTTATTTTTTTTATTCCTACTTATTTCACTTTTTGACACTTCGAAGAAGAATCATAGACCGTCCTCACGACTACCATAGACACAATAAGAAAACATCCCAACTAAAGCTCCGCACAGCACTAATCCCCCATGTGAGGCTGAGGAAGTAACAGACTTTGCAGCTCATTTGTAAGACGCAATGCAGTAAGTGGTGAGAGATGGCAGGTAGAGAGCGGGGAGTGCTGACAATGGCTATTAGCGGAGATTGGAGCTGATCAGTAACATGCTGTGTTTTGACATCGGTAAGGAGCAGCTGTAGGTGCCCTAATCAGGAGCGCGTATTATTAGACTGCCGGATAAGCCCAAATGTTTATAGAATCTGATGTACTGGTAGCAGTAGTAGGACATTAGTGCTTCACGGCCTTTCATGTCCAAGGCTCCATTTATTTTTACTGACACAGGCTCTGACACCATTCAGACCGTGGCCGAGACATTTTATTAACTACACGAAGACTTCACGTAAAAAGAAAAATAATCACCAATTCACGAAACCAGACAAAATAATTCACAAATCAGCTCACGTCAGGTTGAGAAAAAGCAGCTCCTTTCATTATTGTGTATTTAGCGGTGCTGTCGCCTCTTAAGAGGGTTAATTTGTTTATTTTTCCAATAGAGATCAAGCGAGTCAGATATGTGTATAAATATAACAGCTTAATATATATACATAATTATATATTTCTAAATAAAGTCTTGGGTTAAGGGGATGCTGTACGGTAACAGGGGTCAATTTATTGCTATTTTAAGGGAACAAAATCTATTAGACTACTTTAGTGAGAGGAGATGAAAAGAAAAGAACAGTGGACAATCTGTGCTTACTTGTATCCGGATATGGTTTCATAGTTTCATAGATTTTAAGCTTGAAGCTTAAGTCCATCGAGTCCAACCTATAGCCTAAAATTTTGATCCAGAAGAAGGCTAAAATTCCATGGGCAGACATCAATAGCTCCATTTTAGGGCAAAAAATGTATTCCCAACTCCACATAATGGCGATCAGATTAGATCCCTGGATCAACGCCCCATCACAGCATCTAGTGCCCTTACCCTGTAATATTATATTTATAAAGACAAGCATTCAGACGCCTCCTGAATTTTAGTAGTGAATCAACCATTACAACATCATACGGCAGAGAGTTCTATAGTCTCACTGCTCTTACAGTAAAGAATCCACGTTTGTGATTATGATTAAACCTTCTTTCCTCCAGACGTAGAGGATGCCCCTTGTCCCTGTCGCAGGCCTAAGTGAAAAAGATAATTGGAAAGATCTCTGTACTGTCCCCTCATATCTTTGTACATTGTAATAAGATCACCCCAAATCTTCACTTTTCAAAACTGAATAACCCCAAGTTTGAAAACCCATCTTGATATTGCAGTGAATCCAATGTCCTAATAACCTTGGGCTCTCTTCTCTGCACCCTCTTTAGTTCTGCTATATCCTTCTTATACACTGGAAACCAAAATTGTACACAGTATTTTAAGTGTGGCCGCACAAGTGGCTTGTAGAGAGGTAAAACAATTTTTTCATCATGAGCAACTATGCCTCTTTTAATGCATCCAATTATTCTATTTGCCTTCTGATAAATTATCCTCCTCTGTGTTGATCCCGCAGAGTTCAGCATCATCTGTAAATATTCTACTCTATGTACCCCCTACAAAATCATAAAGAAATATGTTAAAAAGAAGAGGGCACAATACTGACCCCTATGGTACCCCACTTTTAACTGTGGCTCAATCCGAGTGTGCTCCATTAATAATCATCCTGGTGGTCTGTCTCTAGAAGGATGTCTCTAAAAAGATAATAGCAAATATGACAGCAGAAATATGCCAGAAAAATAACCCCCTTCTATAGATGCTTCATTATTATTATTACTATGCTTCGTTATTGCTATCAATCAGACAATCGATCTGCTTCATCCTCAGGTATGTCCTCTGGCTGCTACCCCAAATCCCATCACCATCACCCAACTATCCTGATCTTCCTCACCCAACTATTCCTGGTATGTCCGCTGGCTGCTATTACTGTTTTTTTTTTCTCCTTCCCCTTCATGTTTTCTCATTTATTTCCTTCATGCCAATACACAGTTGGCTTTATCTTTAAATTTGGATCTATTTCCCCTTGCATTTTCCCTTCTTACTTCTAATTAATCCCCTCCTGTGTCTGTGACCAGTCTTCCTGCTGCCCCTCCCTCCTAATCACACATGGCCTATTTCATGTGCACTACTTAGCTTGTTATAAATTCAGAGACACAGGTCTGTCTCGACCGGGGTCTGTCTCTAAAAGGATAACAGCAAATATGACAGCAGAAATATGCCAGAAATGAGCCAGAAGTGAACAGAAGGTAAGACTAACCACTGTTAATAAATGTACTAAATTTCTTTTCCTTTCCACCACACTTACTCTCACCATGCTGACATATGCTCTAAGAGTTTTGGCTCCGTTACTCCTCAGCCTCCTTTGCTATCCCCAAACCCCAGCACCCTCTAACCAAGTAATAATCTCTCCTTCCCTCCTGCCTCCCCACCTGTCCTCCTCTGCTGAGCTCCTCCTCAACCTCAGACCTCTCCTAATAAAACACAAAACAAGCCACCCACTCTCCTTCTCCCACCTGCTCTCTCTCTCTGCTTCTCCACACTGCTGGAGACATATCTCCCAATCCTGGACCCCCACAGCTCATACCTCCCATTACTACCCACTCATATCGCTCCCAACCCACTATAAACACCCAAAATCTTGCCCACCTCCAATCCATTCCCATGACGCCCACCCCCCTGCACCCTCTCTCTGGATCACTATGGAATGCTCACTCCATCTGCAATAAACTCCACGTGATTCACAACCTCTTTACCTCTCGCAATCTTTTCTTTCTGGGCATCACAGAAACATGGCTGACACCCTCTGACACAGCCTCCCCCGCTGCACTATGTTACGGTGGCCTCCACTTCACCCACACTCCTCGCCCTGGCAATAAACATGGTGGAGGAGTGGGTCTTCTCCTTTCTTCCAACTGTAGCTTTAACCCAATCCCACCTCTACCCTCCCTTATCCTCCCTTCTTTTGAAGTCCACACTGTCCGCATCTACTCCCCCTACAACCTCCAAATGGCAGTCATATACTGACCTCCGGGCCCGACCACTGCCACTGCCCTACAATGTCACTCTTGCATCAGCTATTGACATGGTCACCCCTGTCATGCATAGCAGAGTGCGACGAACCTATAAACCCTGGCACAATAACATCACTAAAAAGCTTCAGCAATCATCCAGAATTGCAGAACGGTTTTGGAAGAAAACTCATTCGTAAGATGATTTCACTGCACTCAAACAAGCAACACTTGCATTCAAATCAACTCTCTCCTCTGCTAAACCGGCCTATTTCACAACCCTCGTATCTTCCCTATCCCACAACCCCAAACAGTTGTTCAACACTTTTAACTCCCTCCTCCGCCCACCACTGCCCCCTCTGAGTTTCCTAATCGTGACTGAGGACTTTGCCATGCACTTCAAAAATAAGATCGACCAAACAAGGCAAATCTTTGCGGTCAAACCACCACAACCCCGTTGTATACCAGACCAATGCCCAAACCCCATAACTTCCCTCTCCAAAATCACTGAAGGGGAGCTTGCAAATCTACTCTCAAAATCACACCTCACCACTTGTGCACTTAACCCCATCCCATCCCACCTCCTCCCCAACCTCACCACCACACTTATCCCATCCCCAACCCATCTCTTCAACCTATCACTAACTTCTAATACCTTCCCCACTGCTTTCAATCATGCCACAATTACACCTATCCTTAAAAAGCCATCCCTAGACCCAAGCGCTATGTCCAGCTATCGCCCCATATCTTTACTCCCATTTGCATCGAAACTCTTTGAGCAGCACGTCCATGCTGAACTTTCCTCTCACTTTGCATCTAACTCTCTCTTCGACAACCTACAATCTGGCTTCTGTCCCCACCATTCCACTGAGACTGCTCTGACCAAAATTACTAACAACTTACAGCCAAAGCTAACAGACAATTCTCTATACTCCTTCTTCTAGACCTGTCCTCTGCCTTCGACACAGTTGACCACTGACTCCTACTACAGATCTACTCTTCCTTTGGAGTCAAAGACCTTGCCCTATCTTGGATCTCCTCATACCTTACCAACCGCACATTTAGCGTTTCCTACTCCCATACCACCTCTTCATCTCACCCCCTCTCTGTTGGTGTCCCTCAAGGCTCTGTCCTTGTGCCCTTACTCTTCTCAATCTATACACTCGGCCTGGGACAACTCATAAGGTCCTATGGCTTCCAGTACCATCTATATGCCAATGACACTCAGATCTACCTCTCTGGTCCAGATGTCACCTCTCTGCTCTCCAGAATCCCGGAGTGTCTATCAGCCATATCCTCCTTCTCCTCTCACTTCCTGATGCTCAATGTGGACAAATCTGAACTAATTATCTTTCCTCCATCTCGCATATCTTCCCTACCTGATCTATCTATCAAAATAAATGAAATCACATTCCCCTGTCCCCAAAATCCGTTGCCTCGGAGTAACCCTGGACTCTGCCCTGTCCTTCAAACCGCACATCCAAGCTCTCGCCACCTCCTGTCGCCTCCAGCTCAAAAATATATTCAGAATCCGCCCATTCCTCAACCCTCACTCTACCAAAATGCTTGTGCATGCCCTCATCATCTCCCGCCTCGACTACTGCAACATACTCCACTGTGGCCTACTTCTAACATCCTCGCAGCCCTCCAGTCCATCCTTAACTCTGCTGCCCAACTAATTAATCTCTCTCCTCCCTACATTCCTGCTTCCCCTCTTTGCAAATCCCTTCACTGGCTCCCAATTTCCCAGCGTATCCAGTTTAAACTACTAACGATTACCTACAAAGCCATCTATAACCTTTCTCCTCTGTATATTTCCAAACTAATCTCTCAATATCTTCCCTCACGTAATCTCCGGTCCTTCCAAGGCCTCCTTCTCTCCTCCACACTTATTCGCTCCTCACCCAATCGCCTCCAAGACTTCTCCCGAATATCCCCCATCCTCTGGAATTCTGTCCCACAACACGTCCGGTTATTCATCACATTTGGATCCTTCAAAAGAAACCTGAAAACCCACTTCTTCAAAGAAGCTTTCAGCCTGTAACGACCACATGACAACCTCAACACCATCGAAGCTACTGCAACCCTCGACCTACTGTCTCCTTCCCCATAATCCTGTAGAATGTAAGCCCACAAAGGCAGGGTCCTCTCCCCTCTGTATCAGTCTGTCATTGTTAGTTTTGTTTACTGTAAGTGATATTTGCATTTTGATGTAACCCCTTCTCATGTACAGCACCATGCACCATGAAATTAATGGTGCTATATAAATAAATAAATAATATCAATCCTTTGTTTCCAATCACTGAGACAATTATTAAATCATTTACACATAGTTTCCCCTAGTCCCATTTTTTACACTTTATATGCCAATCCTCTGTATAGCATCCTTTCAAATGTCTTTAAAAAATGCACAATGAAAACGTGCACTGTATTTCCTTGGACCAGTTTGGAACTTATCTCCTTATAGAAGCTGATCAGATTAGGTTGATAGGACTACTCTCTCATAAAACCATGCTGATGCTGGATCATAAGGTTATTCTTATTGAGATAGTCCAGGAAACCATCTGTTAGGAAACCCTTAAGGATTTTACCCACAGCCGAAGTTAATCTTACCGGCCTATAATTTCCTGGCTCAGAATTTGTCACCTTTTTGAATATTGGCGAAACCTTTGCTATGCACCAGTCCTGTGACACAAACCCTGTTATTATTGAATCTGTGAATATTAAAAATACCGGTCTGTCTATAACTGTATTTAATTACTGAAGTACTTGGGGGTGCATGCCATCCGGACCCGGGAATTTGTCTACTTTAGTGATTTTGAGGCAGAGGCTTACTTCCTGGTGGGTTAAGCAGGTGACTTCTAGTGGCGAATTTCTACCATCAATATAATTTTTCAGTTTCTTATTGTTTATATAGGTGAAGAATAGTTTTGGATTATTTTTGCCTTCTTTGGCAATGAGTATCTCTGTTTTCTTTCTATAACTAATGCCTCATCACTACCCATTTGCTTTAATTCTTCAAACACTTTCTTTTTGTCATTTATTATGTCCCTCACAGCTCAATTTAGCTATAGTGGTTTCCTACTATTTCCAGCTTGCTTATTCCCATAGGATATATATATATATATTGTGCACGGGATCTATTGAGGATGTTTATAAAAGTGTCCCATTTGCTTTGTGTACTTTTATTTCTCAGAACATTGTCCCAGTTAATAGCACTAAGGCTACTTTCACACTGGCGTTTTTTTTAATACGTCACAATGCGTCGTTTAGGGGAAAAAACGCATCCTGCAAAGTTGTTTGCAGGATGCGTTTTTGCCCCATAGAGTTACATTACCGATGCTTTGCGACGTATTGACACACGTCGCAACCGTCTTGTGACGGTTGCGCCATGTTGTGGCGGACCGCCGGGAGCAAAAAACGTTAAATGTAACGTTTTTTGCAGCCGACGGACCGCTTTTTCTGACCGTGCATGCGCGGCTGGAACTCCGCCCCCACCTCCCCGCACCTCACAATGGGGCAGCGGATGCGCCGGAGAAATGCATCCGCTGCACCCATTGTGTGGCACAACAACTGCTAGCGTCGGAATCTCGGCCCGACGCAATGCGACGGGCCGAATCCGACGCTAGTGTGAAAGTAGCCTAAGATGATCTCTCAGCCATTAGAAATTCGCCTTTCTGACGTCTAGTGTCCTTGTAGCTTCTCTACTATACATCTTAATAAAGGGATTATGAAAATGTATTAAAAATGTATTACTTTGTGATCGCTATTATTCAAGTGGCACCCAACCCACTAGACTAGATAGCAAATAAATAGTGATGTACCTGCTAATATGTCTGACTTTAGTTACAAAAACAGAAACCTATTTGAAGCACAAACTGATGCTGTAAATTCAGCTACATATATAACATTGGGTGAATCACTATCAAGTGTAGTGTGGCTAATGGTCGCATAGTCGATGGGAGGTATGTGTCACAGAGATGGCTTGTCTCTCTGATGTAACCCGGAGTATTTTATCTGGTGCATGAAAGCACTAAGGCTAAGTTCACATTAGCGTTGTGCGGGGCTGCGTCGGGCGCAGCCGCGGCGACGCATGTGTCATGCGCCCCTATATTTAACATGGGAGGCGCATGGACATGCGTTGTCTTGCGTTTTGTGACGCATGTGTCATTTTGGCGCAACAGAAAATGCTGCATGATGCAGTTTTTTCTGCGCCAAAAATCATGCAAAAATGAATGCATGCGTCACAAAAAGCTGCGTTTTGCATGCGTTTTTGCATGCGTTGTGCGTTGCTTCTCCGACGCAGCACCGAACAACGCAAATGTGAACGTAGCCTAAGAGGTTTGTTTGTTGCACCTGGGTCCGGGTTGTGGGTAGCTATGAGAGATGGGCGGGTCTGGTTACCCACATACCTCACCTCTGAGTGTGGTTACAGCCCATATAATGGAGGCTGTTGTTTGGCACATGGTCTGTGTGTTGGGAGGGAGAAGGCCTCCTGTGTGTGTGGCTCCAGACCGAGCCTGAGTACTGGACATTACTCCAGCCAGTGTGTCCACAGGCTTGGAGCAGCAGAGCCCTGCTATAGACATTAATACTTTGTTTAGCCTGATCTAAAGGCTGTTTACTTTCTGTTTTTGCTTTTGAGTTTATGAAGCAATAAACCCACATGAACATTTAAAGGAACGTGCCTCCTGTTTTCCTCCCATTGCACCCGACTGACGACTTCCCCTGACGAAGCCAATTCCATTGGTGACACGCATTGGGTCTGACAGGCATTTGTGGGCTCAAGACTGTGGCAAGTATGCTTTGACTTTTACATTGCTATTTCTTTTTTGACATCTGCAGCCTATTGCACTGTGCACTTTCCATTACTCTGCACTGTATGACTTGTTGTTGCACTATAGTGCGGTTGGTGTTTCATTACACACCAACACTTTTGATAATTGATTGTTCCTATATGATGTCCAGAGTTTTTCTGACATGTTGTAAATATTAAGATCCCAATATATGTGAAATATAAATTTATTACCTTGCCAGTGTATCTCTTGTATACTGGTGCTTATGTGCATATGAGGGCTGTTGCTATTAATTTTGTATATATTTATATACCTTTTGCATATTATTATGTACTTGGGTTCTGCACTGATTATCTTTACAACAATTGTTTGCATACCAGTGCTCATGTGCATATAAAAGCCTTTGCCACATACATCTTTTGTATTTAATATATATTTTATATATTTAAAGGGAACCTGTCACCCCCAAAATCGAAGGTGAGCTAAGCCCACCAGCATCAGGGGCTTATCTACAGCATTCTGTAATGCTGTAGATAAGCCCCCGACGTATCCTGAAAGATGAGAAAAAGAGGTTAGATTATACTCACCCAGGGGCGGTCCCGCTGTGGTTCTGGTCTGATGGGTATTGCGGTTTGGTCCATGGCCTCCCATCTTCTTACGATGACGTCCTCTTCTTGTCTTCATGCTGTGGCTCCGGCGCAGGCGCACTTTGCATGCCCTGTTTAGGGCAGAGCAAAGTACTGCAGTGCGCAGGCGCCAGGAAAGGTCAGAGAGGCCTGTTGCCTGCGCACTGCAGTACTTTGCTCCGCCCTCAACAGGGCAGACAAAGTACGCCTGTGCTGGAGCCTCAGTGAGAAGACAAGAAGAGGACGTCATCGTATGAAGATAGGAGGCGCTGGACTGGACCGCGACGCCCATCGGACCAGAACCGCAGCGAGACCGCCCCTGGGTGAGTATAATCTAACCTCTTTTTCACATCTTTCAGGATATATCGGAGGCTTATCTACAGCATTACAGAATGCTGTAGATAAGCCCCTGATGCCAGTGGGCTTAGCTCACCTTCGATTTTGGGGGTGACAGGTTCCCTTTAAATTCAATTGGAGTCTTTTTGGATATTTGTTCCATTTTTGCCTGTTTATTGATGCTCTTATCATGAGCCTCTTTATGTTGTGTCTGTTTTTGTTTTTAAATGGTTTTAATGTCTTTTGCACTACTGAGTTACAATAAAGCCTTTTCACTGTTTCATGCTTTGGAGTGTCCATTATTCATTGTGTTTCTTTTCTCTGTAGCCCTGAGTGAGTACAACCCCTACACAAGTTTTAAATAAACTTGTTCAGGACATGTTGCAACAGAGAGAGAGAGTGAAAAGTTGCTGAAAAACACCTCGGGCAGCTAAGGTAATAAGAGGCTGCTCACACTGCTGCTCACCCTGTCTATCTGATCTAATACTGGATATATCAGTGGTGCTTAGGATAAGGAGAGGCTGCTCACACTGCTGTCCACCCTGTCTATCTGATCTAATACTGGAGATATCAGGGGTGCTGAGGTAAGAAGAGGCTGCTCACACTGCTGTCCATCCTGTGTATCTGATCTAATACTTGAGATACCAGGAGTGCTGAGGATAAGAAGAGGCTGCTCACACTGCTGTCCACCCTGTCTGTCTGATCTAATACTGGAGATAGCAGGAATGCAGAGGTAAGAAGAGGCTGCTCACACTGCTGTCTATTCTATATTTCTGATCCAATACTGGAAATACTAGGAGCGCAGAGGTAAGAAGAGGCTGTTCATACTGCTGTCCACCCTGTCGATCTGATCTAATACTAGAGACACCAGGGATGCTGATGTAAGGAGAGGCTTCTCACGCTGCTATCTATCCTGTATTTCTGACCTAAGACTGGAGATGCCAAGGGTGCTGAGGTAAGGAAAGGCTGGTTATACTGCTGTCTGGCCTGTATTTTTTATCTAATGCTGTTGATACCAGGGGTGCTAAGGTAATAAGAGCCTGTTCATACTGCTGTCCATCCTGTATTTCTGATCTAATGCTGGAGATACCAGGGAGGTAGGAAGAGGTTGCTCACATTGCTGTCCACACTGCTGAGATTTCATCTCTCGAGATCTTGGTGCCAAGATCTCCATCTGTGCATGCGCTGCCCCGGCCGGCAGCCATTTTCCAAGAGTCCAGTCCACCACATAGGAAACCATGTAACTGCGGGGGCTCTGGGCTTTCACAAAATGTTGACAAAGCCCCCACAGCACTTAATACCCGCAGGACCCAAACACCCGTAGCGGCATGCTACACCACACATCTGGACATCCCCTCATCCAAGCTTGCGGCCGGTAAGGTATACCCACATTATAAGACGCATCCCCATTTTCCCCCTAAATTTGGGGGAAAAAAGTGCATCTTATAATCCGAAAAATAGGGTATCATAAAGAGGTATTTCAAGGTCTCCATTAATATTGTTTTTTCTTTTATTTCATCCTATATTTTATAACCATCATTTAATTATGCTAAATGATTCTTTAAATCTTTAAGACCAAAATATAAATATCCATTCCACTCATCTTTCCTTAAGAGTTTAGCATCGTAATATTACAAGGGTTATGTTAATATTTCAACCATAGTGCATGTTCTAGAGCAGAATAAGCCGTCACACTTGCATGTTTCTGAAGGAAAGTAAAACAGTTTAACATCTGACTTTTGACTTTTATTTTAAGAATAAAAAGTCCAAGCCTATAAATCATCATTGACAATGAAATTGAAATAATAAAAAAAAAGTCTTATAAAAATAAAGATATTTGTGTAACTCTTTCCCAAGTTTTGTGGTCAAGAACAAATTCAACTGAACCAAATCTTACGTTTCCACTTAAAGAATTGCTGTCAACATACAAAAAGAAATTATGAAGCAATTATTCTTCTCAGTAAGATTTATAAAATGCATAGAAAATGATATTTAAAACAACATTTCTATGTAACCTCAACACATTTCTAGTCACCGCAGATATGTCCTCCTCTCTATTGCCACGTTACAGGGAGACTTTTAGTCTCCTTTAAGAAAAACACATATAGCATCTTCACAACATGATAAGCACAATGGCAGATAAGTAGTGATAGAACCAATTGATAGTTTATGACATTGTAACTCAATTTACATTTTAAATGTACATTTAATGGTCTTTTCGACCTAGAAAACTATCACTCTGGTTAACATATTATATTTGGTATTGCCCAATTCATGGGGCTAAGCTGCAATTCTAGAAACAATCAAAAAACAAAAATGGCGCTGACAAAAAAAGTATTTTTTTTTCATTGCTTTAAAACTCCTTTGAAGTCGCAAAAACCAAATACAATGCAATATTTATCCATAGCCAATGCAATGGCTTGGCTTTCCTTCACCTGGGTCAAATATTCAGTAGCTGCCTATTGCTATTGGAAACAGATTATCATCTCTTTAGATCTCACAAACAGGTAACTTACAGGGGTTGTCTTTCCCCCAAACTCAAAGCACCACACCAACAATTTTTTGCTTGTTTTTTTACCAGCTGCCATCTTCTGCTGTTCTCAGTGCTGGTTCAGTCGTCTTCTAGTTGTGAGCTGCCAGATCGCTCCAGTGTTTGTTTGGTGGATCGGAAGAAACCTCTCAATACAAGTCTGTGAGAGCCAGAATGAGGCCAGAACAAGGCTTTCACAGATTTTCATTGAGAGGTTGTGACCATTAGATCTGACTTTCGGTCATTCAGTGCTGCTTTATAAGAGAAAAATAAATTCAACAGATGTGCGTTGGAAAATCGACATGTTGGAAAAGTGCAGGTCTACCAAGGGCGCGGAGTGATGGTATAATATTCTCTTTCAATATAGAAAAGTGCAGCTCTGAATTCAGGATACACCATACAATGACACTACAACCACTATGGTTCACTGTTGACATCAGCATTGTTGTAAATTAATTTTTCTAAATACATGGTGCCTACAGTCAGACATGGTGGGGTCAGTGTGGGGCTACATGAGCACTTCTGTTCTGATATCAGGGATGCCTTAGGATGCCTCCATATAAAATCAGAAACATACAATGGTACAATAGAGGCAACAACCTGAAAGGTAGCCATATTATGACGCTGTTTAAACCAGAACCCAATTTCGCCTCAAAAAAAGGAAACTGTATAGCAGGGCTAATTGAAAGAACTTTGAAAGCTACAAAGATATATTCCCAGCTCACAACGGATCACATGCAGGCCAATTATCTGGCCAATTGAAATGATTGCTCAGTGCACAGATGCTTGCAATTAATTGATTGTAAATCTACGGTACAAGTAAAAACAAACACTGCGGACAATCAAACTTACAAAAACAAAAAATGAACTGTTGAAAGGCAAAACTGTGCTTCAGGATCCGTGAAGTCTGTTGTTATTGGGCTCGTCCCCCACCTACATTTTCCCCTTTTTTCTTTTTTTCTTGCTAAAATGAATTTAACTGGTAGGCTCAGTAAAGATTTATAATGGTTCATCTAGACAATCAAGAGGAGCACGCAAGCCCTATTTAGTTCTTGTAAATCTGTATTACCGAGTCTAATTTTGTGCTGCCTTATGGAGCTTCAATTCAGCAATGTTCTCTCCCCTAGAAGAATTTCCTCCTCATAATACATCATGCTATTGAGCATGCTACCTCTACATGAATTTGGCAAATAAACTTCTGTAGGATCCTCATATAGATATTATAGTTTTATTTCTAATACTTTAGCTAGTCAACGCCCACACTTACAGTAGGACCGGCTCTCTGTAAATTCACCATCTAATTTAAATATCTCAATTCAAATCTAATTTTGGGTTCAATTCACAAATTGTATGATTTAGGAACGGACGGAGGCTCTGTTCACATTGGTGTCATGGCTTCCGATTAGAAAGGAAGTCATGAACCTACGGTATGTAAATTGCATCTGAATGGAGACCATATTAATTTTGAATGCTATCTTAGCATCTTAGGTCTCTATCATTTTCACTACAAATCAAAAGTCGCAAACCTCCAAGATTGAGAAAATTCCAGATTATACGTTTCACTTCCAGGCTAAAAAATGTAGAAACATTCTGTAGTAATACTGCAAAACCAAAGAAATGAGCCAGAACATAAGATGGTATACGCACAATGTATGCTCAGGCTCATCTTTTTGGTTTTGTTATAGTTTCTTGTACTTTATGCAAACAGGGACGTGGCTTCCTTTTCCGAGCTAGGCATGTCATGTATATAGCTTCCCGTGGGCGGGTGTCTGTCTTACCAGTCGGTTCTGGGTCCTGCTTAGTCCTTACCTTTATTGGGGTTGGCGTACACAAGGTAAGGCTAGGTTCACATTGCGTTAATGGGTTAACGCTAATAAACTGTGTTGCACGGCAAAATTGTCGCAATTAATGCCGTGCAACGGGTTCGTTAGAGCACCCATTGACAGTAATGTGATTTTTCCCTGTAGCGCATCGATAGCGCATGCCATTTTTGGCACGCGCTAGCGATGTACCGTTATTTTGTGACGGACCTCGGATGCTGCTTTCAGCGTCCGAGGTGCGTCCGAGGTCCGTTCGGGGATCTGCGCTAGCGGGAACCACAAACGCGACCCCTCTAAAGACATTGCGTTAGCGCAATCCGCTAGTGCTATGCGCTAAATGGATTGCCTTAACGCAATGTGAACCTAGCCTAAGGTTTTAATACTAGAGATAGGACTTTCCCAATTGGGGACACCTTGTTGCGGTGGGATGACTTTTGCATTTTTTTTTAATCAAAAAAGTGTTAAATAAATTCCTTATGTTATTTACATGTATTATTACTGTTTACGTATTTACTTACTACAGGGTATATGATCAGTTTATTTTTATGTTAGGTTTTGCCAGTAATACTGCAACGTATATTCTGGTTCATAGATGACATACATGATCAACCTTCATATGCCTAAAAAAAGCACAGGGAAAGAAATTTTCAAATGTGATAATCTCTTCAAAGAGGTTTTTTCAGCATCATAAATGGGTAAAATTGCAAAACGTTTGTAAAAAAAAACAATCAATTTTACAATTTACCTTTTATCAACAATCCTCTTAAGAACAGAGAGAAGTTTGATTCTTTTATGCATTGCTTATGGTTTAGGTTAAAATTTACTACTGCTATCAAAGAGAGGTGGCCAGTTACCTAGGCAAGTAGTGCAGCACTTACAAGCTCTTTGCTCTAGAGCTTGCAAGTGCTGCTCTGAAACTGGTGGATCTGAAACTGGTGGATTGCCTGTTACTCCTTTGCCACATTGGCAAAACTGCTTTTGCTTTCAGCATGAGAGAGAGAACAATTTGGGCGGCCATCACATCAATGCCATTGATCCAAACTCTCCAAAAAATTCAGGAGTGCAACACCCCTCAGAAAGCAGAAAGCCAGGAGGCCGGGGAGCTGAGTGCTCCTGCATATCAATCATGGAAACAACACTTTCATGCCTCTAGCAAAACATTTAGAAATCTACAATTCCTTATATTCGAGTTCAATGCCTAAAAGGAATAACAAGAAGGATTTTTTAAGTTTAATTTTGGATGACGATTATTAAGGAAATTAAAAAGAGTAATGCTGAATAAATTCTGAAACGCAATAATTTATGATTTTTGTTAAATATATTTAAGGAAAATATATTTCTGCTAAAGGTTGGTTTTCCTCCAAATGACAAAGTAATGTACTATTTACTTCTGTAATATTTCTCCCTTTGGCAGGACAGTCATATATTATTTCTATATCATTAGATAAAATTCCACAATACACATGAACTGCCATAACATGCCCTTTTAATCATACAGAATACTTAATCTTTTACGTTAACAGCCTAATTAGATGGTATAGTAATTGCTTCACGTTTATGGCTCCTCTTGACATCTCTTAATTAAAAGTATATAAAACACAACATACTTCCTCTAATACAGTCGTTGCTAATTCTATAGAAGCCACAAAGTCTACATCACCAGTAAAATAATTAGCAATGTAGTTTGGGATTTTTTTTTCCTCCAAATTGAAGAATTTACATTTTTTTTCTTTAAAATTAAAGCAGAAATACAAATTTCAAATAAAAATATTGTTGTGAAAGTTTTTTTAATTGCATAATAGGAGCCATCAATGTATTGCTTTCTTTGTTTCCAACATCTATTTGGGTTGCAGATATTTCGAGCATGCCTGATGTAAGAAACACAATAGAATGCAATGTGTCATTAATGCAATTAATTAGTCAGAGGTCATGGTTGGTAAGCAGTTACAGTACTGGGCATTAATTATCAGTTCACAGCCTATGCTTAGTTGAACTCCTAAAGATGATAGATGCCAGCTGGCTGAAACAAAGTCTCAATAACATGGAGGTAATCACACCGGGAGGCCCCATCTAGTGACATTGAGATTACAAGTTTGCCAGAAAGGCAGTCATGAACTTGATAGTTTCCAAAATGATAAATTCATCTGAGTGTCCTCAATGAAATCCATCATGTAATAAATGTAAACATATAGGCAACCTACAAGATATATTGCAATACCCTCACTCGTCCCATTACATCACATCATAGGCTTGTCTGGTCATAGAGTCATGCACAGTTGAGGAAAGACTAAGTGCAACACGAAGGGATGAGGGGAAGGGAGCCCAACATTAGGGAAGGGTGAAGTGGAGACCCCTATGCAGATCTAAAGTCACCTTGTCTGCCCTAAATGTCCCTATATAAGTTCTGCACCTATCGACGAGCAGGAACCTAATCCCTCCCTGACCCTGCTGATAATCCCTACTTAGAGAATGATAGGGGTGTGCACTAATCAATCCCCACTACCAATAAAGACAGCTGGGATGGACAAACAAGGTGAAAACTTATCTTGAGTAGACTCAGAGATGTACACAGATGTCCTCCAGCAACACCAAAGTGTAAGATAGCTGACTACTATAGCTCCAAGCCTCAACAGGGGGAAATGAAAATATCACCAGAAACTCCCAGCAGAAGCTGGAAGTCTATAAACAACCAGGTCCAGATGTGTTAATTAGAGCTGAAGAAAGGTTGACACTGGGTAAAAGTGTCAGAATGGTTAAGAAGGTGTCTGCAAGGCCAAATGCAGAGACCTTCTGCAGCAAGATGCAATGCAACTGTCTGCAGCCTCCGACACACCCGTGATATATAGTCCTTTTAGACAGTAGTCATTACCCTAAAATGTCTCACTGAGTAATCTTTTTAAATACTAGAAGGCTAAGGTTATGCCCCCACAATGAGCTTTTGGTGAGTTTTTAATGTTGTAAACTATCTGTACCATCTCTGCACCCATTAACTAAAACAGGTTACTTACATTATTTCAAAAATACGCAGTGTAAAAACTCGTCAAAAGGTCATTGTGGGAATTTAGCCTCTGTGTGCTTTCACACTGCACTTTGTCCCATGTACATTGGTGTAAGCTCTTATGGTCAGCGGGGTCCTCTCTCTCTCTCTCCTGTAGAGTGTAAGCTCTTATGGTCAGTGGGGTCCACTCTCCCTTCTGTAGACGATAAACTCTTATAGTCAGTGGGATCCTCTCTCCTGTAGAGTGTAAGCTCTTATGGTCAGTAAGGTCCTCTCTCTCCTTTAGAGTGTAAGCTCTTATGGTCAGTGGGATCCTCTCACTCTCCTGTAGAGTGTAAGCTCTTATGGTCAGTGGGATCCTCTCACTCTCCTGTAGAGTGTAAGCTCTTATGGTCAGTGGGATCCTCTCACTCTCCTGTAGAGTGTAAGCTCTTATGGTCAGTGGGATCCTCTCACTCTCCTGTAGAGTGTAAGCTCTTATGGTCAGTGGGATCCTCTCACTCTCCTGTAGAGTGTAAGCTCTTATGGTCAGTGGGTTCCTCTCTCCTGTTGAGTGTAATCTCTTATGGTCAGTGGGTTCCTCTCTCCTGTTGAGTGTAATCTCTTATGGTCAGTGGGATCCTCTCTTCTGTAGAGTGTAAGTACTTATGGTTTGTGAGGTCCTCGCTCTCTCTTCTGTAGACTATAAGCTCTTATGGTCAGTGGGGTCCTCTCTCTCCTGTAGAGTGTAAACTCTTATGGTCAGTGGGATCCTCTCTCTGTTCTGTAGAGTGTAAGCTCTTATGGTCAGTGGGGTCCTCTCTCTCTCCTGTAGAGTGTAAGCTCTTATGGACAGTGGGATTCTCTCACGCTCTCTCTCTCAGAGTGTAAGGGTCAATTTTGACCTCTTGGATTGCTCCAATACGTTGCACCGAAGACCCTTTCTCTTTTTCTTCTTTGAAGAAGCTGTTTGCATATTGTTAAATGGCAAGTTATGTATCAGGAGCCCCAATGCACATATTTACAAATTGGCCCCAGGAGCCCATTTACTCCTCTGCCTGATTGTTTACTTGAGGTGTGGAGCCGGAAGCCACAATACCAAAGAACCCTTTTAATGCCAATAGGACTAGAGTATAAAAACTATAATGTGACATGATTTACTCTGAGAGCTTTACTGCAAACGTCTCAGAACAGTCTTAAAAAATCACCTGAATACACAGGGACTTAATGAAGCATTGCTGCTTGTTTTACTTACTCTTTATAGAATATATCTGTTTATTTTTCATTTGGTTTACTTTAGCATTAAAATATTTGCTTAGAGTCTGGAAAGGGGCTTGAATATAGTCATAAATATCATTTACGAGTGTCTCCCATTCCCTATAAAGATAGACTGCAATCATTCACATTATCAAATACTACAATTAATACTTCTGTTGGTGAATTCTAAATGTAAAATGTATAATATAAAGTTGTAGAAAACTGAATGCTGAAATCTACAGATTCCAATAACATAAAATATAAGAATATATTAGATTATATTTTATACCAATGGTGCATCTCCAATGGCAGCAGACTATTTAACTGGGCTAAGCGGGGTGATACCACAAGGGTGCCCCCGACCCAACAAGTTCACATAATCCAGATACTTCAGGGTGGCACCAGAGGTGAGTATTTATTGATAAGGGGAGGTACAGAAGAAATAATATGTGGGGGGCACAACAGGCGCAATACATACAACAGACACAACAGAAGGGGCAGCAGGCATAAGGAACCACCAGAAACACTATAAGGAGGCACAGCAAACAAAGTTAAAGGCGGCAAATAGGAGAAAAAGGAGTACCAGGCAATAATTTTACTAAAAAACAGTATAAATCTTTGTTAAATATCAAAAAGAACAAATAAACCACATTAAATGGAGTAACCCTTACTCCACGGAGGTACAGACTGGAAAAGAGGTAACCACCTCAGCAGTGCAAAATATCAGGCATTATATTACGGTCATAATGCAAAAACAAGACCACGGATTAAGTAAACACGCATGACACAGAATAATCCCTAAAAAATGCAAGGTGACAAGCTTACCCAGGTCTGTGAGATAGAGAGGTGGTCACCCCAAGGACGGATGTCAGCCCCGATGCGCGTTTCACTGGCACAAAATGCAGCTTTCTCAAAGTTAAAAGAGTAATTCCCCAAACCTCGAGTTATTCCCTAGCCATAGGATAAGACAAAACGTACTCTTCGCTGGGGGTCTGACAGCTGTGACCCTGAAAGATCCAGAGAACATGGCTCCAAATACTTTCCATAAGGCTATGAAACATCTCTAGTGGTGGCTTATCTCTTAAGAGAATAAAAGGATCAGAAGTCTGGAATCGAAACATACAGGATTCTTATCTCACCCAACATCATCTATCGGAAAAGATTTGGGGGCCCTCGTACAGACTGGACCAGGTTCGGCCTATGTTAGTCTAATATGTATGGGGTCCTTTTGATCTTTTGGTCTCTCTATTGTCCATATACAGAGCCTGACATTATAGCTCCAATAGAGATGCACTGCAATACCAGACACAGCCCATGGTGAAAAGGTGCAATGTCTCTTTTTCAAAATCCCTTGTTCTAGTCTCTCCAATACACATTATTTTAACTTTTATGGGCATCCACTGCTTTTATCATTAACATTAGATTGATTAAGACTTTTGTCACTTAGCAGCCTTTTTTATTCTGAGCATGACCCTGTGGTTCCCGAGCAGAAACATACGGTAAGTCATTACAAACCACATACAGTAAGTAAGCTAAAAATTAACACTGCTGAAAAGCATTACATGTCATTACCGCAGAATTGCTACGAGGCTTACAGTCACTGAGGAATTATCCTGTTCCCTTACAGTAGTCGTCTGGAAATGATAACAGGCAATTAACACCTCGAGAGTTTGGCTACAATTACCGTATCAACATAACAAGAAATTATGGGACCGATGAAAAGAGCTGAAGCTGCATATTAGTGATTGTGGAAACAGGAACACATGGGCTACTTGCACAGTGAACAAGTCTGTATGATCATGTTCACACACCACCAAGAAACCTGAAGACACAAAATAGAATAGTAAAACCAAAAACACTCAGTTTGAAAAAATGTTGCAGTAATCCGCAAGTGCTAGTAAAAGATGTAAAAAACAGGGTATTTGGTTGATACGTTTTTTGCAAAAAATGTATACTAAGCTGCTCTACCAATCTTCACGGTATACCCTTATCAGAGCAGTCCTAACTAATGTATGCAATCCCTATCTGATGTATTTAAAAACCTGATCATCTGTATATAACCTGTGTGAACAGGGTTCAGAGAGGAAAAAATCCATTTGTGCATACAGGGTAGAACAGCCTTTGTGCAGATAGCCCAAGAGGAGTGGTGGAACTCCCCAGTCTTGTAGACACAAGAGAACAATTATGGAAACAGGAACACATGGGCTACTTGCACAGTGAACAAGTCTGTATGATCATGTTCACACACCACCAAGAAACCTGAAGACACAAAAGAGAATAGTAAAACCAAAAACACTCAGGCACAAAGGCTGTTCTACCCTGTATGCACAAATGGATTTTTTCCTCTCTGAACCCTGTTCACACAGGTTATATACAGATGATCAGGTTTTTAAATACATCAGATAGGGATTGCATACATTAGTTAGGACTGCTCTGATAAGGGTATACCGTGAAGATTGGTAGAGCAGCTTAGTATACATTTTTTGCAAAAAACGTATCAACCAAATACCCTGTTTTTTACATCTTTTACTAGCACTTGCGGATTACTGCAACATTTTTTCAAACTGAGTGTTTTTGGTTTTACTATTCTCTTTTGTGTCTTCAGGTTTCTTGGTGGTGTGTGAACATGATCATACAGACTTGTTCACTGTGCAAGTAGCCCATGTGTTCCTGTTTCCATAATTGTTCTCTTGTGTCTACAAGACTGGGGAGTTCCACCACTCCTCTTGGGCTATCTGCACAAAGGCTGTTCTACCCTGTATGCACAAATGGATTTTTTCCTCTCTGAACCCTGTTCACACAGGTTATATACAGATGATCAGGTTTTTAAATACATCAGATAGGGATTGCATACATTAGTTAGGACTGCTCTGATAAGGGTATACCGTGAAGATTGGTAGAGCAGCTTAGTATACATTTTTTGCAAAAAACGTATCAACCAAATACCCTGTTTTTTACATCTTTTACTAGCACTTGCGGATTACTGCAACATTTTTTCAAACTGAGTGTTTTTGGTTTTACTATTCTATTTTGTGTCTTCAGGTTTCTTGGTGGTGTGTGAACATGATCATACAGACTTGTTCACTGTGCAAGTAGCCCATGTGTTCCTGTTTCCATAATTGTTCTCTTGTGTCTACAAGACTGGGGAGTTCCACCACTCCTCTTGGGCTATCTGCACAAAGGCTGTTCTACCCTGTATGCACAAATGGATTTTTTCCTCTCTGAACCCTGTTCACACAGGTTATATACAGATGATCTGATTACATCAGATAGGGATTGCATACATTAGTTAGGACTGCTCTGATAAGGGTATACCGTGAAGATTGGTAGAGCAGCTTAGTATACATTTTTTGCAAAAAACGTATCAACCAAATACCCTGTTTTTTACATCTTTTACTAGCACTTGCGGATTACTGCAACATTTTTTCAAACTGAGTGTTTTTGGTTTTACTATTCTATTTTGTGTCTTCATATTAGTGATTGTGTTCACGTCCTCTGTTATTATGGAATGTACAGTCCTTCTGGTGTAAGAGCTGAAATAACAGAAATCTGCCATGTAGACAGTTGCCACAATGCTACCAGAGCCAGTGCAGACGAGACAATAGAAGATGAGTGACATTCCTACGCCAGACGTTCTGTACAAGAAGTTTGGTAACTTTAGCCTCCTTACTGGCAATCGTCTACCATATACCATACCTATTGTACAAATTTGTATTATGGCCTCTATAGGCTGCTATGGACACGTACTCCACCTCCAAGTAACAGATTTTGTATGGGAACCCACAGATTTTGTACCCACAGTGTCTTTTTCTCAACATTGCGCCTGATACATTGGCTACTTTTTTTGACTCTCGTGAGTTTTGCAGAGTAAGGCCATGGTCAAACTATCAATATTCGGTCAGTATTTCACATCAGTATTTGTAAGCAAAAAATAGATGAGGAACATTTTTCACCCACTCCTGGTTTGGGCTTACAAATACTGATGGAAAATACTGACCAAATACTGATAGTGTCACCATAGCCTAATAAGAATTTAGCCAGGGTTTAGCTGAAGTGGATATCAACAGACCTGTCCAGCCAAGCTATCGATCTACTGACCTGAACTCAACAGCCCCACAGGCCAGTCTGAACATCGTGGCTTGTACTCGTACCCTGAATCTCGAATATGTGAAACAGGCCTTAAGATTTTAGGATTTCATCTTTTTTTAGCTAAATTATTTAGTTTTAAAGTAAGACAATGAGATACCACAGTGTATTACATTTAATGAGCTGTGAATGTAAAGAACCCATTATTCTCCTGATTCCTGGTACCAGTCTCTTTTTGGCGTTGTGTAGATGGAGTATTATACCGCCTTAGAACAATAAACACGAACCCAGCGAAGCCATATGTGACCAGCTTGTTTCCACTCCCCAGGGCTGCTCTTCTGTTATGACATGGTTTATTATGTGGTAATACTACTGTGTTGTTAACATGATATTAAGTGATGCTGTGTTGATGTCTGATGAAAACTCTCATTTTAAACACTTGAATTTTCATCAAATGAGATGGAATTTATACAAACAAACACAGGAAATGTGAATCATTGTTATCCCAAGACAAACTCATTTATTCACTAATGTCGGCCGATGACAGCTGAGCTGAGTATGTTGAAGAACTACATTAGGAGGGGTGAAGACGAAAAGTGGCTTGTTCTGCAATGGATGCTAACTTTCTGTCTCTAAGCGCTGTTGGACTGACTCACCAGAGTAAGGCGCTATTCACATGTCCAGTTGTCATCCATGTGCAACAGATCCAGTGTGAAAAATACTAGATCCATTACAAAAGGCGGAAAAACAGATGCACATATTGTTTTCCATTTGCATGAGTTTTTGTTGTGTTTGTATTTTTACTATTGGAGTCTCTGAATCCCTCTTGTGTTATGGGCATTTGCTGTGCTTAAAAATGGATCTGTAACAGATGACATATCAGAAGACCATATGTTATGCTCCATTTTCATAAACTTCAATGCTAAAAAAAATAAAAATTAATCCAATAGTTTTTTTGGGCCAGCTAAAAAATTGTAAGACTATATTTTTTGATTCAGCTAAAAAATGGATTGCAGACATTTAAGGACATTTCCGTTCCCATTCAAATGAATGGATCTGGTACTGGATCATTTTATTTCCATTTTTATCAGCCTAAAACAGATCCAAACAGAAATAACTACTGTACATGGGATCATAGCCTTTAGGCATCGCTTACACCAGTGTATAACACAGCCAATTTCTGATGTTTTATCAGATAGCACTCGGCCCAATGTTATATTATGTGGCAGATCAGTAATTATTTTCTCATGCCGATTCGGCGTGAGAGAACAATGGCAGCATGCAGCGATTGGCATCGAGACTCGACTCACATGTACCCATACAAGTCTATGGGTGCAAGAGAAACATCAGAGATGTCATCCCAGTGCAGTCCAATGTATGCCAAGATAGGCAATGGACTAGATGGAGACATTTTTTTTCGGGCTCCTCCGCAGCCTTGTTGTAATTCTCTCATGTGAGACAATCAAAACACATTGCACTGACACTTGTTTCACGCTCACATCGGTGGTTGAGCTTTTTAATTAGCATATCGCATCAGTTCCTCTCGCATCAGATGCTACATGGTAGTGTAATTCTAGCCTTAAAAGTACCCGTCAGTAGGTTCATGCAATAATGGACACCAAAGGTCCAGCAGAAGACATCCCCATTTGGACATGACTTTGGAGACAATCTCTTGTGATCAGGGTCTATTTCTTATTAACCTTAAATAACCAACAAGACAATAATGATGATGCTACATCTATTGTGCATTTTACATTATGTCTGTCCTATGTATTGGGTGGTGGTGGACATTAGATATGAGCTGATCGATTTGCTTTACCCCAGCCCATTGGCCAGGTCATTAGTCTCAGGCCAGAGGGTTGCCAAATCTGGTGCCAGAGGGTTGCTGTTATGATCAGGTGACCTTGGAGCAGCATGAAAACTTTCACTGGAGTAGGTGGTAACTATACTGACCGCAAACCCTAATCTTAACACCGCAACTAGAAGTAGCCGTGGGGTGTGCCTAACAAAACCTAGACACCTCGACACAGCCGGAGGACTAAATACCCCTATAGATGGAAATAGGAATTTCTACCTTGCCTCAGAGCAGAACCCCAAGGATAGGCAGCCCCCCACAAATATTGACTGTGAGTAGTAGAGGAAATGACACACGCAGGCAGGAAACAGGATTTAGCAAATGAGGCACACACTAGCTAGATAGGAAAGGATAGGACAGGATACTAAGCGGTCAGTATTAAAAATCCTTCCAAAAATATCCACAGCAGAAAATACAAAAACTCCACCATCTAACTAAAGATGTGGAGCGTATATCTGCAACTCCTGAGAATCCAACAAGACTGAAAAAACACTGACACAGTCTAAGCTGGACAAGAGAAAACAAATGAATAGCACAGAATATAGCACACAGCATGTGTGCCACAGAAACAAAAACCAGACACTTATCTTTGCTGAATTGGCAGCTAAACAGGAGAAGCCAGAGAGTGATCCAACACTTCACAAGAAACATTGACAACTGGCAAGGACTAATGAATCCTGCACACCTAAATATCCCAGTCAGAACTGCAATCAGCAGATACACCTGGCCAGGACTGCGACTCAGAGAAAACTGTATTCCCACCTACAACCACTGGAGGGAACCCAAGAGCAGAATTCACAACAGGTTGCCAAATGCAAGTTGACAACCCTGGGCAGGTCAGTAGTCTCTGGCATCTGGATGGCATCATACATTCCAGGAATCCCTAGATGATGTTTGACTAGGCTGGCATGAGGTCTTTTGTATGACACACCTCAATGATGATGTTTACTAATCAAATGCCCATTGGAGATCCTGATAGGTAAGAGATCTGCAAGCTTTACTTTTTCTGGACAGCTTATCAAAAAATCATATTTTTTTGCGAACACATTGGAAAACCAAAATAAATCATTCTAACTATAAGTGATCCATGTATACAGCCCATAATTCTGACATGAGACATCGGATGCATTCACTGTAAACTGTAAACT
This sequence comes from Ranitomeya imitator, assembly GCF_032444005.1. Lineage (NCBI taxonomy): Eukaryota > Metazoa > Chordata > Amphibia > Anura > Dendrobatidae > Ranitomeya > Ranitomeya imitator. The sequence continues at coordinate 508,593,559 of NC_091287.1, forward strand.
TATAATAATTACAGTCAAGATAGTTTGTATAAGTTTCTTTAGCCTCCAAAAAATCATGGGCACCTTCATTTTTTTTTACGGACAGGGCAAACAAAGTGCCCTATCTTTTCGAACTGTCTTGGAAGTTTTGAACAGTTGGCAACCCTGATCTGGCAGATGGACTGGTATCCAGAGAGTTAATTCACCAATTTCTAATGGCCATCCTTCAGAAAGTATCAAAGCTTAAAACATACAGCCCTATATCGTTAGGAGAACAATGGCCAGTTTGGACATCCCAGTCATGCACGAAACGTAAATGTCGGATGTGTGAAACCAACCAATGGCACTCGGTGATTATTGCTATTATTATAGATATTTGACCCCATACATATTAAAGAAGCTGTATTATAGTTCTCTACACAGCTGGTGGTCATGAATTTAATTTACAGGACAGCACTAGGCTGATCCAAGACTACAGATTGAAATTAAAACAACTTTGTCTTTTTTGAACCATTTCTTCTCTATAGGTATGTTAGTGCTTAGCAAGCGCTCCATTGATATCCCTAGTGTTGATATGCATATGAGTCCAGTGGGCGGTCCTATTCAGTGATTGACAGTCTTCCCTGTCTAACTGTGCATGCAGAGATAGCTGTCAATCATCAGTAGGACCGCCCACTTAACTCATATGTTTACAAACACAGAATATTTAAATACATAAAATACAAGATATACTGAATTTCTATCAATAAACCTGTATATCTACCTAGCTTCTCCTTCTCTATAACATGTTGTCCATGGATCGGACTGCATGTAAATGTGACCGGTTTCCTTTAATTTCTCCTGTGGTGGCGCTGCAGAAAAACTGAACTTTTGCTGCCATGTTTCCCCATAGATTATTGTCTCTCCCTAGTGTCCCCAGCAGTGGGATATTCTGTGTAGAGTTTATCATCAGTGGACCCTTCTAGCAGAACAGAATTGTCCAAGGCAGAAAACTTCTTAATATTTTTATTGTAATATAATGGAAATGAATGGGCTTTCTGATTACTTTTTCCATGAGAGGAACCCGAAAGGGCTTCAAATCTGAATAAGTCGTATCTTCATGACATTATAACATCCATATAATCGGATATAATGATGGAGTTTGAGGACTTAAGTAATCACATCTGTCAAGAAGAAATGTCTCCTTGTGACATCCGATTCTGTAAAATCCCAAAAATGTTTGCACTAGAAAAAAGTCCGCAATCCAGCTCGCACCTCTTACCCTGAAGAGCTGTCACTGATATAAATGTGGTCCATTTGGTCTTGTCATTTAATGGAGACATCACTCAGTACGACTTACAGGCTCAGCCGGGTACATGAGAGTTAAAGCCACACATGAGTAATTAGGTCATTAATCATTGATTTTTTTTAGATATCTATGACTTCTTTGGTCGGGCACAGAAAGCAATGTCTGAACCAAGGTGTCATTTAGTCTCCGCTCATACTGCTGTTTGGGGGGTCCATCGACATTTCTGTCACTTTTGATGAAAATAATAACACAGAAGGCATCAAAAGGATAGACGCTTCGACAATACCCAGATGGACCCCACTATAAATCCATGGGGTCTGTGAGACGTCACTTGTGTCAGATCTAGCACAGCATTATGGCTTCCAATTATTAGCAGACTATATGACACATCTGTGAACATAGCCCAAAAATTGTTAATACCGTAATGCAAGTTTCACTGTCACAGCTACTATGCTTCATTGTCCAATATGAGGGCAGCATAGAATAACTGCCGGGCTTAGGGATATATAGTGCTTTCTTGTAAAAGGCTGTAGAAATGCCGCCCGGACTCAGAGAAAGTCCGTAAGTCCTGTACCACACCTCCCTGCAGTCCGATACATGCGGGCAGAGCTGTCAATCACTCAGTCTGGATGAGCGAAAGAAGACGCAAAGGCTACAACCCAGATCTCAGTCATTCTTACTCATAAAGGTAGCAAAATGGCCACAATATATTAATATCCCATATCATAAACTCCTTCATGAAGTTGAACCTTTATTTAAAGAGTTCCTGCCTTTTTATCCACATTCTGTATGAAAGGCAGACAAGCATGTTCTTGATGCCCTCAACCCCCACACCACTGTAAAACTGTGTTTTGTTCGCAACCCAGTCTAAAATATTTAGATTCCGTATATCTAAACTGTGCGCAGTTTGATATACAGAAGAGCAGAGAGACAAACACCCCCACTGCCCACCCTCAACTCCTGTTATCCATCATGGTCTCTGCTCAGTGGCATGAGTAGAGTCCAATTGGCTTCGGTGCAAGATTGGGACCCGGCCCTCCCCTTCTGCATGTTGGTCAGATGTATGGACCTTTGCAGAGTTTGAACTCCTATAAGGACATATGAGTTGCACCCCCTCCCCCATTATGTAGTAATGTCCCCCACCTTGGTCTCCATCCTGGGCCCATCGTAGTATATACAGTGGGGCAAAAAAGTATTTAGTCAGTCAGCAATAGTGCAAGTTCCACCACTTAAAAAGATGAGAGGTGTCTGTAATTTACATCATAGGTAGACCTCAACTATGGGAGACAAACTGAGAAAAAAAAAATCCAGAAAATCACATTGTCTGTTTTTTTAACATTTTATTTGCATATTATGGTGGAAAATAAGTATTTGGTCAGAAACAAACAATCAAGATTTCTGGTTCTCACAGACCTGTAACTTCTTCTTTAAGAGTCTCCTCTATCCTCCACTCATTACCTGTAGTAATGGCACCTGTTTAAACTTGTTATCAGTATAAAAAGACACCTGTGCACACCCTCAAACAGTCTGACTCCAAACTCCACTATGGTGAAGACCAAAGAGCTGTCAAAGGACACCAGAAACAAAATTGTAGCCCTGCACCAGGCTGGGAAGACTGAATCTGCAATAGCCAACCAGCTTGGAGTGAAGAAATCAACAGTGGGAGCAATAATTAGAAAATGGAAGACATACAAGACCACTGATAATCTCCCTCGATCTGGGGCTCCACGCAAAATCCCACCCCGTGGGGTCAAAATGATCATAAGAACGGTGAGCAAAAATCCCAGAACCACGCGGGGGGACCTGTTATGGCTGGCAATCAGGCAACACAGCGTGCAGTAATCAGCGCACATACAGAGATCTGGCAATAACCAAAAACAATAGGACGAGCTCTGAGACGTGGAATCTCTGTAGACTGCAGTACCTGATCTATCCTCACACAACTATAAGCAGCAGTGGATTGCGCCTAACAACTACCTATGCAACTCGGCACTGCCTGAGGAGCTGACTAGCCTGAAGATAGAAATACAAGCCTGACTTACCTCAGAGAAATACCCCAAAGGAATAGGCAGCCCCCCACATATAATGACTGTTAGCAAGATGAAAAGACAAACGTAGGAATGAAATAGATTCAGCAAAGTGAGGCCCGATATTCTAGACAGAGCGAGGATAGCAAAGAGAACTATGCAGTCTACAAAAAACCCTAAAACGAAAACCACGCAAAGGGGCAAAAAGACCCACCGTGCCGAACTAACAGCACGGCGGTGCACCCCTCTGCTTCTCAGAGCTTCCAGCAAAAGACAATAGCAAGCTGGACAGAAAAAAACAGAAAACAAACTAGAAGCACTTATCTAGCAGAGCAGCAGGCCCAAGGAAAGATGCAGTAGCTCAGATCCAACACTGGAACATTGACAAGGAGCAAGGAAGACAGACTCAGGTGGAGCTAAATAGCAAGGCAGCCAACGAGCTCACCAAAACACCTGAGGGAGGAAGCCCAGAGACTGCAATACCACTTGTGACCACAGAAGTGAACTCAGCCACAGAATTCACAACAGTACCCCCCCTTGAGGAGGGGTCACCGAACCCTCACCAGAACCCCCAGGCCGACCAGGATGAGCCACATGAAAGGCACGAACAAGATCTGGGGCATGGACATCAGAGGCAAAAACCCAGGAATTATCTTCCTGAGCATAACCCTTCCATTTGACCAGATACTGGAGTTTCCGTCTAGAGACACGAGAATCCAAAATCTTCTCCACAATATACTCCAATTCCCCCTCCACCAAAACAGGGGCAGGAGGCTCCACAGATGGAACCATAGGTGCCACGTATCTCCTCAACAACGACCTATGGAATACATTATGTATGGAAAAGGAGTCTGGGAGGGTCAGACGAAAAGACACCGGATTGAGAATCTCAGAAATCCTATACGGACCAATAAAACGAGGTTTAAATTTAGGAGAGGAAACCTTCATAGGAATATGACGAGAAGATAACCAAACCAAATCCCCAACACGAAGTCGGGGTCCCACACGGCGTCTGCGATTAGCGAAAAGCTGAGCCTTCTCCTGGGACAAGGTCAAATTGTCCACTACCTGAGTCCAGATCTGCTGCAACCTGTCCACCACAGAATCCACACCAGGACAGTCCGAAGACTCAACCTGTCCTGAAGAGAAACGAGGATGGAACCCAGAATTGCAGAAAAATGGAGAGACCAAGGTAGCCGAGCTGGCCCGATTATTAAGGGCGAACTCAGCCAACGGCAAAAATGACACCCAATCATCCTGGTCAGCGGAAACAAAACATCTCAGATATGTTTCCAAGGTCTGATTGGTTCGTTCGGTCTGGCCATTAGTCTGAGGATGGAAGGCCGAGGAGAAAGATAGATCAATGCCCATCCTACCACAAAAGGCTCGCCAGAACCTCGAGACAAACTGGGAACCTCTGTCAGAAACAATATTCTCAGGAATGCCATGTAAACGAACCACATGCTGGAAGAACAAAGGCACCAAATCAGAGGAGGAAGGCAATTTAACCAAGGGCACCAGATGGACCATTTTAGAAAAGCGATCACAGACCACCCAAATGACCGACATTTTTTGAGAAACGGGAAGGTCAGAAATGAAATCCATCGAAATATGTGTCCAAGGCCTCTTCGGGACCGGCAAGGGCAAAAGCAACCCACTGGCACGTGAACAGCAGGGCTTAGCCCTAGCACAAATTCCACAGGACTGCACAAAAGCACGCACATCCCGTGACAGAGATGGCCACCAGAAGGATCTAGCAACCAACTCCCTGGTACCAAAGATTCCTGGATGACCGGCCAGCACCGAACAATGAAGTTCAGAGATAACTTTACTAGTCCACCTATCAGGGACGAACAGTTTCTCGGCCGGACAACGATCAGGTTTATTAGCCTGAAATTTCTGCAACACTCTCCGCAAATCAGGGGAGATGGCAGACACAATGACTCCTTCATTGAGGATACTCGCCGGCTCAGATAACCCCGGAGAGTCGGGCACAAAACTCCTAGACAGAGCATCCGCCTTCACATTTTTAGAGCCCGGAAGGTATGAAATCACAAAATCAAAACGAGCAAAAAATAACGACCAACGGGCCTGTCTAGGATTCAAGCGCTTGGCAGACTCGAGATAAGTCAAGTTCTTATGATCAGTCAATACCACCACGCGATGCTTAGCACCCTCAAGCCAATGACGCCACTCCTCGAATGCCCACTTCATGGCCAGCAACTCTCGGTTGCCCACATCATAATTACGCTCAGCAGCAGAAAATTTCCTGGAAAAGAAAGCACATGGTTTGAACACTGAGCAACCAGAACCTCTCTGTGACAAAACCGCCCCTGCACCAATCTCAGAAGCATCAACCTCGACCTGGAACGGAAGAGAAACATCAGGTTGACACAACACAGGGGCACAGCAAAAACGACGCTTCAACTCCTGAAAAGCTTCCACGGCAGCAGAAGACCAATTAACCAAATCAGCACCCTTCTTGGTCAAATCGGTCAATGGTCTGGCAATGCTAGAAAAATTACAGATGAAGCGACGATAAAAATTAGCAAAGCCCAGGAATTTCTGCAGACTTTTTAGAGATGTCGGCTGAGTCCAATCCTGGATGGCCTGAACCTTAACCGGATCCATCTCGATAGTAGAAGGGGAAAAGATGAACCCCAAAAATGAAACTTTCTGCACACCGAAGAGACACTTTGATCCCTTCACGAACAAGGAATTAGCACGCAGTACCTGGAAAACCATTCTGACTTGCTTCACATGAGACTCCCAATCATCTAAGAAGATCAAAATGTCATCCAAGTAAACAATCAAGAATTTATCCAGATACTCACGGAAAATGTCATGCATAAAAGACTGAAAAACAGATGGAGCATTGGCAAGTCCGAACGGCATCACCAGATACTCAAAATGACCCTCGGGCGTATTAAATGCCGTTTTCCATTCATCTCCCTGCCTGATTCTCACCAGATTATACGCACCACGAAGATCAATCTTAGTAAACCAACTAGCCCCCTTAATCCGAGCAAACAAGTCAGAAATCAATGGCAAGGGATACTGAAACTTAACAGTGATCTTATTAAGAAGGCGGTAATCAATACACGGTCTTAGCGAACCATCCTTCTTGGCTACAAAAAAGAACCCTGCTCCCAATGGTGACGACGATGGGCGAATATGTCCCTTCTCCAGGGACTCCTTCACATAACTGCGCATAGCGGTGTGTTCAGGTACGGACAAATTAAATAAACGACCCTTAGGGAATTTACTACCAGGAATCAAATCGATAGCACAATCACAATTCCTATGCGGAGGTAGGGCATCAGACTTGGACTCTTCAAATACATCCTGAAAGTCCGACAAGAACTCTGGGATGTCAGAAGGAATGGATGACGAAATAGACAAAAATGGAACATCACCATGTACTCCCTGACAACCCCAGCTGGTTACCGACATAGAGTTCCAATCCAATACTGGATTATGGGTTTGTAGCCATGGCAACCCCAACACGACCACATCATGCAAATTATGCAGTACCAGAAAGCGAATAACTTCCTGATGTGCAGGAGCCATGCACATGGTCAGCTGGGCCCAGTACTGAGGCTTATTCTTGGCCAAAGGTGTAGCATCAATTCCTCTCAACGGAATAGGACACCGCAAAGGCTCCAAGAAAAATCCACAACGTTTAGCATAATCCAAATCCATCAGATTCAGGGCAGCGCCTGAATCCACAAACGCCATGACAGAATACGATGACAAAGAGCACATTAAGGTAATGGACAAAAGGAATTTGGACTGTACAGTACCAATAACGGCAGAGCTATCGAACCGCCTAGTGCGTTTAGGACAATTAGAAATAGCATGAGTAGAATCACCACAATAGAAACACAGTCTGTTCAGACGTCTGTGTTCTTGCCGTTCTACTTTAGTCATAGTCCTGTCGCACTGCATAGGCTCAGGTTTACTCTCAGGCAGTACCGCCAGATGGTGCACAGATTTACGCTCGCGCAAGCGACGACCGATCTGAATGGCCAAGGACATAGACTCATTCAAACCAGCAGGCATAGGAAATCCCACCATTACATCCTTAAGAGCTTCAGAGAGACCCTTTCTGAACAAAGCCGCTAGTGCAGATTCATTCCACAGAGTGAGTACTGACCATTTCCTAAATTTCTGACAATATACTTCTACATCATCCTGACCCTGGCATAAAGCCAGCAGATTTTTCTCAGCCTGATCCACTGAATTAGGCTCATCGTAAAGCAATCCGAGCGCCAGGAAAAATGCATCAACATTACTCAATGCAGAATCTCCTGGTGCAAGAGAAAACGCCCAGTCCTGTGGGTCGCCGCGCAAAAAAGAAATAATAATCAAAACCTGTTGAATAGGATTACCAGAAGAATGAGGTTTCAAGGCCAAAAATAGCTTACAATTATTTCTGAAGCTCAGGAACTTAGTTCTGTCACCAAAAAACAAATCAGGAATCGGAATTCTTGGTTCTAGCATCGATTTCTGATCAATAGTATCTTGAATCTTTTGTACATTTACAACGAGATTATCCATTGAGGAGCACAGAGCCTGAATATCCATGTCCACAGCTGTGTCCTGAAGCACTCTAATGTCTAGGGGAAAAAAAAGACTGAAGACAGAGCTAAGAAAAAAAAATGATGTCAGGATTTCTTTTTTCCCTCTATTGGGAATCATTGGTGTGGCTCCTTGTACTGTTATGGCTGGCAATCAGGCAACACAGCGTGCAGTAATCAGCGCACATACAGAGATCTGGCAATAACCAAAAACAATAGGACGAGCTCTGAGACGTGGAATCTCTGTAGACTGCAGTACCTGATCTATCCTCACACAACTATAAGCAGCAGTGGATTGCGCCTAACAACTACCTATGCAACTCGGCACTGCCTGAGGAGCTGACTAGCCTGAAGATAGAAATACAAGCCTGACTTACCTCAGAGAAATACCCCAAAGGAATAGGCAGCCCCCCACATATAATGACTGTTAGCAAGATGAAAAGACAAACGTAGGAATGAAATAGATTCAGCAAAGTGAGGCCCGATATTCTAGACAGAGCGAGGATAGCAAAGAGAACTATGCAGTCTACAAAAAACCCTAAAACGAAAACCACGCAAAGGGGCAAAAAGACCCACCGTGCCGAACTAACAGCACGGCGGTGCACCCCTCTGCTTCTCAGAGCTTCCAGCAAAAGACAATAGCAAGCTGGACAGAAAAAAACAGAAAACAAACTAGAAGCACTTATCTAGCAGAGCAGCAGGCCCAAGGAAAGATGCAGTAGCTCAGATCCAACACTGGAACATTGACAAGGAGCAAGGAAGACAGACTCAGGTGGAGCTAAATAGCAAGGCAGCCAACGAGCTCACCAAAACACCTGAGGGAGGAAGCCCAGAGACTGCAATACCACTTGTGACCACAGAAGTGAACTCAGCCACAGAATTCACAACAGGGACCTAGTGAATGAACTGCAGAGAGCTGGGACCAATGTAACAAGGCCTACCATAAGTAACACACTACGCCACCATGGACTCAGATCCTGCAGTGCCAGACGTGTCCCACTGCTTAAGCCAGTACATGTCCGGGCCCGTCTGAAGTTTGCTAGAGAGCATTTGGATGATCCAGAGGAGTTTTGGGAGAATGTCCTATGGTCTGATGAAACCAAACTGGAACTGTTTGGTAGAAACACAACTTGTCGTGTTTGGAGGAAAAAGAATACTGAGTTGCATCCATCAAACACCATACCTACTGTAAAGCATGGTGGTGGAAACATCATGCTTTGGGGCTGTTTCTCTGCAAAGGGGCCAGGATGACTGATCTGGGTACATGAAAGAATGAATGGGGCCATGTATCGTGAGATTTTGAGTGCAAACCTCCTTCCATCAGCAAGGGCATTGAAGATGAAACGTGGATGGGTCTTTCAACATGACAATGATCCAAAGCACACCGCCAGGGCAACAAAGGAGTGGCTTCGTAAGAAGCATTTCAAGGTCCTGGAGTGGCCTAGCCAGTCTCCAGATCTCAACCCTATAGAAAACCTTTGGAGGGAGTTGAAAGTCCGTGTTGCCAAGCGAAAAGCCAAAAACATCACTGCTCTAGAGGAGATCTGCATGGAGGAATGGGCCAACATACCAACAACAGTGTGTGGCAACCTTGTGAAGACTTACGGAAAACGTTTGACCTCTGTCATTGCCAACAAAGGATATATTACAAAGTATTGAGATGAAATTTTGTTTCTGACCAAATACTTATTTTCCACCATAATATGCAAATAAAATGATAAAAAAACAGACAATGTGATTTTCTGGATTTTTTTTTCTCAGTTTGTCTCCCATAGTTGAGGTCTACCTATGATGTAAATTACAGACGCCTCTCATCTTTTTAAGTGGTGGAACTTGCACTATTGCTGACTGACTAAATACTTTTTTGCCCCACTGTATGTCCCCCATCCTGAGACCACCCTACTATATATGCTCCCCATCCTTGCATATATGTCTTTCATCCTGGTATATATGTTCCCCATCCTGGTGTACATGATCTTCATCTTGGTATATATGTTCCCTATCCTGGGCCCCAACCTGTCATATATGTTCCCCATCCTGGTATATATGATCCCCTATCCTGTGCATATCCTGGTATATGTGATCCCCATTCTGGTATATATCTGCTATCCTGGCACATCGTGGCACATATGTTTCCCATCCTGTTATATATGTTCCCCATTTTGATATATATGTTCTCCATCCTTGTATATATGTCCTCCATCCTGGTCACATCCTGGTATGTATATGCCTTATCCTGTGTCCCATCCTAGTATATAAACCATATAAACCCAATCCTGTTATATATGTCCCTGATCCTGGGCCCCATCCTAGTATATATACCCCTTTCTGGTACATATATTACCGATCCTGGTACATATGTTCCCCATCCTTTTATATGTTACCTATCCTGGTATATATGTCCACTGTCCTGGGCACATCCTGGTATATGTTCCCCAACCTGGTATACATAACACTTATCCTGTGTCCCATCCAAGTATACATACCCCATCCTGGTATTTATGTCCCTTTTCCTGGGCCCCATTCTGGTACATATGCCCCTTATCCTGGGTACTTCTTGGTATATGCAGCACCCCAGAGTCCTGGTCGTTGCAGTAATGTCGCTCTGCCACTAAGGGGAGTGATGTTATGTTTGATTGCACTAAAGGAGTTCACCTGACCAGGTATCACAAGCACACATTACACTTCACACTCCGGCCACCAGGGGGAGCAATAGGCACTATGTATTAGGCCACTCCTCACACTGGTAAAACTGGGGGTCAGATAGGAAGTTAGAACAGAACGCAGCCTGGGAGAGCTCCTGGGAGGACCTGTCAGGGGTGGGTTCCTGACAGGGGCCTAGCAGAAAGGATAGAGAGTGACAGAACCGTGCCTGCACTATCTTGCGGCGGTATCCCAAGGAAGGACACAGGGGGAGAAGGATATTGTGGAAAAGTGAGAAACGAGATCAAAACACAAAGGAGAGCCAGTAGGAGTCGTGCCCCGAGAACGGCAACATCCTACTGAGGCGCGTAGCCGGTGACCGGAACACCGAGGGAGTAACTGACTTCAAGCATTACTTCAAATACCACAGGACAGTTAATTATAGGCTGGCTGTCTACCATACATCACCTAAGAAGACATAGGGGGCAAGCGTGGATAGGGGCGTCTCTAGGGTCCCAGAATAGCTCCGAGACTTCCCATCAAACGGGTGCGTCCTATCCAGATAAACTTGGGGGACGGAGAGAGAGAGAAAGAACGAACACGAGAGTTGTGAGGACTATCCCGAATGCTCAGCAGGGAAGAACTACAACACACAGGCGCTAGTGGTTGGCACTGATTTCCACCTGCAAAGGGATCTCTGGATGTGCCTTCGGACCGGCCGGTCTCAGACAGCCTTGTTAACAGTGCTCTGGATTGAGGATCCCGAAGTCTTCAGTAAAAGGTAAAGAGACTGCAACCCTGTGTCCTCGTTATTAACTGTGCCTCACACCATCGCCACCTACACTACTGGGAAGCCCTAGGGACATACATCGCCTGTGGGAAGATATACCAACTAGCTGCCATTCCATCACCCCAGCGGACCCCTAAGCAGCATCGGTCACCCTGACCGAATACCATAGGTGGCATCACGAACCCTTGACAAACTACCATCACCCCTTTTATTGGACGCCCCTTAGCAAGGTCACGGACCAGGTCCAGCCACCGTGACATCCCCAGCACCGAGACAGAGGACCGGTACTGAGTAACCTGTGGCCCTGTGTCTGGGGGCGCTCCAACTATATGCTCCCCATCCCAGTATATATGCCCCTTATCCTGGGTACATCTTGGTATATATGCTCCCCATCCTGGTATACATAACACTTATCCAGTGTCCCATCCTAGTATACATACCCCATCCTGGTATATATGGCCATGATCCTGGGTTCCATCCTGATATATGTATATGTCCCCCATTCTATCACTATTCTTTAATACATAGAAACAAAATTAACAATTATTCCCACCTCCCAACTTCAGTGTGAAAGCGAGGAGAGCGCATGACGTCACGTGCACG